>NC_137608.1:11729908-12079908 GCF_963280865.1 Gymnoscopelus braueri | reverse complement strand
GGTACAGTAGTCGGACAACCAGCAAGCCTAAAAGGTGTGACAGCAAGACAAACCACAAACCACACAGTGGATCGGACACACCCACTTGTTAAATGAGGATGTGATGATGTTTGTTTACCTTTCAAAAACTGAAATTACAGCAAGCCGTGGAAAGCATCTGTTGCTTTCATCCGTTGATCTGCTACTTTTGCTATTTTTGAATGAAATTGAATACTTGAATACTAAGTAACAGTTTTGGACATATGAGGAGAATCGGCCTCAGGTCTAAATGGGCTAAAGCCAGCGATCAGGAAGTGCTCATTCTGTCACATTATGATTTTCACACAAGAACCAACAGGGGCTCGGACAGTGCGCGCATGGCCGTGAAGTTTGCAGACGATACTGCTCTGGTTGTTGACACCTCAAACAGCCCTGCTCCCTTTGAGGAGGAAGCACAGAAGCTGCACCAGTGGTGTGAGGAGCACGACCTCCGGTCGAACGTGAAGAAGACGAAGGAGCTCCACATAAACCCCCGGAGGAAGGATGACCTCTATGACCCTATTCCACAGCTGACACTATTGGTGGCGAGGTGGTGGAGAGGGTTAGCAGCTACAAATACCTTGGGACCACTATCGACAGTGGGTTTACCTTTGACGACAACACACAGACCATCTTCGCAAAGTGCCAGCAGCGGACCTACCTCCTTTACGGAGGCTGAGACGCATGGATGTTGCCCCTCCCATCCTTCGCAGCTTTTAAATCTGCCATCTAGAAAGCCTCCTTGCCTTCTCTTTCCTGGCTTGGTACGGGGGGGCTCTCACAGACCAACAAGGCTAAGCTGCGGAGGGTAACCACCTTGGGGTCTAAGCTCTGTGGGGTGCAGTGCTCTGCCCTTCAGCATCTCTATGACCAGAGGACAGTGAAGAAAGCAGGAAGGGTCGCGAGAGACCCAACTCATAACCTCAGCACCTGCTTTCAGGTCCTGCCCTCGGGTAGGAGATATGCCGCTCTATTCTCCAGCGCTTTTCCCCCCCTCTAAACCACGTTAAATCCGGATAATGGAGCTGCGCCGCCCCAATAGGTTATTCTAGCACCTGCTCTACCCGTCACCATTATGCCGACGCCGTTATTTGCGCATGGAGGTGTGCCCGTGGGCGTGTTGTTGCTATATCCCCCACATTGACATTCTCAACCCACACATGGGTACGGCTTGGGGAGGGGGGATAGTGGATTCTAAAAGCACCCGCTGGTTTATAAAATCACCCGTCAAGTGCACACAGACACTACAATGGCTTTGTGCGTTGGACCATGAGCCGTGTTGCCAGCCTTGGCGAGAAATAAGCAACCGCAGTCCGCAGGTCTATGAAAACAAAAAGAAGCAACTATAAGGCCACATGAGCACTTCAAACTACTAACTAGAGCTTTCATATCCCGTAAATATTTCAGCCCGGCTCGACTAATAATTGACAAATTAGACCCAGCCCAGCCCGTCAGTCATTTTTCTAAAGAAGCCTTATTTCTCATTAAATCTTGATAATTCGTTAAGAACAGGAGTCATTCTACCCTATTCCAACAGTCTATATTTTATTTAAAAAACAGCTTGGAGCAAATAGGGCTATATAAATATATACACTGCCCCATAACCATTTTAAAAATGATTATGGTTATTCTATGAAATATATGTTTCATAGAATAACCGTAATCATTTTTGCAATGGAGAAATCACATCCAATGTTACCTTCTACTGGCCGCTGCCTGTGCTCTCATTTGAAGAAATAATCCAACATTTACTTTGAGGTGAAAAAGACATGAAGAAAGCTCTGAAGATCCATTATTTATGTCATGTTATGGTTTAAACTTTAAAGGGGGCTCTCTGCTGCTGCGTCATGACAAGACAGTGATTGATTTGACCTACTTTTGCGTTGCGCTGCCCTGTTGATTAATTATTTGGCATCAGCTGTGTAAGAATATATAACTATTTTAAATGGCTTTCATATACTCTTGGGGATCTGACTAATATGACAAGCTTATTGTGAACACAATACGCTACAAATTAATTAATATATGAATTTATTTGGATGTAAAAAAAAACGTAGACCCGGCCCAGCCGGTGCCGACGGGCCGGGTCGGGTCCCGTTGGGTTTGGGCTAAAATCTTAAGCACTTACATTTTTTATAAGATGATCGGATCATCTATAGTGTGATTTTCATTTTGGCTGCTGTCTCATTAAACCCATGTTGCAGGGTGAATATTATATTATATATTATATATATTATATTATTATTATATTCCCCACGTAAACGCTACGTTCATGACCCCCCAAAATAACCATATTTGAACTGGGGACCCCCCCATTTTGTTTGACTCGGTTCCACAGATAAATATTGTGAAAATAGCAGATCTACAAGCTCGCCAGGCGTTGGGTGCTCCATTGTGGTCTCGACCCACAGGTTGAGAACCACTGCATTAAAAGCTCCAAGCAAGTTACATGTCTAGTATGTTGTTGACCACGTAATGTAATGTTTTTGGTTTAGTGTTAGGCTACTCCGTGGCGCGCGCGCGCCTCATGCTGTCCAAAATAACAGATCTGTAAGCTGTCGACAGACATGATGCAGGGCCGTTGATAGCTTGTATGTCTGTTATTTTGGGTAGGTAGGCGACGCACATACGCATCGCAGCAATGTGTCTGGGTTTGAGAGGCTTTGATTGATGTAAATTTAAAGTTTAGCTCTGTTCGGGATTACTGAACAAAGGTGGATGATGAAAGATAACGGGGACAATATGGATGTAAGTTAACTTTAACTGCGTCACTTCAGAGGAAACTATGGAGCAACTTCAGAGATGTTTACACACCCCTGGAATCCATTAGAATGGTGGAAATAGAACGATAACAGCCAACGTGAGTACATAGGCTATAGACCTTTCCTAAAACTGTCCAATTTATTATACCCATGTGCTACTGTTTGTCTGTGTACCACATAGGAGCGTTGTCGCAACATGATGTAATTAATTATTTGGGAGCAGCCGGTGTGTACCAATAGTATAAATATTTTAAATGGCTTTCATATACTATTCCGGATCTGACTAATATGACAAGCTTATTGTGAACACAATAGGCTACAAATTAATATAAAAATGTATTTGGATAAAATAAAAATAAAGAAGGAAAACAAGCCCAATGTGGCTTATAATAATCAGACCAGGCAACAGTGCAGACAGGGAGAGAGGCTAGAGCATATATTGGATCGGGGATGACGGCTAGCGCAGTCTTCTCTTAAAGGCAATGGCTTCTGGCACGGTGATTGGTTTTATCATTGTAACGCCCAAACCACACCTATGCATAATGTAACGGGTAGCTCAGGTGTTTGGCGGGTGAGAGGGGTGCCACAGAATACCGAATTTTGCGGGGAAACGCCTCTTGCCTAGTCCGAAATCCGTAATTAGTGGTTTGTTCAAATCTCACACAGAATAGGGGCCATGGTGCCTCTCTATTCAGGAAGGTAAAGGGCAGTGCCAGTTTCATCCCCTCTGCCATTAGGCTCCTTAATAAACACAAACCGCCCCAATACCTGATCCACCTCACCTGGTCGATCTGGACTTGCTTGCTGATGCCCCCCCCCCCCCATGAATATGTGCGCACACACACACACACACACACACACAAACACACACACGCTTGAAGGCAGGTGCCTGGATGAGCTGGACTGAGTGTGCCAATAGCTCCATGGAGCTGCTTTATTTTCAAGACCCTTTTAAATTTAGAATTTTACCTTTTGTAGAATTGAAGTACTTTGCTGGGTGTTTTAATTGTGGTGTGTATTTATGCATTGTCTTGTCCTGAATGTATGCATTGATCTGAGCAAAACGATTTTCCCTTGTGGATAATAAAACATCTAAATCTAACATACTTGTAGAGTATTTCTCCTATTCCATTAGAAATGCCTCTCATCACCTCCATTCCCTCCTCGTCTCCCAGTCCGGTGTTCACCCACACAGTGCATCAACTGTACCTCCCTCGTGCACACAGGCATGCTGAAGAATGGAGCAATAGAAGCAATAGCTGACCCAAAATCCAAACACTCACTGACAAATATATCTATATATATCTATATGGATTACTGGATGACTAACAGTAACATGGGGCCAAAATAATGACCACTTTATTGTCAAAAACAATCATTAGCTGTATCAGACAGATTAAAAATAAGATCTTGACTTTGCTGCTAAATCTTTCGCAGAACCAGTATAGTGGAGGGGCTAAAAATCCCATAGGACTTTTTTCTTCTTTCTTTTTTTACATCCAATTAAAAAGTGAGAGCTAAAAACCCATAAATCTTACGATGCCCGGGCAGCTCGGAGGTCTGGGCATCCTTGGACTGCCAGAGGCTGTCAGGGATGATAATGGATCTTCATTTGAGTCGCACATCATCATCCACACAGCTCCAGAATGGAGGCTGCCGGCCCTTCCGGTGGCAAATGCCAACAGTGATGCTGCTCTCACAGCACAGATAACAGTCTCTAATGAGACAGCATCACATTCACACGACTCATTCTCCACTCACAGGGCCATGCTATCAGTGACGAGTAGGCTACACACCACGGACACATAAACAGGACATGTTATACATATGTTAGGCGCTGTGTCCACAGGAAGTGTTTTTTGTGAGCTGACAGCACCTGTCTGACATCAGTGGTGTAAAGTAACTAAGTACATGTAGTCAAGTACTGTACTTAAGTCAAGTGTTTTGGTATTTTTACTATACTGGAGTATTTCCAATTTTCAGTACTTTTACTTGCACTACTGCACTACATCTTAGAGACAAATATTGTACTTTTACTCCACTACAATACAAAACGAAACCATGGTCGACGCACAGGTTTCTGAAGATAGTACTGAGATTGAGTTGGGCGGATGCAGGAAAGAAAATGCTATGCATACAACAGTAGTTACAGTAGCTATTATAGACTAAATGTACTATAATAATATTCTCCACTTATTTTGCACTTGCTGCTCCAATTCTGTCAAACGACAGAGAGAGTGACAAGTGGGGGCAAGAGAGACAGTGCAATTAAGCTGTTTTGGAAGGTTACTCATAACCTTCATTGTAGATTAATTTTGATTACATTTTTGGACAGTATCATTACAGCAAATGACAAACGGCAAGAGTCAACCATTTCATATTGTTGCTGTCGGGCAGAAACCCTGTATGTCCAAAACCATATTACTTTTCAGGAAATTAAAAAAAGAGCCTGTGTTCCAATGGATCCTAATCCTTAAAGGACGACTTCACCGATTTTCAACCTATCTTCATATAATTGGTCCTCACTAATACTCATGATAAAATGGTACAATTTTTTTCTACTCGGTCTGTGTCTCAGTGGAGGGCTGTGGACAGTTCAGAGTCCCGTCTACCAGTGACATCATCAATGGGGAATCCAAGCTAATAGAAACTGCAGGCTTTCTATTCCTGGAAAGTTGCAATGCAATAAAAGAAGCCATTGTTCTCGTGTAAATAAAAATCTAAATAAGAAATGTGAAATCTTCTTGGGAAAAAAAATCATGCCTAACGATGATGTCACTGGTAGACAGGTTTCTGGACTGTCCACAGCCCTCCTATGAGACACAGACCAAGTAGAAAAAATGGTACCATTTTATCATGAGTATTAGTGAGGACCAATTATATGAAGAAAATCGGTGAAGTCGTCCTTTAATACTTTTCATTGGTTAAATATGTATAAAACCCACAGACAGACTTCAACCTGGTGTCCCTATATTGGGCATATCAGCGTCCAGGGGGCAAGATGCCTCATGCTAGAGAAACAGGGGATAGGCTCCTGACCAATGGGCCACGTGTCTCGGGAACCATTGGTTCCCAAGGCTAATTACTTACTTATTATTCTCAAAAGTGTTCAAACATTTTCAAAAGTGTTTTTCTATTTACCAAAATAGCATACCGTACCTACCAAGTTTACACAATAAAAAGATGAAATATGGAAATTCAAGGTGTCTGCCCAACAGTGACGACTATAAAGTAGGTTACAGTGGATCTACAAGTTTCCTATAGGGAGCTTACTGGGGGAAAGGGTGATGTGTGAATTATGGGCATCAGCACTTCCTGTTGTCAGTCATTCAATTAATTTGAGTGATCCATGTCAGTCGACATTAACACATTGAATGCCAAAAACGGTCCGGACCGTTTTTGAGGGTCCAAACGAGAAGCGCCGAAAACGGTCCGGACCGTTTTTGACCCAATTCTATTTTTATACGAGTGGCCCACGTGGGGCGCTAAAACGAAACTTTGACATCACCCAAGGAGTTTCTGAGAAGAAGAGGCTGGATGAGGCTCCATGTCAAAAATCCTTCCGGTCGGCGTTTTCAATGTTATCTCCTTGACTAAAAGCTTAATATCTCCATTTCTTTTTAATGTGGTGGAAACGAGCCGTTTCCGATCGGCGATCACGCTGCAATGGAGGATCGTGTTGGAAATATTATTGTTCCAGGCGTTAGTCGGGACCCTCCGCCGTCTCGCACGCACGCTTTGTTTACATGCACTTCCGCGTCGGGGCTTCTGCAGCACGAAACGTATAACGCAAGTGGATGGAAGAAATGCAGGCACTCAACGTATAATATTTTAATAAACCTCTGGCACCCAATGTGTTAATGTGGGAACACAACATGACAGAAATCAAGAAGGGCCACATTAGTCTGCCTTTTTACTCTTGTTATGGCCCTGTGTGGCCTCATTCTGTGTTTTAACCGCACACGTTTTCAGTGGCCCATGGTAATTGGAGGGTGTGGAGATTGGAGGAGTGGCGCGTGTCTGGAGACACACCTGGGCCTCATTCCTCAATCAGCCAGCAGCCAGCTTAATACCGAGTGTTTAACGTAGACAATTCTAATCTAAGCTGCTTTTAGTTAAGAAACGTACTGTTCCAAACCATTTATGGGCAGCAACAGCAGCCAGTAAGAATGAAACACAGGACAGGAGTTATATTAGGCTACTGCTAAGAGCAAGTGTCAAGAGCCATTGATCATTCATTTGAATCAGCTGTGTGGAGGGGGATCTTTTAGGGTAAGTAGGCAGACTAATGTGACTCTTTTTTATTTCTGTCAGGTTGCGTTCCCAGACTTCCCACATTATCTTTCAGTGTCTCAAGGCCTCATATGGGAGACTGACAACTCCTGGATAGGCTACTGGAGGTTTATGTTTCTGTGTCTCTCTCCATGGTGCTGAATAAGCACATTTCCAGATAAACCTAATAATAGCCTACAATATAGCCGAGGATCAGTAGTATGCATGATACAGTCGCAAGAAGAACTGATTTTATCTCCTTTTATTCCCCAATATTCCACCATCACAGAAAATAATTTGGATTGATCATCAACGCCGGTGTGCAGTCCAAATGGTTAGACATGATTACAAACACACAGTTACGCTAAATCTTTTTTTTTTTTCTCTTTTCAGATTGCAGGTCAACAGTCAACAAGATGCTTGATTGTACTTCAGTTGAATGTCAATTGAATTCTAATGCTTTAATGTTATGAAAATGTTTAAAGGGATAGTTCACCCAAATACTTATTATTTTTCTATTGATTAGTCACCCCATGGAGACTTGAATTCATGGATATTTTTTTGTTTTTGTCACATTCCTAAGCCAATAATTTGATGACCAGCGGACCGGTAGGCAACGGTTCCGGTAGGAGACACAAAGGAGACTCTTTGTGTCTCCTACCGAAACCACTGCCGGTCATCAAATTATTGGCTTATACAGTATACTGTAGGAATGCGACAAAAACTAAAACAAATCCATGAATTCAAGTCTCCATGGGGTGACTAATCGATAGAAATTTTGGGGGTGAACTATCCCTTTAATGTCAGCTCTAATATAAATGCATTGGAGCTTTCCTAAATTAGAATTTCTGCAAAAGGTTCTTCTGGAAAGAATTTTAAATCACTGTTATTTTTCAGAAATTTGATAAATGTGACACAACAGTCTTTGGAAATTACCTCAGTGCCTGGAAAGAATCAGACAGTGATGTAATTGGGTAAGGGTTGGGTCCCGGTTGTTTTATGTGCATTAAAAGGGGTTGGTGGGTTCAGATAGGCTTTTTTGTGCTGAGTCAGCTCGCCGCCGCAGGTTGAGAAATAACCTGACCACTGCATCACTAATGATTACCCCAAGTGCTTTATTAACCCATTAAGACGGGAACGCATCTGTGTCATTTTAAGATTTCTTTGGCTATTCAAGAATAGCAGATCTACAAGCTCATAGCGCGGCACTCGAGCTTGTAGATCTGCTATTTTTGAGAAATTGTGAAAAAAATTGCAAATCTTTGAATATATATATTTTTTAAAGCGAACATTTTTAACTCAAATCTTTGCTTCTGGGGGTCCCTGGAACAAAACATTTTGAGATGGGGTCTGCGGCCAAATACATATCATTTGGTGGTCCTTGACATGAAAAAAGTAACCACTGATTACAGCAACATGAGAAAATATATATTCAAAGATTTGCACAAACTTTCATGATATTTCAAAAAATAGCAGATCTACAAGCTCATAGCTCATACAAGCTCATGAGCTGCTATTTTTGAATAGCCAAAGAAATCTAAAATGACTCGGCTGCGTTCCCGGTCTTAATGGGTTAAATGTGATTTTCCAACAACGATCCAAAGAAGATTATATTTCAAAGCTGGGAAGCTGCCATTCCAACTTCTACCTAAAGCATTCCATCACAAGTCAAACATTTGACACGGCATAGCTGTGTGACTTTACTAAATGCTAAATATTTTACAGTGCTCCATTTAAGCAGAGCTTGGAACATGGCAGGAGTGAGCGGTGGAAACAGGGTCATGGGTCTGAAGAGCTGCGCTACAATTCAGAGGAATTTAAAATCACCACACGGGTAACGGGATGTCAGGTTGGTTTAAAGAAAACATCTTCCTTAATCAGTCAAGTCGAAAGGGAACTTTCGATGTGCAGCAGCACTCTACGATATCAAATACTGCACAGACTCCCTTTATTGAAACCCATAGTTAAATGAAGTACAAACGTACTGTGGATCATTTGCTTTGAAGTATTGACAAGACCACGGACCATGAAGTTACAGATGACACTTTATTGTTGGTAGTCACACAGAGCGCATAGCAGACGATGTTAGCGATGGATAGGACGCGTCCAGTCACTGCGAGGTGAGCTAGCCCACTGGGCTTCAATCTGGACAATGTTTTATACCTGACCTAAAAGGTCAAAGTATCATTCATTAACGTTATTATTAGAACAGTTTCTCCATCTGAGAGCCTTGACCTTTCTAAGTCTATGTCTCAATCACTGGTCAAGCAGTAGTGGTCAATATCATTTTGCAATGAGTCCTTAAATAGCTCCAGGTATGATATTACGTTAGCTGAGCGGGAGTGGGTGATGGTTCAGCTCTTTCTGACCATGTCTCCGGTCAGTGGCATGACATGTTTTTAATTAGACTTTGCAGAGTCACTGTTGCACACACACATGTATCTGAGAGGCAGACACTTAGTCTGTCTGACCTCTGCCCTTCTACCCGCCTGCATCTAACAAGGCCTTTAAAAGCAGACCTATGTTGCAGTTGGTATATCATTTAGATAAATCCTAATACATATAATACATCAATCTATAACAGTACATTTTTTGATTTACTTATTTAATGAGGAGTTATACCCATGATAGTTTACCTGACTAAAGTAACAGCGAATGTTGCCTGTTTAAACCAAGATTTGGATGAAACTGGACCAAAAGGAAATAATTGAACAGGCATGCTTTATATCCTGAGGTTCAAGGGCAGCCGTAGACTCTCTAAAACACATCAGAGAGGGCAGTTTGAGATGCGGGTACCAGCTGGGCTCAGCTGGAGACCAGCCGAATAATAAGCACATGAATAAGGGTTGAGTCTGGTGAAGTCCCAAAGTGATTCTCTACAGAGGATAATATCCTTTCAGACAAAGAAGATAGCCGGGCAAACAGCGAAGCTGTTAAGTGAAGGGGGGCGGAAAGACAGTATTCCATCCAGACTCAAAAGACATGTAAACTTGTATTTGCATAAAGCCATCCCAGAGCTCATCATCACTTGACAAAATGCAAAAGACTAGCAAAGCACCAAACTAAAAACACCAATACGGTAAAACATTGGAATCAAACCTCAGAGAGGACGACTAAATTAAAGTTACAGCCCAAAGCAGTTCTTTGATGAGCGGTTTTCACTAGCAATGGAAGTCGTTTCCTCGCCAGGCTCCGTAATTACAAACAAAAGCAGTACTTTTGTTCAAAGAAAAAAACTGTAATCTGCTTCCAGACTATTAAGTACTCCCATTTACAACAATGGCAAATCCTGTAATTGAGGCCACTACTAGTGGGATTGTGACAGTTCACTTCATGTCATCATCGAGCCTGGAAGCCATTCAACTGTTGACAGATTGAGACTGGCAATGAAGAAGCTAGGCTTTTGCAGACTCCAGCATCATAAACACAGATGTTCTGGCTACTTATTGGCGGTTCTCAAACTTTTTGTGCCAAAGGAATACAAAAACTGTCGCGATGTGCCACACTGTGAGCTGGTAGATCGGCTATTTTCACTATTTCTTTAGTTGTCCATGCAGTTGTGGGGAAAGAAAATGTATTTAAGATTTACAAAATGTGCCTAGCAGCATGTCCAAAATAGTAACGCCTTGTGGTTAAAATATTTGTAGGGTATATAAAGTTTATAAACTGTATTAGAAAATATCTGTGCAAAACTATTGATATAGTCAATACAAATGTTATTGTTGTCACAAAAATCCCAAGTCACACCTCAGGACACACCGTTTGGGAACCACTGACTTTGGTGAGATGAGATGAGATTTGTGGCAAAATTGTGGCATTACAGCAGCACAGTGTAACAAATAATCTACCAGACAAACAGAAACACATCGGACATAGATGGACATAATCACACAAGACCGACACAGGACTATATGCAGTGAGGGAGAGTTCTTATGCATTATACAGTCTGATGGCAGTTGGCATGAAAGAGAGTCTGTACCGCTCCGTATCCAAGTCCATAATCCAAGATATTTGGCCCTCGGAAACACGATATGAGCAGCGAGTTTGAGAGATAATAACTGCCTAAAGCAAACCATATACTGATGTAGGAGAGATTAATATTAACAAGGCCAGGAAAAAAATCCTATTTTAATATGACATTTGATGTTCCCGGAGCACTAATGATGAAATACACCCATGCTAAACCATCTCAGAGTAAAAATACGATGGAGACAAAAACATAGATAGTGTATGAGGCTATGAGCTATAGAAAACAAAGAGTACATTTCAAATGTCCCTATAAATCTGACGTTAACAGACAGAGACGTACTGTAACGTGAATGCATTTCTACCCTGCCCATACTGTATGTACTTTGCAGTTCTCACAGCCAAGATATGAAAACAAGCCAGTTTGTAAGTGTTGCTGTGGCTCTGATAAATATTTGACCAAGCACGACTAATTTAGCGTCGTCTTTCCTCATTAACACATAGACACGCATGCACAAACACGCTTGCTTGCATGCATTGACAGATACACTCTCTCTCACACACACACACACACACACACACACACACACACACACACACACACACACATACACACACACACACACACACACACACACACACACACACACACACACACACACACACACACACACACACACACACACACACACACGTAAGCTTTGCTTATTATATCCTCTACTACAGTAATGTAAGCAATGCTGGAATGGCTTTTAGACCTTGGCATTAGTCCCTCATTCACTCTCCAAATGAAACTGTGAAATCTCTTGTTGCTTGTTAATACTATCTTCCATAAGTTCTTGTTTCATTGACTGTATATGGTTTGGCTTAGAGCTTCGGGCTTTGAATCACTTGAGAGATGCGGAATAATGCGGACACACCTAATAGTAGTTTGATGGCCGGGTTGCTATGAAAAATGAAAGGTTGCCTAGCCCTATATGAATGGTAATGGTATTAAAAAGGCATTATAAATCTTGCAGTGGATTATGCTTATAAGCACATAAGTGCTAAGTGCACATACTGTGCCATAAACAGTGACATAAACAGATACAAACACACACAAATACAACAGACATCTTTGTTTTTTATGAATGTGCTGCTATGATTTTCAGATTGCAGGCACTGTATTTTGTATATTAAGATACAATTTTACATCTATTATGTTTTGCTTTTAACTACATAGTAGTACTACATACTGTAGTTTTTTTTCTTTACGTTATATTTATTTGTGAAAAGGATAGGCAAAATAAGCCATTGGCTTCAGCCTAACACCTTTTTGGTCTAAACCATTCATATCATATCATATGTATGATATGACATGATATGATGAATATATATATATATATATTCCTATTATGACCAAAATAAATTACTACATTACAAAATAAAATTACTGCATTAGATTACATTACATCTCATCTGATCTCACATATATAGAACATCCTATATAGACACATGTAGTAACTACAGTATGTAGAATGTGGACACATTTCCTTACAATTCTTTTAACTGTAGCAATGATATGAAGTACGAACTTCACACTAAGATTATCATTTTTTTAAACATATTTCCTCTCATCTCAACTTCTTTCCTTTCTTACAATTACAAATTGTACAGAGGGGTTTGTTCTCCCAGACTTCATCTAAAGACAGGAAGACATTAAGTGATGTGGTCTCTACTGTGTCTGTGACTATTATTATGACATTGATTCCATCCTGGTGATTTTACAGGAACCGTCAGCTGGTGCTGCGACATGATATCCCGTTTTGAAGCCTCGAGTTCGGCATTTTAACCCGTCGCCATCGTGGATTTTAGCGTAGCCATGTGGAGCCGAGGATACGCATTGGTACGCCTCGATCCTAAACGCTTACTTGTCAAGCGTTGGCAACTTGGCAACTTGTCAATTACGACATAGCCATGCCCTTGACCCATTAAATCCGGGAACGCATCTGTGTCATTTTAGATTTTAGCTATAACCATTATTTGTTGTCACGATCCGCTCCTCAGACCGTGGACTGACTTTATTATTTAGCCATTGTCTGACCTTAATTGGTATTGGACCCTTTTGGACCCTCTTTCTGCTGTATTGTTCCCGGTTCTCCTTGTACTGTTATTTTGTAGTGATGTCCAAGTGTTTCCTGTTTAGCCTAGTTAGTGTTTCCTGTCTTGTCTCACCTCCCTTTGATTAGTTATGTTCTCCACCTGTGTCCTGTTGTGCCCCAGCCAATCCCTGTGTTAATTGTCCTTTGTTCTCACCTGTGCCTAGCTAGTCCTTGTCTATTTATATGCCCCTCTGTTTCCAGTCTGTGTTGATTCATTATTGTTGTCACAGTGTTCTGTCGTTTACCTAGCCTTGCCTTGTTTTCCCTGTTTAGTTAATAAAACCCCTGCATCTGATCCGTTCTGTGTCCGCGTCACTGTCTGCGCTTGGGTCCTACAACTCCCTGCCTCGCACCGTGACAGAATGAATCAACCAAATGGACCCAGCGGACAGCCAGCAGATGGCTTTGGTGAAGTACTCTTCTTGCCTGCTAGCCATTGCCTGTTCACCAACCTGCTCTCCAGCCTGTCGATGGCCAGCCTACTCATTCAGCCTGCACCCCTTGGGTTTGTAGGCCTCCAGCCTCTCTGCTCCGAGCCTGCCTCTGTTGACCCCGTGTTCCCTGAGCCAGCCTTTGCCGAGACGGCTGTTTCCATATGCTGGGTCTCGCTTAGCTATCGTCAGGGGGAACCGGGCGAGGGGGCGTCATCGTCCTGGCCTTCGACACCGTCAACGATCCCAGCTGCCCTGCATCCCGGAGCCTCCACTGCCCAGCATCTAGGAGCCTCCACTGCCCAGCATCCAGGGGCCTCCACTGCCCAGCATCCGGGAGCCTCCACTGCCCAGCTCTCCGCTGTCCAGCTTACCGCTGCCCAGCGCTCCGTCGTGGTCCTCCGGTTCTTCGCAGCGGTGACAAACGACGGGCGGCCTGCCGAGACGTCCGAACCTGGACGGGCTCCGCCAGTATCCAGGTGCAGCGTCCGGTCCTTCTGTGCTGGTTCGTGGTCTCGGCAGGGCCGCTCGTGGCCCGTTTTCCGGTCGCCGCTATCCGGGGCCTCTCCTGCCCTGCCTGTGCCCTCTGCGCCGACGCCCTCCGCGCAGAGCCCTGGCAGCGTCCCCCCCCGGTTCTTCGCCTGCCGCCCGGGCCTCCCCAGCCGCGCTCCGGCTGGTTCCCGGCGGCCGTCCTGGCCTCGTTCCCCCTGTCTCTGTCCCGGGATCCTCGCCTGCCGTCCGGGCCTCCCCAGCCGCGCTCCGGCTGGTGCCCGGCGGCCGTTCTGGCCTTGTTCGTCTCGCCCTAACCCTAACCCCCCCCCCCCCATTCCGGTTCTGGGACGCCTGGAAGTCGTCCCGTGGAGGGGAGGTACTGTCACGATCCGCTCCTCGGACCGTGGACTGACTTTATTATTTAGCCATTGTCTGACCTTAATTGGTATTGGACCCTTTTGGACCCTCTTTCTGCTGTATTGTTCCCGGTTCTCCTTGTACTGTTATTTTGTAGTGATGTCCAAGTGTTAACTGTTTAGCCTAGTTAGTGTTTCCTGTCTTGTCTCACCTCCCTTTGATTAGTTATGTTCTCCACCTGTGTCCTGTTGTGCTCCAGCCAATCCCTGTGTTAATTGTCCTTTGTTCTCACCTGTGCCTAGCTGCGAATGTTCGCTTTAAAAAATATATATTCAAAGATTTGCACACATTTTCACAAAAATAGTAGATCTACAAGCTCAAAGCGCAGCACTCGGTGCCCCGCTATGAGCTTGTATATCTGCTATTTTTGAATAGCCAAAGAAATCTAAAAATGACACAGATGCGTTCCTGGATTGAATGGATTAAGCATACCCTGCTTTATCGTCAAATTTTACTCTAAATGGGACTATAATTAACATCATGCTGTATTGAAGAAGACTTGAAACTAGCGATTGAGTACATATAGACGATTCATACTGTAAGCTCTATTAGGGAAATTGGCTGGGTTGCACATTGGCTTAATTCTTTAGACCAGAAGCTTCCTGCTTTGGTGTGGCCGCGCCTATGAACACCACAGCAGTGTGGTCGGGGTGCCTGCGTGCATTTGGTGTTTTGGTGAGTCTTCATGCATGACCATGATGTTTTTTTGCACTGTCATACAGACAGCCATCTGCTTGGACCAGGAAAACCAGCATGAGGCACAACCAGCACAACCAGCACAATACTTGGCAGAAGCATACCCAGAATCACACAACCACCTTTTATATATGTTTGTGCTTGTCTGTTTCATAATGAATACAGTACCTCAAGCTGGAAAACATCATCTTGGTATGTGGCAAATGGCTGAATGATTGTATCCAACGAAAACTGTCATGATGCACAGACATTACTGAATGCATATCCCTGCTTTTTATCAACCCATTCACCAACTCATTAGTTGCACACAAGGAGCAGCTCTTGTTAATTAGGCATTACACCTAAATCTGTTTTCTATTGATTTCTGTGATGTTGCTGCATTACAGTGCTCTGTAAATGCAGCTGTTGGTCAGTGGTGAGAGGATGTTAAATCCTAGGTCTACAGTCCACAGCACATTACGGTAACGTACATAAACAATATTCTATGCCCTGCCTAAAGTATTATCACATTCTAATGAAGCATAAGCTCACAATCCGATAGATTACCAGCACATATCTCCATAATCTACAGAAAACAGTCTGCAACTGTCTCTTTTTTTGGTTCCTTCTTTTGTTCCTTGCCTTGCCCCCCCCCCCTGCCCTGCCCCCACCCCTTCTTCTTTCTTCTCTTTCTATTTCTGTAAACAATCAAAAACGATGGAGCTTGCTCAAAAAACGAATCTCACCCACCTGTAAACCTGTGATTAACTTTCCAGCAGTTTCATTTAGATTGGAATCCCCCCCCCCCCCCCCCCCCACTGATGATGTCACCGGTAGGCAGGTTTCTGAACTGTCTGTCCACAGCCCAACAGAGTGAGACACAGAGTGAGTATAGACCGAAATTGTGCCCTCTTTATAAAGTTTATAAAAGTAATGGGTCGCACTCAGAGTGGCAGAGCAGTGGTTTTCAACCTTTTTCATATCAAGGTCCATTATTTATTCAGCATTTGAGCCATGGGGGACCACCATTTGATTCAATTTAGCCTCTCAGACCCCAAACCTGAAACCTTAGAATATTTTGTAATCGTTGGATAAGATTTTGTCCACAATTCCATGCTGTATTGATGTTGGTACCAATAGGGGAGATAACAGGCAAACATTGATCAAAAATAACATTCTTTAATTAAGTAATGCAGATGTTTAACAATAATTTAACTCTTGAGAGCTCAAGAGCTCTCAAGAGTTAAAGGTATACCTAATAAGGGTCCATTTGGTTACCAACTCTCCATCATTTAGCTGGGGACCACCTGGAACCCCCTCAAGGACTACTGGTGGTCCCCGGACCACTGGGTGAGAACCACTGCTCTAGAATGAAAGAAATGTTGCGACTATCCAGCCTTCGTCTGTGTGCATCTTATAATGAGCATTAGTAACTAAGGACCAATTGTATGAAGAACAGGTTGAAAAAGGGTCAAGGGGTCCTTTAAGCAATATACATAATTGTGCCTTCATTTGAATTAATTCTATAAATAACCAACTATCTTAACCACCAACTATCTTTATCTATTAGGCATCTGAAGAAAACACTTGCAGAAAGCAAACATCCAAGAGGCTCAGTCACAGACCCACACCTTTAAAAGGGTAAACGATTCGTCCCCGGCGCACTGTGTTCCAGACAAATGGGACAGACATCCAAAGCATGAATGATTGGTCTGAGAAAGGCATGATTAAAACAATGTGTGTCTCAAAGCAGACATGACAAATACCTCACTTCACCTGCTAAAAGGTTATTTGGCAACATCCATGCCCCTTAGTGTAAACTGACCTGATATGAAATATGATGCAGAATCAAATTTCTGAATCAATTTCCATGGAATGGAATAGCTAACACTAGCAATCCTTCACCACTCTGCTGGGGAGTTGCGCTCAGTCACTCTCAGAAATTAAATGGATATAAGAGACTCTTGTTGGTCTCAAAGGAGTTGAGGCCCAGGGTCTCTTAACACACATACTCTGAAACACTTTCTAGTACACTTCTTCCCACTGGAGTTGAGTCAACTCAGTAGGGAGGAGTGTACTAGAATGTGCTTCAGAGCCTAATCACTTTTAGAGAAGAGGTCAGGATCCGAGAAGCTCAGGATCAGTTCAAAAATGAATGTGATATAAGATAGTACTTTGAAATCACATCGAGTAGACCAAAAAAACTGAAAACATCACACTTAAGTGCCATTAGGTTTGGGTGGCATGAAATTCAATGGTACTAATGTGTCCAGAGATTCTGCCGTGATGAAATATAGTACTGTGATAAAAGATTTTGCCCATATCGCCCACCACACTACAGTATGTGCCATAGTATTATCTTCATAATTCATTTTTAAACAAACAAAACAAGACAACATTTGTAATACTGTTGTTTTGGTGTCACAACAGGTACTTGGTAGTACAAAAGTTAAAGAAAAACACTACCTCCAAAACCTAAACCCTCAATCCCTTGTCAGATGTCAGTTGGCATTAATAATATAGAACAAAAGGGGGCACGGTGGCACAGTCGGTAGTGCTGTCGCCTCACAGCTAGAAGGTCCTGGGTTCGATTCCCGCAGGGGACGCTGTGGGCGCTGGGGGTGTGTTCTCTCCTCCGCGTCATCAGTGCCCATACCCTAGGTGGGGTTGGCGAAAGGGTCTTTCTGTGTGGAGTTTGCATGTTCTCCCCGTGTCTCCTAGGGTAGGTACCCTCACAAAAACATGCAGTAATCCTGATCACTATACTGCCTCCCCCTGGCCAGCCGGGGCGCCTGATGGAGGGGAAGGGAACTGGTTGGAATAACGTGTTCCTTCCACGCGCTACGTCCAACCAGGGAAACTCTCCCCTGTCAGGTGACAAGAAGGTCAGTTGGCTCTCATGCATTGAAGGAGGCATGAGCTCGGCCCTGGCCTCCCTAGGTTGGCAGAGGGAAGGTAGTGCCCAGGATTACATAGACAATTGGCACTGGGTGTAAAAAAAAAATAGGGTTACAAAATCGTGGGAAAAAAATAAAAATAAAATAATAATAATAATATAGAACAAAACCTTATTTCATGTTCAACAGCACTTTTTCGAGTATAACTCTAAGATGACCCTAAAATGATTTGACCAAACAAGATAACCTTCAAGGGAGGACTGGCCTGGTTTCTGGTCCTGACTGGGGCCAAATTTAAGCACACATCTATATCAAACACAGCTCCCCCCTCCTGAGTCTTAATTAAGGTCCAAAACATCAATATTCCCCCCGGCCTAAGAGCTCACTAAATAATACATTCCCAAAGACCAAGAAGTGGTAATGGCCCCAGCACTGGAACCACACACACCTGTGTAATTATTTTCAAAGAAAACAATATCCGCTCACACAAGCGTTTCCGCAGCAACAATCTCTGTCTACACATTCTCACTCTCAAGTAATAACAATAATAATAATATCTCAAATGTATATAGCACTTTTCTAAGAACCCGTGGGCGCTGGGGGCGTGTTCTCTCCTCCACGTCATCAGTGCCCATACCCTAGGTGGGGTTGGCGAAAGGGCCTTTCTGTGTGGAGTTTGCATGTTCTCCTCTTGTCCCCTAGGGTAGGTAACCTCACAAAAAACATGCAGTAATCCTGGTCTCTATACTGTCTGACAGCTACTTGCAGTCAAATAATGTTTCCCCTTCCTGTTGATGCAGTCTATGGATTTTGCTATAGGGCAGGGGGGGGTCAAACTCATTTTAGGTTTGCTTTAGTTGCCAGATTGGTCAAAAGGCGTGTGTCCAACGCCCGAAAGGCAGTTATGCTGTCATAGTATTCGGTTACAACACGCAAAACATGATTGGTAACGTTCGTAATCTACTGATTTCAGGTCTATAGGGACAAAAGAAAAACAGGAATGTGAAGTAGTAACAACAATACAAAGGGGGAAGAACCTGCCACACTTACATTGTATTAATAATGGTATGGTACATTATGGGAAGTAAATCAAAATGATGTTCATCACCTCAGAGAAGCTACTGACTCAGCAGCATCAGTGGCACAGAGCCATGGAGTACACCTGCAATCAATCTCTAACATCTTAACATCGCTGGAGACGTGCCCAGTATTTACTGGCCTACTGACCACGTTTTATGCGAAGGCAAGATGTGTGCACTGTGCCCTAGGGAAGGAACACGAGTATTCCTTCCCTAGGGCACTGAGTTCATTGCATGCATCTAGGCAAAACCGTTATGGTACAGGGAGGCAATTCAGTACAAAAGGACAGCCACTGTGTTGGGAGATAGTGAAGCTGGCTGATTTTATGAGCCTTTTTTTTAATCACACAGTTAATAGTTCAACACTACTGTACATGGACAGCAGCTGATTTCCGTATACATAATATCATGTGTGGATTGTGTGGCCGTGGGGTTGTGGGGGTGGGACTGATTGATATTAATACAATACTGTATATAATACAGCATGACACATCAAAGCAGCACACAGCTGTCAGCTTACTGTATGTTGATTGTGTCAGAATAATACATAAGACGCCTAATACATAATGCATGCATGTCTTATTCAGATGTTATCCACGCTGTTGTCAAACGCAAACTACAGGCAAGGATCAAGACTATCATAGATGTATTTTTTGGGCGGTGAAACCGCCCCTATAAGTGAGGTTTGGATATTTGTACAACAAATCCTGCGCTGTGATTGGCCAAAAATGTACCCCGCCTAACCCTGCACGTGATTGGCCAATCACAGTCTATTCAGGACTGTGATTGGCCAGTGTCACATGACACATGTGCATAGCCCTATATAAGAAACCATAACTTTAAAAAAACAATAAATCTGTTTTTTTTAAAGTTATGGTTTCTTCCATCATAAAGAGTGTTTCAATAAATGTATTTATTTTTTGTACATGATTGGTTGACTCCATCCAGTATTGTGATTAGCTAGCAAGACACCGCCCACTTCACACAGGGTGTGATTTTTTTATCGATTTTGACATTTACAGATATGAAAGTAAAAGTCCGACTCGATAAAATACATCTATGATAGTCTTGATCCAAGGCTATGAGGCAGGACATTAGCAGCATAAACACAATATTTAGGAAAACTGGACCAGGAGGGCATCATATAGCCTAATCATGTGAGCTGCAGTGACAGTGCTCATCAATGTATAGCCTGCCTAGTACTTAATTAACCTTACACTCATTCATTCATTCATTTCTTTTCAACATGAAACGTGTCTCTGGCTGATAAACCACTTAAACCCCATATGGTTGAGTGGAGTCCCTCGGGGCTCTATATTAGTGTATTTTCTGTTTTCTGTTATTGTGGGGAAAGCTTTAGCTGAAAATAGCTGATCGACAAGCTCACAACGCATGCATCATTGTGAGCTTGTAGATCTGCTATTTTCAGCTAAAGCTTTCCCGCTGAAAATAGCTTTCCCGCTTTCTCGCTGAAAATAGCAGATCTACAAGCTCACAACGCGTACACGTTGTGAGCTTGTAGGTCTGCTATTTTCTGCTAAAGCTTCCCCCACAAATACGGATGGGGGTTTAAGTGGTTAAAGGAGCCATTTCGTCACATTTCGTCCTACGGGGGTCGTAGAGAGAGAGTGAGAGAGAGAGAGTGTGTTTTGTATACATAAATAAACGTGTGTTTTAATTTCTACTCACAGAATCACTGGCGTCTGTGTTCTTCGTCATCATCACCGCCGGGTCCACCACCAGCTTCTCGAAGCACGCCGAGCCCAGAGAGGAGCTCTTCTGCTGGGTCATGACCAGCTGATGAGGCGCGGTGACTTGCAGCTTGGGGCTGCCGTGGAGGAGCGTCAGCTCCGGCTTGCTGCCCGTCGTCGGTCCGGCGGCCAGCGGGCTCCCTCCTCCTCCGGGGCCCGAGGCGTCACTTACCGACGACAACGGGCTGGAGGTGCCGGTGCTGCTCAGGTTGGGCTGAGACGACGAGAACACCCGGTCGTGCAGCTGCTGTCCTTTCTTTTTCCGCTTAAACATCCACAGCCCGGACTCCTTCTTGCTCGGCTCCCCGACGCCGTCGCCGCTCCGCCTCTCGGAGCCCAGCTTGGGACTGAGCCACGGCTTCTTGGTCTTCTCCTGGAAATTCTTCCACATCCTCCGCTGGTAGGACAGCGACTCCTGGCCCCTGGCTCCGCTGCTATCCGATGCACCCTTGCGCGGGGATTTGTCTGCCATGGTCCCCGTGCAGCAGCCAGCCAGCCTGAGGAGCGCAGGCGGTATGGTGAAACCTCTATTCAATCACTATACCGTGATGGAGGTGGAGGTGGTGGTGGTGTGGTGGTTCTGATGGTGCTGATGCTGCAACTCGGTAGCACTTCCACTGATGATCAATCAATCAATCAAAGACCTGCTAATCTTCTCCATGCAGCAACAGTGAGACCTCTGAACAATGTGCTGCTGCTGCTGCTGCACAGGGATGTGGGTCTCATGTCACTCTCTCTCTCTCTCTCTGTCAACCGGCTGTTAAACACGGCAGTAATTTGTCTCAGCAGCTCTCTGTGCCTTCCTGGTGAAGTTGTTGCACAGACAGTGTTAAGTGCTTCTGTCTGTATGTATGTGTGTGCCTCGTCCTCCACCAGGGGTTATTATGCCAACTGGCCTATTAATTGGTCGGTGTATGAATATTCTAATGATAAGCCTGGGCGCATCAACCCTGCGCCTCCCCCTGGTCAAACGTGTCAGTTGCCCGTATTATAGGCTGTATACTCTGTAGTGGTGGATTACATAACCTAACCCCCTACGACACAGCACGCAGAGGGAACCCTAGCCTTGGTCGGTCCAGAGTTCTCTCTAACGCTCCGACAGGCGCGCTGCTCTGCTCATAGACCCAACATTACACTGCCGTGCGATTGCGATGTCTCCGTCTTTTAGTAATAATAAACAAAACTATTTGTATACGCACCGAAACAAAGGCTGTTTGTGTTGTTGAAAGTCTATTCCCCAGGATGGGAAGCCTCTCAGCACTTGTTGTTGGCCAGAAAATTAAATATGTCCGCTAGACGGAAATTAGTTTATTTACTCCACTGCGCCCTCTACAGATCTGGTCAATATAAATTACCATTGACCAGATCTGTAGAGGGCGCAGTGGAGTAGATACAATAATTTCCATCTGCCGGATATATTTTATTTTCTACCCAAAAAGTGTATTATACAGAGAAGGTGGGGTCCTGAGAGGCTTCCCACCCTGGATAATAGACTTTCAACAACCCAAAACAGCCTTTGTTTTGGTGAGTAGCTAAATAGTTTTGTTTATCTTTACTAAAGACGGAGACCTCGCACGGCAGTGGAATTTTGGGTCAATGGGCAGAGTACCGTGCCTGGCAGGGCGTAAGAGAGAACTATCTTTATATCCCCCTCTCCATCTCTTTTTCTCCATCTGTGTATTATAGTTCCACACCAATTTAGTATCACCAAAGCAATGTCCTCCTGATATGTGTATAATGTGCTACTCCTTTAAAGGAGTAGTTCACCAAAAAAAAAAATCTATCAATTACACACCCCATGAAGCCTTGAATTCATGGATGTTTGGGGGGTTTTGTCACATTCCTAAGCCAATAATTTGATGACCGGGTCATTGGTCAGTAGGAGACTCCCAGGTCATCAAATTATTGGCTTAGGAATGCGACAAAAACTAAAAAAAATTACCACCTACATGCAGCACGCAGTGTATATAGTGTCTTGTGTCTTTTCCACATTCAAATAAATTATTGTCACTGACTGACCCAAGGGGGGAACTACAACTACATCACTGGTGGGTTATTTATTTATTTATTTATTTATTTAGATGGTTTCCTTTTGTGGTGTAGGCCTATATATGATCTCTTCTTCTCAGTAACAATTACAAGCACTCGGGGCACATGTAATCCTACCCTGGATGCACTGTAGTGTACATGCATACATGTCATGCATGTATGCATGAACATGCATGCACACACACACACACACACACACACACACACACACACACACACACACACACACACACACACACACACACACACACACACACACACACACACACACACACACCACACACACACATGCCTCAGAGCAGAGATTACAACACATCCTTCACCTTCACTCTCCCATCCAGGAAGATTAAATTTGACTTTGGGCCAATAAGGTTGCAAGGTGACTATCAAGGTAAAGACTCTTATACTAAATCATCAACACAGTGGTGACCATGACAGCCCCAATGGTCTCACATGTAATTATGTTCAGAGAACTATGGTATTACAAACTACTTGTGAGAGTGTTAATGTGCTCAAGTTATTGATCCTAAAAGTCAAATGAATAATTAAATGCAGAATGAAGGAATGAGATGCTGGAGCATCACGGACATTGGATTAAATGCCTTTTTATTTAGGTGCTATAATATCCAGGGGTGTGCTGTGGATTTATAGTGGAGCTATATTCTAATGAAGTCACGTGCACATGCACCCGCACGCATGTGCACATAGCCCTTACATAGACTCACCCACACATAAGTAGGCTACTTAAAATAATCAGACAACTTGTCTTAGATAGATAGATAGATAGATAGATAGATACTTTATTGTCCTTGCGGAAATTCATTTTGTACCAAGCAGCCATCAGGATACAAAAAATCACTAAACATAACATAAATACACAATACATAGACAGATCACACAATACATTGACAGTGCTACACAACTCCTCTCTTACAGAGTGACACCCCAATCCGGGATTGGGGTGATGATTAAACTCATCTGGCTGAATCCCCTTTCGCACTCTGCAGAGACCAATTGTCTCTCATTGTGAGAGGAATGTAAAAGCATTCAATTACATGGATTTTCTGCGCTCCACTAGGCTCCACCGGCAGCCCACCTCTGATTAATATCACGACACAGAGGACTAACGTTTCGATGTCCGAGGCATCTTCGTCACTCCAGCGTCTCATTCCCTCATTCTGCTGATGTGTCCTGCTCCATGAGATGCACCGGACCTGCCATTAGTTGTTTGATGCACGGTGGATCTCCTTCTGTTCTGAACAATCAAATGCCTCCAAGGAATAATTTCTAAATTTGTATGCTCAACATGATGTCAGAAAACTGTGAGAAGATAACATTTTGTTCACGATTCAAAGATTTTATTTGTCATACATGTAGCCTACTGTATGAGCTGTGAAATGTTGGTGTAGCAGAAAGTTTCTGTGCTACAAGTAATATCCAACATATATAGTACAAAATGTAATACAAGTATAGGCAATAACACAATATGTATAATATAGTTACAGTACTGCTGGTAGTAATACAGTAAGTAAATAATAAAGTCAAGTGTAAAACATGATAAAATGTCACCTTCCCTGGGAGGATGTACAATCAATCAATCAATCAAACTTTATTAAGGACACATGGTCCATAGCAACATAAATACAAAGACAAACAAGGGCGGACATAGTCCATCAAATAAAATAATATATATGCAGTTTAGAAGTGCACCTTCTCTGGTTATTCAGGAAGGACAAATTTATATTAGTTGTTGCAGGCAGCCAAAAAAGTAAATATAGAATATTGCGGCCAATTCCCATCAGGGATCACTACATCAAATCATCTGTTTCCATCTGTTTCTGTTTTCTGCATCTTCCTCGGTCACTCCAACCACCTGCACGTCTTCTCTCACAGCACCCATAAACCTCCTCTTTGGCCTTTCTCTTCTCCTCTTACCTGGCAGCTCCATCTTCAGCATCCTACTCTCTATGTACTGTACCCCTCATCTCTCCTCCATATGTCCATACCACCTCAACCTCGCCTCTCTTGTTTTATCAACAAACCTTCTAACCTGGGCTGACCCTCTAATGTAGCCAAGTCTGATCTTGTCTTTCATTGTCACTCCTAAAGGGAATCGTAGCATACAGAATGAAGAATATACAGAGAATACCTGATGAATATACAGTATTAGCAATCAAAGATATGTAGAATATACAATTATTTTAAGGATGATTAAGTTAGCAACCAAGTTTAGTAGTCAGCATCATCTCTTTGCTAGACATTTGCCTAGCAAAGAGTTTTGGCAACATATTGTCCATAATACTGTATTTGCTCTATACGTCAGAAAAAAACAAGAACAACCAGGTGCTCATAGGAGATATAAAAAGTTAACAATAGTCAATTATGTCGATGGCGCTCACGGATCAAACTGGATCAAAACAGGTGAAAAAACAGCAGACGATCCGGGCACTCAGGAGTAAAAAGGAGGAACAGCCTTTATTGATTAAAAGGCAACTGCCAACATGTTTCGACTTCGGAAGGTTTTCATCAGGGAGCCCTGATGAAGACCTTCTGAACTTGCTCTGTCGGTGAGTGGGCGTACAGGTGAAAGATCATTGACCTGCAGTTTAGCCACGAGGGAAAAAAGCTTGTTCTGTGTTTCTGTGCATTTCTATGTTCTAGTGTGTTTGTTTGTAGCACGAGAGCTGTGCCATGCCATCTTTACTGCATAGCAATATATACTTCAATTAAGGCCTATAGGAGAGCAAGGGAAACAACTCAGTTAATGTAGCTGCACTTAACTCCTTGTTGAGTTAAGTAGGGGGTAAACTGGACACATAACAGTTCCCTTGAGAATGCTATTGGCTTTTAGAGATTGGCATGCTACCTTAACTGATGAGTCTGCACAGAGCCAAATGACTGTCTGCACAGCACGATAATCTATAAAGTGTACTGTTGTGCATGCATGTACACACACATGTATAACAGGGGCATACACACATACACTTCACACGGTACCGGAACGCCCACCCCCAAAACACACTCGCCCCCATTTTTTTCACGGACCGCTCGCCCCCAGCGGTTTTTCTTTTCTTGTATTCGTTTTACTGAGGTTAAGGTTAGGAATAAGGTTAGGTTTAGGCATAGTTTTACTGAGGTTAAGGTTAGGAATAAGGTTAGGTTTAGGCATAGTTTTACTGAGGTTAAGTTTAGGAATAAGGTTAGGTTTAGGCATAGTTTTACTGAGGTTGCGTTTAGGAATAAGGTTAGGTTTAGGCATAGTTTTACTGAGGTTACGTTTAGGAATACCAGGTGGCAACCGTTCTGAGGTCACCAGATTTGACCCGGAGCGAGCGTATTTTGGGTCGAGCGTTCTTGTATTCCTTCACACACCCACATACACATGCATACTAGTCTCTCAAGCCAACTCCTCCTCAATCCACGAATGCTAGAAATAGTAGGGGAAACCACAAAAAATGGCCAAATCGTTACGCGGCGGATAAAAGCATGAAATTTGATACAGATGTCCCTTGGGTCATCCTAAAACATCCTAGAAGGGGTGCCCAAAAAAATCTTAAACAGGAAGTGAGTTATGGACAAAATTCAAAATGGCCACTTAAACTGTTGACCGTTGACTCAAAAGACACCAAAAGAATCTCCAAAAAGCATAAAATTTGGCACATATGTCCCTTGGGTCATCCTAAGACATTCTAGAAGGGGTGCCCAAAGAAATCTGAAACAGGAGGTGAGTTATTGACGAAATTGAAAATGGCCGCCTAGTGTTGTCGATTGACTCAAAAGACAACTAAAGAATCTCATAAAAGCATACAATTTGGCACACATGTCCCTTTGGTCATCCTAAGACATCCTAGAAGGGGTGCCCAAAAAAATCTTAAACAGGAAGTGAGTTATTGACAAATTTTAAAATGACCGCCTACAGTGTTATCGATTGACTCAAAAGACAACTAAAGAATCTCATAAAAGCATACAATTTGGCATACATGTCCCTTGGGTCATCCCAAGACATCCCAGAAGGGGTGCCCAAAAAAATCTTAAACAGGAAGTGAGTTATTGACAAAATTTAAAATGACCGCCTACAGTGTTGTCGGTTGACTCACTCAACAGACAACTAAAGAATCTCATAAAAGCATACAATTTGGCATACATGTCCCTTGGGTCATCCTAAGACATCCTAGAAGGGGTGCCTGAAATGATCTGAAACAGGAAGTGAGTTATTGACTAAATTGAAAATGGCCGTGTACAGTGTTGACAGATGATGCAAAAGACACTCATAAAAAATAATCTCATAAAAGCATGAAATTTGGTACAAATGTCCCTTGGGTGATCTGAATGCATCTTAAGGGGTGCCAAAAAAAAGTTTTAATAGTCTCTCAATGGAAAACACTCCTCCCCCACGGGCTGCATGCTACAACATTCAAATCGAGCAGTTTGCCAATCTGGCATTTGGTCCAGAAGCCTGAAAGCTATGCAATCTCTACCATCTCCTGACAAATATGGATGGATTAAAGTCGCTGATTCGTGGACACCTTTATGGACACTCTTGCCAGAGGCTGCCAAAGTTTGTAGAGAACTCAAGTGTGGCTCAAAGCTGAGCCCTTCTGTTCGAGAAAGTGTAGATGCCGGGATGCTGGGTTACCTTGCAGAGCATTATGCCAATGTGCTGGTAATTGCGAAATGGCACACATGAATACATGTAGTTACTAAACACTAATCACAAAAAAACAGTAATGATCAAGAAGAAAATACATGAGAAGATAGAGTGTAAAACCAGCAAGAAGATGTAGAGTGCAAAATAAATAAGATGCAGAGAGTAAAATAAGAATATGCAGAGTAAGATAAGATGCAGAGTAAAATAAATAAGAATATGCAGAGAGTTAGATAAATAAAGAAGATTCAAAGAGTAAAATAAAAAAAATAATGCAGAAAGTAAAATAAATAAGATGATGTAGAAATGAAAACAGAAGGTAGACTACAAAATACGGCAGGTTATGCACTGCATAACCTGTCGTATTGAGTCTGCATAATATGCAGACTGCCGTGGTCAACTGTTTAAACAGCCATTTAGAATTTCTTCAACATGGTCCCTTCCTAAAAAGTTTAATAAACAAGCAAACAAAATAAATAACCCTTTCTAGGATATATTAAGAAGCACTCAATGTACGTACCAAATGATACACTTTTATATACTTTATGTTTTATTTTGTGTCAACTGCTTTAGGCGGTCACTTCCTGTTTAAAACCTCTTTGGGAACCCCTTGTAGGATGCGTTCAGATCACCCAAGGGACATTTGTACCACATTTCATGCTTTATGAGATTCTTTAGGTATCTTGCATCATCTTTCACACTGTAGGTGGCCATTTTCAATTTAGTCAATAACTCACTTCCTGTTTCAGATTATTTTGAGCACCCCTTCTATGTGTTGTGTTAGGATGTGTTAGGATGACCCAAGGGACATATGTGCCAAATTGTATGCTTTTTGGAGATTCTATAGGCTTTTTGAGCCAATCGCCAACACTGTAGGCGGCCATTTTCAATTTTGTCAATAACTCAGTTCCTGTTGAAGACTTTTTTGGGCACCCCTTCTAGGATGTCTTAGGATGACCCAAGGGACATGTGTGCCAAATGTTATGCTTTTTGGAGATTCTTTAGTTGTCTTTTGAGTAAATCGACAACACTAGGCGGCCATATTCAATTTGGTCCATAACTCACTTCCTGTTTCAGATTTTTTTGGGCACCCCTTCTAGGATGTCTTAGGATGACCCAAGGGACATGTGTGCTAAATGTTATGCTTTTTGGAGATTCTTTTGATGTCTTTTGAGTCAACGGTCAACAGTTTAAGTGGCCATTTTGGATTTTGTCCATAACTCACTTCCTGTTTAAGATTTTTTTGGGCACCCCTTCTAGGATGTTTTAGGATGACCCAAGGGACATCTGTAATTTCATGCTTTTATCCGCCGCGTAACGATTTTTCACTTAGCACCCCCTACTAAAAGTCTGTAACCGCATCTCGCAAAAGCTGACAGAAAGCTGTCATCTGTTTGTCATTTACCTTCACCAAAATATATTCTAAAATATCTGCTATGCAGCAAGATAGATATAGGCTTTCACTAATTTGATTTACAGTAGGAATTACACAACTGCAAAAGCATTTTCAGTGCTTCTGATGTAAGGATTGGGTGAAGGCAAACCAACTTTATCTCAATTTCTTATACTGGATCTGGTCCATCTTCCAGAAAATGCTTTAAAAACTTTTTTTTACTTCTCTGTTTACTTTCTTTTCGTTTTTTTGCATTCACCAAGCTACCAGCTAATGAGCCACTGACAAACAGAAAGCAAGAGAATGTTAAAGTGCAGTTTCATGTAAAGCACTTCCGCTGAACCCAACCACAAACCACAATGCACAGTGCAACTGGCAGACAGTTGAGATGTAGCCTATATACTGCTGCATCACTCCTCATTTCCTCTTTATTAGTTTCTGTCTTTCTTTGTCTGTAGAAAAAAAAAAGATGTCTGTGTTTCCAACAGAACAGGCTATTCTTTGCATCTAGTTGTTATTGTAACCTCTCCCACTACATTATTACACACAGATTAAAACAGGGTATATGAATCAATTGAAAACAGGAGCTGCATGAAGAGGGGGCAAACAGAGGAACTGATGCAGATTCATGCGGTTAATAGAATAGAATAAACAGGATGTTAAAAGCAATTGAAACCGGCACCGACTCAACAAGCCTGCTCTGATCTCCTCAGGCTAAGTAATAAATAAATGACACACAGATAGGGTTGTTTTCACTCAGAGGGATGAATCATGGCTCTCTTCACCACATACATTTTTTTTGTGAAGGACATCTGAGTTCTGTTTTGAATCTGTTTGTACACCAACTCATTCAATTATTTTCCTTAGACCCAATCATAACTTTTAGGTGATAGTCCAGCTATTGAAAAATGCCACAGTAGCAGAAGGATGAAATAGAAAACAATATTAATTAGATATAAGTATTAGACAATTGTGAAGCCCACTGACTCCAAAGCAGTGTTTCCCAAACATGCAACCATTTTGAACCGTTCCTGCAATTTGGTGTTTTGTTCTTTTATTTGTAAAGAAAATAAAATCAAAAGATTTTCAGATGTTTTCACGAAGAAAATAAAAAAAATCTTTCAAACACTTAAAAAAAAAAAGAAGTGAAAATAACAGATCTACAAGCTCACACAGCATTGCAATGCTAAGTCGCTCTGGTTAAGAGCGTCTGCTGAATGCCTAAATTGTCTCCACTGTATCTATCGAATAAAGGATAAAAAAAGCCAATAAGAGGACGGGGAAAAATCATGGCTATACTCCTGATAGGATTACATATAATATGATACACATTTCAGTTCGTAAAAATCAAACATTTAAAAGCTTTCTCTCACATAACATAAAAATGTTCCCTGCTGACTCATTTATGATGTGATTTAAAAGCATTTACTATCTGTGTTAGCACAGCTTTGCAATTTCAGTGTGTAATGCCTAATGGGCTTATTATATCACCTTTGACTATAGTGAAAACTATCCCTAGGTAGACGTAAGCTTTTATCATTTCACTCCACACACATGGGTATTCAATTATGCAAATTCATAACAGCTAATGAAACAATGCATTTAACTTGTGCTAAATGGACTGTCTAGCACCAGCCAATATATCTGATGCCACAAAATAAAACCTGAGTACAGGAAGAATACATGATATCTTTGGTTATTATAAAACAGCGCTATAATATCATACTGCAGTTCCAGTCGAGTCAGCCAAACACCACAGCATAAAAATCAACTTGAGTTACACCCCGGACTGTAACTCAGGGGTTGGCAACCTTTTCGGGCATGATCACTTAGCCGTTTTCCAAGGCTGCTGTGTTCAGTGCAGTGCCAGACAGTGAAAACCACCATTGCTTTTACGTCTTATTACAGGCTGCTTAGAATAATATACAAGCATATAAAACCTTACCTACATTTTGATTGATTGATTGATTGATTGATTGATTGATTGATTGATTGATTGATTGATTGATTGATTGATTGATTGATTGAATACTTTATTAGTCAGAAATGTAGAACAGCACGAGGTACAGTCAGACATAAAAGGCTTTAAGGATAACACAAAAAAGTCCTGGGGAAATTCTTTCCATGGTGGTGTTTCAATTAATCAACATAGTATAAAAAAATAACACAATAATGCATGACATCAACAAATACAAAACACTATATGTGCAATGTAGAAAAAGTCAATAGTTTAATATGAATAATTGAAAGTAAGTAAGTAAGTTAAATTCTGACTCTCTGGGGAGAAAGGTTTTTTGCACAACAAGCAATAGTGGTTGTTGCCTACCACTGCTGTAACTGTTCTTAGTATAGAGCTTGTACACTGTGTCAAAGTCACTGACAGACACATTGGCTAAATGTTCATAAAATTCTCCCAAAAGAAAGAGAGAGAAAAAAAGGACCACTTTCAGATTTTCTTGTGTAAGCCTATAAGTCTATAAGCATCAATCTCAGATTTCTGTGTTGACAAGTTCACCCTGGCAGGCACACACCCTTTTTCACACTCACAACAGTTACTAAGTGACCAGTACAAACATATGAACTAATAGGCAGGCAAAGAAGCAACGCTGCTGTGTGAGTATTCCATACAAATCATTTATTCTATTATGAATAGATCATTTTTTCTAAAATAGCAAAATAGATATTGATGTTGATGTTAACACATTTAGAAACACATTTTCTAAGGGGTTCTCCCAAGAAAGGGCTATGAGGTTTTCATAGTCTAATATTTTCTTCTATGTGGTCCCATGTATATTTTATTGTCTATTTCCTTATGTTGTCCCAGGTATATTTTATAGTATATATATCTTTTAACGTCCTGTCGGAATCCTGAATTGTTGATAGTCCTGTGTTAGTCATTTTATTTTGGGTGGTATTTGCCCTAGAGTCAATGTAACTTCTTTGTTTCTTCTTCATTGCCTCACATTTCATTGTGTTCAGTATTGCCTCCTGCTCCCTCAATAGGAAAAATACTATACATTAGCATGAACGTTTGGGGAAAATTGTAACAAAAACAAAAATCATTTTCCAGACTTTTTCAGGCCAAGAAGGAACCATGGCACAGGAGTCCATGTTACAACCCTATCAACACTGCAACAGGTACACTTCATTTAGTCTGATTGGATGCTTTCTTTCTTTCTTTATGTTTCCATTGTTGTTGTCTATCTATCTATCTATCTATCTATCTATCTATCTATCTATCTATCTATCTATCTATCTATCTCTCTCTCTCTCTCTCTCTCTCTCTCTCTCTCTCTCTCTCTCTCTCTCTCTCTCTCTCTCTCTCTCTCTCTCTCTCTCTCTCTCTCTCTCTCTCTCTCTCTCTCTCTCTCTCTCTCTCTCTCTCTCTCTCTCTCTCTCTCTCTCTCTCTCTCTCTCTCTCTATCTGCTGCCTGCCTACTATACCTACCTACCGACCTACCTATCTATCTCCATGTACAGGGGTATAAAAGAGTACAATTCCTGTGTTTCGGCTCTTCGACACTATACTGTAGCAGCAAATATATTTAAAAAAAGCAATAAGTAACAATAGTATCCGTTCTATTAAATAAAAAAAGGTGCTGTGTGGGTAATCAGAAGAGTGGGCACCTGAATGTTAATTTGTTTTTGTTTGTATATGATTGCAATGTATATGCACAGCCGTGACAGTGCGTGTGTGTGTGTGTGTGCGTGTGTAACGCCCGGAACTCGAACTCGGGTCTCCCACGTGGAGAGCCAACATCTTAACCACTAAGCCAAAGGGATATCTCCACTGCTCGGGGGAGATATTAGACTTTCAGGCCATCAGGCTGAGGTAGTGAACCACTCTGTTACACGTGCGTATTGTTCATAAGCTGCTGTGTAGCTGGTACAGTACACACGTTTTATCTCCATATTTCACCCATTGAACTGTGTCGGCACAAACCTCAACGTAGTTTGTGTTATCTTTCCACAGTGCTGTGTTTTCTTTACAAAAAAGAATTTAATATCAGACAGTAAAGTAAATATTCTGTGCAGAGGAGCAAAAGGTTAAATCATTTGGGACAGTGCAGGCAACGCGGGTCAAGGCCACGGTGGTCTGACTGGTCTCAGGGCATATTATATTTTTAGAAGCATAACGCCAGACTGAAGGGGCATGACCTTGCTTCATCGCCTCCCATGAAATTCCTGCCCTGATGTCTATTGTTCATAATCCTAGTTGCCTGGTGTAAAAAGCTGTAAGTGCATTATACTGTACAGTACTCTTCCTGTTCATGTCTGGCATAAACACACAGCGGTGTAAAGTAACTAGGTACATTTACTCAAGTACTGTACTTAAGTACACTTTTGAGGAATCTTTACTGTACTGGCCCATTTTCAATACTTCAATTACTTCTACTCCATTATATCTCAGAGGCAAATATTGTACTTTTACTCCACTACAATTATTTGACAGCTTTAGTTAGTTACTTTGTAGATTTTTATTATTATTACAAGACACATACATACACCACTTCCGCCCTGTATACACTTCAGCCATTTAAAAATAGACGATCTACAAGCTCGCGACGCATTGTGAGCTTATAGATCTGCTATTTTCAAAAGATTTTTAAACATTTTGAACTTGTGAAACTTTTGGTACTTTAAGTACATTTTGATGCCAATACTGTTGTACTTTTACTCAAGTAAATTTTGATTGCCGGACTTTTTACTTAACAGAGTATTTCTACACTGCAGTATTGATACTTTTACTTAAGTAAAAAAAATTGTGCTTTTTCCACCACCATTGTGAACACAGTGAAAACCATGGTGACCCCAGTTGGGCTGTAGGAGAGAGATAAGTTTGGGAACCACCTGTGTGACCTCTGTGACACTGCTGTGAGTGATATTTAAATCAGTAAGCCACGATATAAGAGACATAAAGTCAATGTGAGATCTGGTTTGTGTCCAGACCAGAGGGTATGATAAATCTCATCTTCGATAGACTGTTGGTCGATGGGTGCTGCAGCTTTATTATGCTGTGTTCACACTGGCAGATACAAAGATACAGGCTACCATTATTTTTTAATGGAAGCCAGCGACATGAAGATACAAAGATACCACATATCAGACGTTTGTAGCTGCTACAAAAGATACAACTGCTACAAAGCTACAAATAAGTTGAGCTGGTTTCAACTTCAGCTACAAAGATATAAAGCTACAAATTTGCTGTGTATCTTTGTATCTTTTGTATCTGCCAGTGTGAACGCAGCATTAGATTAGATTATGTTGTATCACGGCGGTTCCATGGTAACAAAATGTAAATTTGCTCGCTGACATAACAGCCAACGCAAAAATAAACAGGATTATAAAGGACATGATCAAATACCATTTAGAAAGTGAATAACATAATAATGGACGAGTGAACCAGCATTGATGGTGACAGTTTCTCCCTCTGGGATTAATAATATTAATCAAATGGAAGAAGCAGAAAGACAAGCTGTGAGGGAGACAGAATAGCACAGGATATTGTTGGGTAGGATTTGAACTCAGGTCAGGATTAGGAACAGTACAAATGTATATCCAGAGATATGACTTCCCTATTTTGGGCATTTTTTTATGTTTAAAAACTTTGAATACATTCTTTAAAAATAGCGAGAAAAAAAGTGACATTTCATTTTGAAAAATACAATCCACCGTGGTGCATCCAGTTTTGTCAACACAATTGGCCTGTTTTTGGGGGAGGGAAGCCAGGCGGGGATGGTGGTATTTGTCACTGCATGTATTCCTACTAAATTGGGGAGACAAAGGGGGTACAAAATAATTGGCTACTCTAAATTTGTCACGGTGCGAGGCAAAAGTGTAGGACCCCAAGGTGCACAGAACACTAATAGTAGAGCGGATAGTAGGAACAATCGTTCACTTTGTGATACAAGCGTGAAAATTGGCATGAACATTCCTTTAGGTCAACTCTTTGACTTTTTTAATCGAGCCACTCAAAAATCCAAGATGGCGGCCATTTTTCAAGATGGCCGATACCTTAGTGGGCAGTTAAGTGATATGATGGTTTATTTGGTGATACAAGCATGAAAATTGGCATGAGCAGTCTCTGTGGGTCACTTGACAATAGGCCACCCACAGCTACTTGAAATTTCAAGATGGCGGCCATTTTTCAAGATGGCCAACACTTTAGTGGAGCATTTAAGTTATATAATGGTTCATTTGGTGATACAAGCATGAAAATTGGCATGAGCAGTCTCTGTGGGTCACTTGACAATAAGCCACCCACAGCTACTTGAAATGTCAAGATGGCGGCCATTTTTCAAGATGGCCACCACCTTAGTGGACTAGTTAAGCTTAAGAAATAATTTAGTTGGTGATACAAGCATGAAAATTGCCATGAGCCGTCTCAAAAGGTCATTTGACAAGAAACCGCCCACAGCCACTTGAAATTTCAAGATGTCAATCTTTAAATGATACCTTTTCTCATAGAAATGTATTGGGTTCCTCAAAAAGCTCTGTCAAGAGAGGTTGTTTGACTGTGTTTTGTCTGACTCCTCGCCCACGACCTGTCCAGTTTGGTAAGACCTGTCAGGAGTTGCCTCCCACCGGCATAGCTCTCAGGGTTCACTGAGGTAGGCCTAAACAAGCTCCCTTACCACGACAAGGTAACAGTCACAAGGGAGGATATATATATATATATATATATATATATATATATATATATATATATATATATATATATATATATATATATATATATATAACAGCCATTACATGTGTCAAATAAATACTAAGGGGTGGGGAAACAAAAAATAAGATGAATAAATTAGCACAGTTGTGGTGCTGATAAGCACAGTTGTGGTGCTGAACGGACAGTGCTCCAAAATTATGAGTAATGGCTAATACTGAATGGCAATAGCCACGGAACCATGACAAACGATACTAAGGAACTAAACTGAAAATGTGCTTCACTGTTAGATATGGCAGTGGAAGGCAGTGGAAGCAATGTTACAAAGTAACAACTGAAAATTACACAGTAATAGACTAGATAAAAAGTAAAACATGATGCGTCGATGTGACGAGGGGAAGCCGAGCCATAGGCCTCCACTTGAAAACACAGAGGACAACAGGGAATAACTCTGGCAAAAGAAACATGCAAATAGGTTCTAGCAGGGGCAACTACATAGGCATGTGAAACTGAGTCCATATCTGAAGCAGTTACACCTTCCAGTACATGCCTTGGAGCACCCACATTTGGTCAACTCCCAACAACTCTCCGCAATAGGTGGAAGTGGAGTCCAGAAGACTTTCCACTTCTCGTCCTGTTCCACCCATCCCCAGTCAGATGGGCTCGGCATTTGTGGATGTCGCTTCAATGCCTGTCCCCACACGTATCCAGCCTCATAAAAAGCATGTTTGGCATGCTCTTTGAGTGCTGCTTGAGTTGGTGGGATCAAGTCATATTGTCTTTGCTTTCTGGCAAAGAGATCAAGCCTGGCCTCGTTCACAGTTGTGACATCGCTGGACCGGTCATACATTAGATCTTCTTGGCCTCTTGACATGGATATCTTTGGTATCTTCAGTGTCTTCAGCAGATGTAGATGCTCTCTTTTGGGCCCTTTCCAGCTCAACATTTCTTGCAATGGTATCATAACCAGTACGATCGTGCTCTCTGTTGAATAAACTCGGCTGAATGAGTTTTTCCTTGGTGACCTGCTGACAAATTAAACATCTGTCCCAGTTAGTTTTCACAACTGTTATGATGGCTTCTGCCATGTCTGCAGCATAGGCAGAGGCCGAGGGTTTATCCTTTTACCACCTTTTACCAAGCACTTTGATGTATGGGATACAACTAAGTTCGTGCCTTAACCCTACACTTAGTTCGATCGTTCATCCAATGCCATTTAAATCCTGAGCGATCTGTACACCATCCGGTTAACTAAAACCCCATTAACCTTGGCTCGGCTCTCCCGTGCTGGCACAACCTGTCAATTCAGGTGCGGCTATCTAACTGTTTTGGGGTAAATTAGACAGCATTTGGGATACCAACTTTCAATTAGCTGACATTGAACCCCACTCTGAGTTTAACAGCAGTGATATATCACCAGTGTGCCCTGGTAGTGCAGATATTCACTCTTATCTAATCTATCTATGATCAACAAATCAACACAATATATTGTGATGTGTTAAAAGTTGTTCTTTAGCATAATAATAATAATCGTATAATCGTCCTTAAAGAAAAGAAAACATACATTTCTATGAGAAAATGTATCTTTTGAGGATCCAGGGGGCGGCCATCTTGAAAATAGAAATGTAAAGTGGCTGGGAGTGTTTTCTTGTCAAGCAACCCTTAGAGACTGCTCATGCCAAATTTAATGCTTGTATCACCAAATAAACCATTATATAACTTAATTGCTCCACTAAAGTGTTGGCCATCTTGAAAAATGGCCGCCATCTTGACATTTCAAGTAGCTGTGGGTGGCCTATTGTCAAGTGACCCACAGAGACTGCTCATGCCAATGTTCATGCTTGTATCACCAAATAAACCATTATATAACTTAATTGCTCCACTAAAGTGTTGGCCATCTTGAAAAATGGCCGCCATCTTGAAATTTCAAGTAGCTGTGGGTGGCCTATTGTCAAGTGACCCACAGAGACTGCTCATGCCAATTTTCATGCTTGTATCACCAAATAAACCATCATATCACTTAACTGCCCACTAAGATGTCGGCCATCTTGAAAAATGGCCGCCATCTTTGATTTTCAAGTGGCTCGATTAAAAAAATCGATAAATGACCTCTAAAGATGATCTGTACCAAGTTTCACGCTTGTATCACCAAGTGAACGATTCTCCCAAAATATTGCTTTTAGCCGCTGTACTATAAGACAACCTTTATATTCGAGCAAACCATATGAGGAACTGAGGGTCTATATGTACACACAGGGTTAACTGGACACAGGTGAACACAAGACAAATTAACACAGGGATTGGCTGGGGCACAACAGGAGACAGGTGGAGAACATAACTAATCAAAGGGAGGCGAGACAGGACAGGTAGCAAACATTAGGGCAGACAGGAACACTAGGAAGATAACTACACAATAAAAGTACAAGGAGAACAGGAAACAATACATAATGAGATACAAGGATACAAGGAATTCTTTTTAAGAAAAAAAAAAGGATGAAAAAGAAAAAATATATTTTAAATTTGAATTTGTTTGAATTTGTTTGAATTTATTTAATAAATTTTTAATTTTGTGATGGTTTCATAAATGTTCTCTTGAACGTTACCTCTCATCAGGACTGAGGTGTTGGAGGGCCGTGTGAGCGGCCAGGACAGGACTCTGGTCGTGCTGGTGGAACAGGCCCTGAGGATCAAGGAGGAGATGGCTGCCAGCCTGCAGGCCACCCAGGGCAACGTCCTGGCCGAAGCCCTGTCCCGCAGGCTGCTGGAGAACCACATAAACACCATCACACACATCGTCAAACAGCTCAGCGTGGACATACAGGTACGCACACCATCACTCACACACACGCACGCACGCACGCACGCACACACACACACACACACACACACACACACACACACACACACACACACACACAGTGTTGGGAGCATTAAACTACGTAACTATGTAGTTGAACAATGTAGTAAAACTACATTTTGCTGTACTGTAGCCTGCTGGTAGTTCAACTACCATACCTTCATTGTGTGAAGCGTCTAGTAGTTCAACTGGGGTGTTACAGGGAGTTTTGGCCCGTCCACACCAATGCAACTATAGTCGCAACTTGCAACCAGACAGTTGCAATAAATTGCAGTGGTCTGGACTGACCAGTTGCAGACGGGTGCCATTTGGCAATAATGGTTGCAAGGAGTTGCAAGGAGTTGCACTGGTGTGGACTGGCCTAAGAGTCTGATGGTTTGAGGGAAGAAGTTTTTACGCAACCCGGCAGTTCTGCACTGTTACCGTATACTGTGGTATCCCCTTATCGGAGGACAGAGGATCAAACAGTCCATGATGATCATGAAATGTAATACTTGACGATTAATTGTCACAAAAATAATTGTGACTAACGGTTTAATTGTGTAATTGTTTTTGACACTGAACATTGGAACATAAATAAGAAATACATTTGACATTATTTCAGGCTACGTAAACAAAAATCGCACAGGGCAGATATGACAAATAACTTAAACAACTTTATTTTTTAAATCGCCGATCTGCAAACTTGCAGATCGGCTATTTCAGTTATTTTCTGTAAAATGTTTGAAAATATATGAAACATTTTCAACATTGAAACGATCATGACGATTATGGAAAAAGTAATTGTGATTATCTCAAATATTTTTTTATCAGGCGATTACGTAATAATTGTCACAGGCCTATCCATGAATCCATGATAGGGATGGGTGGGGTATCGTACCTGCCTATGTTGGAGGTCTTGGTCAAACAGTATTGTTACTATATCTTGAATGGATGGGAATGAAGTGACCTTCTCAGATGTCCTCACCACTCTCTGCAGGGACTTCTGGCCTGAGGCTTTGCGGTCTCCATACCAGATGGAGATACAGCTGGTCAGTACGCTGTATGGTGACCCTGTACAATGTTATGAGGATTGGGGGTGGGGTGGGGGGGGGGCTATCTTCATTCATTGCAGGAAATGCTGCTGCTGGGCTCTCTTGGCTAAGGGTAGCAAAAGATAAGTCTAAACCTCAATTAGTTCAAGAGCAAAATCACCACAGTTGAGCTTGAGAAGAGTCATTATTCCATGGGCTGAGCTTAAAACAAAACAAAACAAGAAATGATGACGCAGTCATAGTACCAGGTTGCTCTCTCCAGCGTCCCCGCACGGAACCAAATGGACCCGTGGTCCTGTACCCTTTCGCTCGCGGAGTAACAAATCGCTGTGTGTGTGTGTGTATGAGGAGTCAAGTCAATAGTTTGTTTGGTGGCGATTTTTGTTTGGTGGCTTTTTTTTTTGTTCTGGGCTATGATCCCATAGTATGGGAGGACGCCCGTCGTTCAGAGTATGGGGAAGTCTCGGGGAAGTCTCCCCATTGGCTTTAAGGATTGAAAGACCGCCACGGTCAGCCAATGATCAAAAGGTCGCCAGAAAGTGTTTAGAAAGTGTTTAGTAGTTAATCAGTCTCTTCCTAGACCAGGCTGCAAGCAACCTGGTAAAAACAACACATACAGTATTAAGTAGCTTCGTGTACAAGGTTAAGTGCTGTGCAAGCTCTCCACTCTATACTCATCAACAAGAGCTCTGGTGGAATTGATCTCCAACACATCTCTTTCCATGAAGAAGGTCACAAGTAAAGTGTTATTGTCAAGTCTGTTTTTGCACTTTTTCCTCTCATTTTCCTCAGTTTTCCCTTACTGTACCTCGTGCCATTTCTCTTTTTTTTTTTTTATAAAAAAATTTATCCCGCGATTTTTGTAACCCATTTTTTTTTCACCCGGTGCCAATTTCCTAAGTGATCCTGGGCACTACACCAGCCCTACACCAGTATTACACCTGTCACCCCACAGTAGGGAGGCCAGGGCCGAGCTCATGCTTCCTTCAGGCATGAGAGCCAACTGACCTTATTGTCACCTGACAGGGGGGAGTTTCCCTGGTTGGACGTAGCGCGTGGAAGGAACACGTTATTCCAACCCGTTCCCTTCCCCTCCATCAGGCGCCCCGGCTGTCATGGGGGAGGCGGTATAGTGACCAGGATTACTACATGTTTTTGTGAGGGTATTAACTACCCTAGGAGACACGGGGAGAACATGCAAACTCCACACAGAGTAGGCCCTTTCGCCAACCCCACCTAGGGTATGGGCGCTGATGACGCGGAGGAGAAGACACGCCCCCAGTGCCCACAGCGTCCCCGGCGGGAATCGAACCCAGGACCTTCTAGCTGTGAGGCGACAGCGCTACCGACTGCGCCACCGTGCCCCTGTGCCATTTCTCTTTTAATCAATCTTTTACAAACTCGCAGACAAACACGCACGCACACACACATGCATGCACACACGTTGGCTTACAGTACAGTACATGCACTTTGATTACACTTTATAGAGTGGTGCAGTGCCCTACAAAGCCCTCCTTGAATCCCATCATGCTTATGAGGCATTTTCCAAGTATAAGCAAAAAAAAACAAGTAAAGGCATTATCATCTTACGAATATTGGGGTGTTCTGAGTGCTTGCCAGTACCACTTATGGCCACTTAACCACTTATGGTTTATAGCATACTATATAAGCTGAGTACTTGAATGGAAATTTGATTCATTTTCGTTCTTCAATCTTTAGGCAGAGAGTCGTACGAACATTGAGGCAAAGCAGGGGAGAGCACCCCTACACAAACCACGTAGTATAGCTAAACGACACAACGCATCATTAATCCACTCTCACTGGGCCCTAAATGATAACGCTGATTGTTGTTATCTATAATATTATCGTCATAATTCCCTTCTGCTAATTAATTCTCTGCATGAGTGTTTGAGCAAGTAGCAATAAACCAAGATGTGAAGTGAAGTGAATATAAGCTGGAAAGGAGACATGCTTAATGGCACTGTCTCCATAGTGCTCAGTAATTCTGTTATCTGCGAAGGACACACCTATGTGCCACTGGGCTAGCACAGGGCATGTCAGAATAATTACCAAAGTAAAGGTATAATCTCTATCTGTCTGTTTCTAAATCCACCCACACTGCACAATGCCTCTTCATTTAGACAGGTTGGAATGAACAGTTACTGTACCTCACATGAATGCATGCCCCTCATACCCATTGTACCTTACACATTTTACCCGTTGTACCCGCATTGTCAGAGTACCCATTATCCTTAGGGCAGTACCCATTATTGTAGTACTTGGGGGGGGAGTCTATAACATCAGTTATATGCCGCTGAGCGGGGAGGACACGGACACGCATGCATGCATGCAGAGATTCAGTGCATTTATAGCTAGATTAAGCCCAATTTGTTGTACGGAGGTGTTGCATGACGATAATAACTGACCTACCAGCTCACGGTCTGCTATTTCCGGTGCGTGACACCCGTCATATGTTAGCAGCATAAATTAGGCTGAATTTTACTCCATCACATGAATGTGTCGCTACTAAGAACTGATTTTCAAGCTAACAATGTGTAGCGGTTCTTGTCAAGTGACACCTTTGTTCTATAATTAATTAGTCTTTACCCAGAAACAAAGTGTCTGTTCCTTCTATTTTACTAAATGTGGCAATTAATCCATTAAGACCTGTCATTTTAGATGTCTTTGGCTATTTAAAAATAGCAGATATACAAGCTCATAGTGCGGCACCGAGTGCCGCGCTATGAGCTTGTACAGTATATCTGCTATCTTTGAAAAATCGTGAACATTTGTGCAAATCTTTGAATATACATTTTTTAAAGCGAACATTTGTCAAATATTTTGGTCCAGGGACCTCCAGAAGCAAAGATTTGAGTTACAAATGTTTGCTTTAAAAATAAATATATTCAAAGATGTGCACAATTTTCAAAAAAAAAATCACAAAACAATAGCAGATACATACAAGCTCATAGCGCTGCATTTGGTGCCACGCTATGAGCTTGTATATCTGCTATTTTTGAATAGCCAAAAGAGATCTGAAATGACACAGATGTGTTCCCGGATTGAATGGATTCAGCATCAAAGAGCATACTTACCATGCTGACCTTGGGTCTGAACAGGCCCTGGAGAGCAACATCACCCAAAGGGACTCGGTCACATCTGGAACCTCATGGGCCGTGCAGAGTCTAGACCAGAAGAACTTGGCTGGGATTGGAGACCTGAGAGGAAGAGTGGCCAGGTACTGTATGCATACAACTCTATTTGATATTAGTCAATCATATAATAATCAGTGCCGGCAAAATGTGCCAATCACAACAAAGCATTTCAAAGATTTTAATGTGATAAACTCCAATTTTGAGGTCCATCTGCTGTTCAGCCAGCTCTTTATGCAGGACTTGAAGTTATAACAACTAACTAAAACAAATGGAAATAGCATGAAGAACCTGCACAGAAAACCACAGTACGTAATACATAACAAGTCAACTTGTTAGAGACAAAACTGACTGGCTGTGTAGACCGTGAGAAATTGTTAACTTTTCTCAAACTCAGGCTGTTGGGATGTTACTACTGTATGTATACCATTAAAGTAAATGGTGGTGGATATGCAGCTGTCAGATGCTCTTTTTGTCTCTATTCATCATAGCTGAGTCACCCTGCATGAGTGGGTAGAGAAAGGGCCGCTTAGGGAATCAGAAGGTCACCAGTTCAACGAATCGGAAGGTCACTTATCATCGGTCCACCACCCACTCTATGATGTGTCGAATAGTGTCAAGACATAACCCCTAACTGCTCCCCAGGGCCCTCTATTAATAAAGCCTACTGCTCCCAATAGTTAGGATGGGTAAATGCAGAGAACAAATGTCACATAAAACTAAAAAAAATTGCTCCTCGGAGCACAGGTCTCTGCCAGGCCAGGTAAGTTATTGTGGGCCAGCGATGTCTGGAATCCAGTCATTTTAAAAAGGCAATGCCACCCCAGCAAACTTTGGAAGCCAATCGTAGTCAATCGGAATGGCATATAAGAAATCTGACAAATACGTCTTGATGACATGACTATAGAGATAATGTTGACTCACGTGAAGTTTGAGTAATATCAATGTGTTTTGCAAAAAAACGTTCTCATGGTGTGTGTGCAAAGTTTCCCGCCGATCGATTCCGGGGGGCTTGTATAGCGTTGTAATCGACACGGTGATAACAGCGAGAGACGTTGCGGACAAGCCGTAAAATCCAGACTGCTCACCAAAGAGCTGTGTGGAATTTCCCATTATCTCTCCCCCATCCTGACATCAAAGATGAAGACAACAGATCAGGAAAAGGGGGGGGAGAAAGCCAGGCCAACCAAATGGCCACATACACACACACACACACACAACTTCCCCCCTCTCTCTCTCTCACACTCTTTCTCCCTCTTTTTGAGCGCATGGAAAATTATGTTTTCACCACAAAGAAGACATTACACGTGACCTCATGGAGAGACATGTGGACAATAATGGACAATAATGTGAAAATGTAGTACTATGCTGTATTTCCAAATGTATGCCTGGTGTTTAGAAGTGACCGGGGCCTGACCCAAGGGGGGCCCATGGCTGACCTGGGTCATAAAACCACACGGAAGGGTTCTGCTTCCCCTCCCGGTGACTCAGAGTCAGCAAATCCCACAGCAGATAAGGATTTAGCATAGTAATGACATTTGACCACACTTCAAAGACATTTTAGGGTATATAGATCCCACACGAACAACACTCTTTGCTCAAAGCCGCCAAGGGATGATTCCCTGGCTCTCCCATCACCAACCAAGGACGAGGAGGGTTAACCAGCCTTCCTAGGGCTCTTCAACACGGAACCACCAAGGAGGAGGTCGAGGTCCAGGCCACTGCAACCCGCAGCCGCGGCAAGAGCAGAGACTGATCAGAAGGCCTCCGCTCCACTCATCTCCATCGCACACGCACCCGAGCCGTGAAATGCGCCCTTCTCCAAGAGGACATCACCGCGGTCAACTCGGCGACCCGGCCTCCGCCACCGTCGACGCCAACTCAGTATTACCTTTGCACTGAGATTCCCGAACTCTGAGACCACTCGCTAGAACCAGTGCCAAGTTGGGCTTTAAAGCGCGCCTGTGTACCTTTCTCCCGAAATCCAGAGTCTCCGGACTCAGGCCCCTATCCAGGGTCTAAAGGTGTGTTGAACCATTTTTGATTTGTGCATTAATCTTAAGGCGACGTTACTGTGTTTACCAGAGAATATCTGTTATAGTTGAGCATAGCTCAGAAGGTTTTACAATAATGCATCTCCAATGCGATTCCTTCTTTTACTCTCTGTGACTTTTTCTCTCTCCTGTTTTCTTATCTCCCCACATTAACTCCATACACAACATAAGTTTCTGTTTCCCAAGCGTTGCTTTATAAATACTTGTAACGGTGAAGTCTGAATAAAACCAATTTTATTGTAACAAGGAAAGTAATGATGTGTGGTGTCTTTTGTCCGACCAGTTAAAATGTATCTCTCTCTGATTAAACAGACATTTATATAAACCTGTCCAAGAACTCACGTTACATTACAGTGACGTAAGATTCAATAATAATAATATATATATATATACCTATATGTATGTATTATTATATTGTAATTGATTCATAAATTATATTTATATGGTTTATGAGCTAATTACGTCCTGTGTTCATATGCTGCGATCTCATCCAGTGTCATGATCATTACAGGTGGTGCCCCGTTATACGAGGCAGGTTTTTGTCTTTAAGCAGAGAGAAAATACTAGACTGTGTTGACAGATGATACCAAACATCTACGTTTGAAAACAAACGTGGGGAGCAGTAAGAGAAAAAACCAACAGAACGCGCACCGCGCTTGGATAGGATGTATGTCAGCAAAATTACCGTGCCCTCTTTTTAACTAAACCCTGAGTCCCACTGCAGGCAGTGTGTGCGTCAGGCAATAGAAAAAAATAGAGTGTTATTTCCCCCCGGAGATAATAAAAGAAAAAGTATTCTTTTAATGTGAGTCCAGCACTCAAAAGGTTGAAAAATATTCTTTTTAAACTAGCTACTTAGAAAGAGCCTTTCCCTTTTAAATTCTGACAAAGTTTTTACCAATGGCCAATTTATGAATAAACACCGACACTCGATGGTAATTAACTCGAGCCGGTAATTATAATAAGAAGAGAAAGCGAGATTAGTTAACACAAATCTAGGCTAAACCAAGGTAAAATTACGTCAAAACTGGACTGAGATTTATTAACTTTTGTAAGCTTGTTATAATCTCTAGTATCCTCTTAGACCGTTTATTAAATCGTCTAGGAGACGAGGATCTCCAAAAGTGAACCGCTACTGTAATGCTTCAGCTCACTTAGAATCCTAAAAAGCTAACAGATCAGATAAAGAAAAAGAAAAATACTCGTACTTTTATTTTTCAAACTGGTCCGTAATTTAACTGGTTTCGTGACGATTGCTGAGTGAAAGACTGGGATCGTGTTTGGCCACAGATAGACTAAGAAGCAAAAGACAGCGACAGAGCTGTGTGTTTTTTTTCTCTCTGGTCAGAATGCACAGAGCTCATTCACAAATTCTCCAGCAAACGCCATTTTGAATTACGTAAGCAGACCCCGCCCGTTGGCAACGTGACAGCACGTACCACGGACACTAGCAGCTTAGGACTCCTCCTCCACCAACTCTGAGCTCCACAGAGCCAGGGAATTGAGGGAAAGTGGGCTTCCTTTGTGCGGGTACTTCTTGGAGTAACGCTCCAAGTATCACTCACGCTGCACTGTCAATCAAGCGACAGACACCCTTATGAGTTAATAACTATAAGTAAGCCGTTGTTAATTTTGGTATCCTCTGAGACAGTTTAATACAGTCTCATGAGAAGGGGAAATTCGAGTGAATCACTATTATAGCGCTTAATAGTCACTTAGAATCCCAGTAAAAGGCTTACAGATCAGACGAAGAGAAAGAGAATAGCCAAAGTCGTATCTTTCTTCTCTTAAAACTGATCCGTGATTTAACTTGTGCCAAGATTGCTGTCTGAAGGAAATTCGTGTTTCTAACACAAACAGCCACGGGCCCGTACAGCCTGCTGACTGACCCTCTCGTGACAATTCAGTTGGCGCCATTTTGGATTGCGTAAACACACCCCTCCCCCGTTGATAACGTCACAGCACGGGCAGAGACATTGTGGAGCTAAGAACTCCACCCCCACTACAGCCGAGCTCCAGTGAGACATTCACTTGAGATAAAGATCTGTTGTGGTGACGTTGTGTGAAGACAGACTGGTATCCAGTGTTATATTTAGAGGTTGTAGCTATGAACGGTGCGTTCGAATCGGCGAGAGTTTGACTGTGAGTTGACAAACAAAACCGGAGTGACAAAAGTTTCATCTGGGTCATTTGATTGACAAATCACAGACAGAGCCTGGTTGATCCAAACCCAACGGACCATATTAATTTTCTGAGTTAAAGTTTGAGCTCGTTTTAAAGTAAAGGGTTAATAAGTTAACTGCTTAATTCGGAAAGTTAATCTTAGTTCAGAATTGGAAACAGATTATTAATTTTTGTTCCTTTGTAAGAAGAAACACAATAAGTCTGAAGATTGCAGAGTATTTTCGGCTATAATTCCCGGAAATTTTTCAATGTTCCGGTTTCTAAAGATACTCTGCAGATTGTTCACGTTTATTCTGAAATTTCTATAAATGGATAGAATTATTTTTTAAAAAAAAAATAAAAAAAAAAATTGTTTTTTTTTTTTTTTTTTTTTTTTTTTTTAGAATTTGGATTAAACAATTTTTTTTTTTGGATTAATTTTTAGAGATTGAATTTAGTTAAAGTTTAAAAAAAAAAAACTTTTTCTCACTTCTCTCTGATTAGTTTTTCCAGATTTTAAAGAAAGGTTTTGTTTCCTCTCTTCTAATCTCGGTTATTTTGGGGAAAACCCAAAGGAACCTTCAAAGACTTTTCTCTCAATCAAAGATACTTTACTATTCGAACCGAATAAACGTTTATTTAAAAAAATAAAATAAACTAAACTAAGGAACCTGGGATTAATAATCCCTCTTAAATTTGTAGGTCTCAAACAAAGCTAAACACCTCAAAATAATTATCAGGGAAACCTTGTCTCATCTTCACACGGCCTACTAAGTACAATTCCACTGTTACTTCACCAGTATTGCTGCATGTACCACTCCTTCTAGTTTTGTCCAAAGTAATAGCTAACACTAGCTGAACATATTTGGACCAAATACCGAACCCTAGTAGTCGCTCCTTTCGCCCTGTCCATTAAGATGGCCTCTGTGAAACAGGTCGATGAGCTACAGGACAAGGTAAAGGATTTGGAAAGTAAAGCTGCTTTGCTGACAACAGCTGAGCAGGAAATAGTACAGCTAAAAAACCAAATTGCCACGATGGAATTAGCCGTAAAACAAACTCCACCTTCCCCCAGCGCAGGGCCTGGACAATCAGGTCCCGCTGACGCGAGGATAATTCAGCTAGAAACAGAGGCGCTCGACCTTCAAGACCGCCTCTCTGAAGGACAATTAGTGAAAACTAGACTAACCCAAGCACTCCTGGATGTTCAAACTGATAACACTGACTTTCAAAGTCAAATTAGCGACCTGCGGAATGACGTAAACGTCGCCCAGGGTACGGTAACTGTCAGAGAACGCCTCATGGGGTCCTTAAGGGCGGAAATACATGGTTTTACACAGGAAAGGCAGGCATGGCATAAATACATCTCAGAAACGGACACTCTAATTGCAAAATTGAGACATGATCTGGAAGTCTCCACACACCAGGTCACTAGCCTAAAAATTGAAAGCCAAATTGCCAGCCATGACTTGACTAGACTAGCACATAGGGACACTGTTCTCCCGCCAGGGAGAGAAGTACTTCCCCCGTCAGGCGGAGCCCCGGCTTCCCTACCGGGGATCCACCCTATGTACACTAGCCCAGGTCACGCTCTGCTAAATGGTAGTCAAACCTTTCCAAATACGGGGAGCCACCCTCCACCCTCTGTAACACCAACTGTCCAAAGGTATGAGGCGCCTCTCCCCTCCGGGCAAGCCGGCCTGAGCCTGCCGGGGCAAACCCAGCCAGTGCCACACGGTACAGGTACTCCCCCAAGGTCAGGAAACGGAACGGTGTCACCACGCGCTAACCCAGCCGGTCAACACCTAACCACTGACGATCTGAAAAAACTTGCTAAATTTATCCCACGCTTTAACCCCACAACAGATGGGGACGTGGATACCTACACCTATTTGGAGGACATTGACTACCATTTAGAAGAATATGCCCCTGTCACGTCTGAAACCAAATTAAGACTCATTACGCTAACCTCCAACCGAGAGGTCAGCAGTTTTGTTAGACGGCAGACAGAACAAACCCGCCAAGACTGGCAGGCTATACGTGCGGCAATTATCGAGGAATTTGCCGACCACCAAAGCAAGAGTGGTATTACCGCCGCCATAGGAGTTCACCACTCAAAGGACGAACCTATTAACGTATACTATGCAAAACTGCGTAGAGCGTACTTTGGCGATCAAAATCTACCCAATATGGAAGAAAACGAATACTTTAAAGCCTTGTTCTTAAGTAATTTGCATCCTTCCATTAAAAAGCAAATTCCCCTTGGGGTCGAACCGAGACATACGCAAGCTAACAAGCTCCGCAACCTGGCCCGAGAAGCGTTCGATAGAGATCGCACTAAACCCCAAGCCCATACGGTATGCCCAATAGAAAGCCTTGAACTTGAGGGGGGGCACCCTCGCACAGACAGGTCCAACAACGGACCGAGTGACTACCCCTCACATCAAGAGCAAAACGATTGGGAACAATATGAAAGGCAAGACGACCGTGGTCAGTATAGGAGAAGCGACCGCCAGTCTCCCTCCTGGAGCCGACCTCGCTCCCCCTCATACGACCGCGATCGTCCCTCCTCCCAAGATCGTAGTCCAGACCGCGGTCGCTCGCTCTCACGGTATAACTCTGGGACAAGACCTGGATTCCCTGAGTTGGTACAACAGCTCCCAGCTGAAGTCCCCAGAGAATCACGATGGCAAAGCCCAGCCCGTGACGACAAGAATTTGAGAGAACCTAATCACTTTGTTCCAACGTATGCTTCATATGACACCACTTCACAATAGTTCGTGTTTCATCTAAAACATAAGGGGGGTCCGGTATATTTTTAACTTTTTGCGCATAGGTTTCTCAAACTTTGTGTCAAATGTTGAAAAATGGTTTACATTATCATTCATAAAACGTGACCAACCTAAGGGGGGGGCACGATGATACATACGTCAGGGTTACCACGCCAGACGTGGTGGCCCACAATGACAGCAACCCCGACCTGTATCTTGACACCAACACGGCCCAAGCCTGTTGGAAGTAGGACTACCTTCCCACCACAAGGTGGGATGACCGCCGTGTGTGTTGTATTTTGTTTTGAAAAAAAAAAAAAAAACCTTTATATACATTTTGCTTTGGCATTTTATTCTTACACTTTTATAGACATTTTTCTTTTGCATTTTAGTTTACTTTAAGTCAAAGGTAATTTTGGGTGCAATACCCGCCCAAACGGGCTCTTGTTTTACTGTTATAAAAATCCCAGCATGCGATCTTCCCCTTTCCTCCGGAAAGGCAAGCAAACTAAAACTTTAGCGCATACTGAGTGTGGCCCTACTCAAAACCACCTGTTAGGTTTCAAAGAAAACCCTGTAGGTTCAGTTAGATGTTGGGCTAATGTCTCATTGGCACTATGTTTTTGTTTTTTTATTCTTTCTCTGTTTTTCTCTTCTACTGGGCCCCCATAGAGATTCAGAACCCCATGTAATACCCTGTAAACACTGGCCTTGGCCAGAGTTAACTCCCCCGGTTCTAGGACACAGACGGTCCTGATATCAGCATGGTTTTATTGATTTCTTTTTGGCCCCATTAGAACCTTCTTAGCCAACAGCCAAGCCCGGCGGGCTAAGAACCCCATAGAGAAAGAACACCTTCTTTTCCCTCTCTCTCTCTCTGTCCTTTCACCTCTGTGCCTTTACGTAGGATGCATGCCACTAGACTATAGCAGTGTCGCCTTAGGGTTATTGCCAAGTCTAATGGTGGCCGCCCTAGAAGGCCAGATGGAATGTGTGCCACGCTGTGTGTTCTCTCCCTGTTATCCAGTCGCTGAAATTCTGGTACGCCAGCAGAAGACCCTGGACCTGCGGTCCGACCTTCGCTGGCCTAAATGGGGGTTTGTAATCGACACGGTGATAACAGCGAGAGACGTTGCGGACAAGCCGTAAAATCCAGACTGCTCACCAAAGAGCTGTGTGGAATTTCCCATTATCTCTCCCCCATCCTGACATCAAAGATGAAGACAACAGATCAGGAAAAGGGGGGGGAGAAAGCCAGGCCAACCAAATGGCCACATACACACACACACACACACAACTTCCCCCCTCTCTCTCTCTCACACTCTTTCTCCCTCTTTTTGAGCGCATGGAAAATTATGTTTTCACCACAAAGAAGACATTACACGTGACCTCATGGAGAGACATGTGGACAATAATGGACAATAATGTGAAAATGTAGTACTATGCTGTATTTCCAAATGTATGCCTGGTGTTTAGAAGTGACCGGGGCCTGACCCAAGGGGGGCCCATGGCTGACCTGGGTCATAAAACCACACGGAAGGGTTCTGCTTCCCCTCCCGGTGACTCAGAGTCAGCAAATCCCACAGCAGATAAGGATTTAGCATAGTAATGACATTTGACCACACTTCAAAGACATTTTAGGGTATATAGATCCCACACGAACAACACTCTTTGCTCAAAGCCGCCAAGGGATGATTCCCTGGCTCTCCCATCACCAACCAAGGACGAGGAGGGTTAACCAGCCTTCCTAGGGCTCTTCAACACGGAACCACCAAGGAGGAGGTCGAGGTCCAGGCCACTGCAACCCGCAGCCGCGGCAAGAGCAGAGACTGATCAGAAGGCCTCCGCTCCACTCATCTCCATCGCACACGCACCCGAGCCGTGAAATGCGCCCTTCTCCAAGAGGACATCACCGCGGTCAACTCGGCGACCCGGCCTCCGCCACCGTCGACGCCAACTCAGTATTACCTTTGCACTGAGATTCCCGAACTCTGAGACCACTCGCTAGAACCAGTGCCAAGTTGGGCTTTAAAGCGCGCCTGTGTACCTTTCTCCCGAAATCCAGAGTCTCCGGACTCAGGCCCCTATCCAGGGTCTAAAGGTGTGTTGAACCATTTTTGATTTGTGCATTAATCTTAAGGCGACGTTACTGTGTTTACCAGAGAATATCTGTTATAGTTGAGCATAGCTCAGAAGGTTTTACAATAATGCATCTCCAATGCGATTCCTTCTTTTACTCTCTGTGACTTTTTCTCTCTCCTGTTTTCTTATCTCCCCACATTAACTCCATACACAACATAAGTTTCTGTTTCCCAAGCGTTGCTTTATAAATACTTGTAACGGTGAAGTCTGAATAAAACCAATTTTATTGTAACAAGGAAAGTAATGATGTGTGGTGTCTTTTGTCCGACCAGTTAAAATGTATCTCTCTCTGATTAAACAGACATTTATATAAACCTGTCCAAGAACTCACGTTACATTACAGTGACGTAAGATTCAATAATAATAATATATATATATATACCTATATGTATGTATTATTATATTGTAATTGATTCATAAATTATATTTATATGGTTTATGAGCTAATTACGTCCTGTGTTCATATGCTGCGATCTCATCCAGTGTCATGATCATTACAGCGTGTTGTGCAAATCGAGCCCCTCCAGCTAACTTTGAAAGCCAATCGTAGTCAATCAGAATAGAATCCGGTTGATGATCACGTGACTACAGAGATAAGGTGTACCAATTTGGGTGAGGTTTGGAAAAAATCGGTAGCAGTAGCAGCAAAAACTGTGTTTTGCAAAGAAAACGCAAAATGGCGTTAATATTGTCAAGTGGAAATGGGCGTGTTTATTTGGGGAGTTGTGTAATTATCCAAATTATTTTGATTGTATGAGCTACGGTTCAAGAGTTGTAGGCCAAAACGTGAATCAGCCTATTATTATAGGCCGATTTGAAAATAAATATAGGGTGGCATTTCTTCCTTGGCCTAGCAGGAAAGTGGGTGCAAATTTTCACGCAATCGGACGCTGCGTTCATTTTGTTCAAAACAGGCCACTCCTGCAAGCCAATCTTCGGACAGATCCGTCTTGATAACATGATTATAGAGGTAATGTCTGTACCGATTTGTATGATGTTTGGACAAAATCTGTAATATAAAAAAATGTATAGCAAAAATCGGCCTCCATGGTGGTGCAATAACTGGCCGATGTGAGAAACTTGGGAAAGAGGTTTTTATTTGACCTCCAAATAGTATGCATGCACAGTTTTCGCAATCTGTAGGGGTAATATTCTTATATCTTTGGGGCAAAAATCTGCCTCCTGGTGGCGCTTTAACAGGCTGATGTGAGAAATTTGGGGCAGAGGTTTTACTTGGCCTCCAAGGAGTATGCGTGCACACTGCACAGTTTTTCACCGATCGATCCAACGCACAGGATATTAGCTGCACACAGACGGACAGACACACGGACGGGGGCGTTCTTGCAGGCTGGTCTATATCATCAGTCTTCTGTAGAAAGGTTAGCATGACTCACCATACACAATGATTCATGGTTCACCAAGGATCATTGAAAACCTTTCTTACGCTAATCAATGACCTCTTCTAGGCTAGTCATGAATAAGCAAGTAGACCAGGGATTGGGAGTGTTTGTATACACTAGTATACAACGAAGTGAACCACTTGCAAATAACTGCTGCACTAGTCTACTGGGAAATAATGTGGATCTGAGATGAGACGCCGCAATTATGTGTTATTGGGCAGTTGGCTGTATTAGATGTATTAAGACAAGACACACACACACCTGCTTGCATGCGTGTGTACACGCGCAGTCGCATACACGTATCCAACATATAGCACAATACATTTGGCATGCCCTTTGGCCCAGCTGATAAATTTGGATAATTTATTTTCGCCTGCAAATTACATTCATTTAATGGCAGGCTCAGTGATGATGACCTCATAAATTAAGTGAAAAGGGCCCATTTATGAGTTTACACTAGAGCCAGAGCTGTAGTAGAGGAGGCTCTGTCTGATCAATCAGACACAACCCACTGCACAGGCTCGCTGTTTGCAGGAAGCCAGCAGCACTCATGGGAAACCACAAAAACACCTAGAATCGGTTCTGAGCTAGTGATTCATCAAAGCTCCAGACAAACAATACCACACGATCAGGAGCCATAACACGAGATTTCTGAATAGTTTTTATCTAGCGACAATGAGACTGCTTGCAAGTGTTAAGTCCTGTCCCCATTGCCTTTAATTGAACTCTGTTTCATACTTGATGCTCTTTTTATATAGAGGTTCGGCCACATATCTTCTTGTGTTTTTTCATAAATTAATGCCCTATTTTATACTTTGTTGTGTCCCACAAAAGTTGATCTTACAAGCTCACGTTTCACATGATGACGTGTTCTGAGCTTGTAGATCTGCTATATATATTTTTTAAGATTTTGAAAATGTTTACCTACTACAAGTTCACAATGGGTCGCATTGCGACGCATTGTGAGCTTGTAGATCGGTTATTTTCAAATGGCGGTAAGTACTGGGAGCTGATAGTAGGTGTGGCGCTCCACCTCAGCAATCCATCTCCCAGGGGTCTGGCGCATTGTAACGGGGACAGACTCCGACGTTCTCTGCTGATAAAGACAATAAGACTCTTCGACCTATACAATACTCATCTGATCTCTCTCTTCCGTTTGTCTGTTCGTCCTCCACCCCTCGCCTCCACTCCAGGTGTGATGCCAGCCTATCCAAGCTGAGTGCTGATGTGAGGTCTGGGGAACAGCAGACAGTCAGCCTCCGTCAGGAGGTGGCAGATCTCAGGTCAGCTCTGGACGGAAGACTGAAGGAGATAGAGCTCAAGGTGAGAGAGATGGTGTCCTCATGAATCATGATCAAGCCCAGTGGTTCTCAACCTTTTCAGGCCGTGACCCCCCAAAATAATCGTATCTGAACTGGACCCCCCATTTTGTTTGACTCCGTTCCACAGATAAATATTGTGAAAATAGCAGATCTACAAGCTCACAACGCCTCGCGTTGCGAGGCGTTGTGAGCTTGTAGATCAGCTATTTTCAAAGTTTTGCCTCATATTATTTGACAATTTGGCTAATGTTTTATAGTATAGTAACTAGTTAGTTGATTACTTTTGATGCACCAATGGTATTTTTCTTAGTTTTTCTCCTTTTTTTTTGTATTAAAAAGGTCTTAAAAGTCCTTAAATTGTCACTTCACTATCATCTGAGATGTGCTATTTATCTATCTATCTATCTATCTATCTATCTATCTATCTATCTATCTATCTTTTTTCCCTTTTTCTTGCCGATGGGTTCCCAGATTGAGATAATAAATATTGCCACATGAGTAAATAGTAGACTTCTCCAGCCTTAAATAATATACACAGTGATCGAGTTTTGTTGATTTTCTGTCATTGTTTTAGTTTATTGCATGTAAGGGACCCTGTCATTTGTGGTCTCACACTTATATTGCAACGTCCTCCATGAACACACTCTCTGAAGGGTGAAATGAAATCACCCTTGAGGAACCAAGGCCTCATTGTAAACTGGTTCTCATGCCTTCCTCTCCCCAGTCTGTTATGGTGTATTTCCTCCATCTAAAGATCGATAGCAGAAGAAACAACCTTGACAGCTGGCTTTAGAGCGCGTGAAACTCCCCTCACTATCACAATAAATAAACCTGCTCTCGCTCTCTCTCTCTCTCTCTCTCTCTCTCTCTCTCTCTCTCTCTCTCTCTCTCTCTCTCTCTCTCTCTCTATGCACACACACAATGTATGATGCATTCACACGGACATGAAAACACAAGCATTTAAAGTTATTATCTCTTATAGTTACCTTCTAATAAAAAACACAAACTAGTTCCAACTGAGTTCATTGGCAAACATTTTCATTATGCATTGATTAATTTATGGAGTGTGTGTGTGTGTGTGTGTGTGTGTGTGTGTGTGTGTGTGTGTGTGTGTGTGTGTGTGTGTGTGTGTGTGTGTGTGTGTGTGTGTGTGTGTGTGTGTGTGTGTGTGTGTGTGTGTGTGTGTGTGTGTGTGTGTGTGTGTGTGTGTGATTAATAGCTGTATCAGGTGGAAGGCAGTCTAGAGGGCTCTCTAGCAGAGCAGTCCCAGAGCCACAGGAGGACTTTGTCTGAACTGCACAGCCAGGTTAAACTACTGGAGGCCAGGTGAGCAGGTTGACAAATTGATTATCAATTTACCAGAAAGTACTCACTGTAAATAAGATGGGTTGCTGCAGTCCCTTTTCCCAAAGCCGCACTAAGAGCATAAAAATGTAATAGTCTGTGCTCTAAGGCAGTGGTTCTCAAAGTGGGGTTCCAGGGGGTCGACAGAACATAGTTATACTTCGTGAGACCGATCTACAAGATTTATTATTAGATCTACATTTCACGTCACGATGTGACGTGAAATGTAGATCTAATAATAAATTGTAGATCTAATATTTATTTCAAATTTGAAAAATCTTGAGAATATCCCTTTATTTTTTGATAGATTTTCTAAAGATTTCCACAAAGATTCACATATTTTCATGAGTTGAAATCAAAATTCTAGCATGTTTAAAAAATAATTTAATTATGATATAATTAATACAATTTTAATAATCAAAGAAATGCCCTAATTTAGGAAACAATTGTTTAAGAAGTAGTGAAAATAGCAGATCTGCAAGCTCGCAACGCGGCGCAAAGTGACGCGTTGCGAGCTTGTAGATCTGCTGTTTTCACTAGTTTGGGTCCCGGGCAAATATCTGATTTCTCTTTTGGGTCTCGAGCTAAAACGTTTGGGAACCACTGGTGTAAATGATACAGTTCATGAGCTCTCTTTAATTGGAGTTCTCCTGTAGCAGAATAATCCCAGGTCATTGCTTAAGTTAAAATCTAAACAACGAGCACAAATTGAATCTCCCTGGTTTGTTTCTTCATCTCCCTGGTTTGTTTCTTCATCTCCCTCGTTCGATGGAGATCATTAGAATTCCTCAGACAAACACTTTTCTCTTTCAGCCAACAGAACACTATAGCGATGGGCACAAATAATTGGTTCCACGCTGTGCAATCCAGAGACATTAAGCTAGAGGATAACACTTTCAGATCGCTTGAAGTATCAGGAAAGCACACACACAATCAAACTTCAAGCAAACACACTTCACTCCCCTGAGCCAGGAGTGATTCACAACAGTGAATGTTATTTAATGCTTCCTCCTTGGTCTCCATCTGGCTCTAAAGGGTGCTTTCAGTGAGGTTGGTGCATTACAGTGAAAAGCTAAAGCTATCAGGTTACTACTATATATAAAGGCAATTATGGCCATAAATAATATGGATGCATTCTTGTTTGAATTTTCTTGAACATTTTTCTTCGAGAATGTTCACCTGTAATGACATGCCTAAAATAGGAACGCCAGTTATAGCGGCACTAGGTAACTTTTTTTTAAAGAATAAAATGTAATGTTGTCCAATCTATATGGTAGAGTATGTTAATACAATATAACTTATACAATTGGGATGGTTGTATTTTGTCTCCATGTTCTGCTATTGAGACATATAGATCATGTCAAAGTTCCTCTGACACGAATTTTGACCTGATGGTCAAGATTCAATTTATCCCCTGAGCAAGCAGGCCGGCTCTATTAGCTCTCAGCGCTTGCACAGGAAACTGGGTTCTAAGCGGAGCAGTGAGAAACTGCGTTGCCAAGTTGGTGATATATATTCATTGTGAATAGCAGCTGTAGCAGGTGCAATGATGTTGAAAATTGGAAAGAAAGAAGAAAGAAATGGATGGTATTTCCTTTCAAACAGCTCATTTTCACATCAACTACACCAGACATTTCCTTCTTGTGCAGATGGTAAAACATAGAGTTAAAAATAAGTGGTAAAAGCATTCGGATTCTTTTTTTTAAAGAGCAATTGAATTAGTCAAAGATCAGGAGGGGTGTTGATTATTGAAAGCTTTCTTAAACATCTGAAGGTGAATCTTCAGTCATTGATTACATCAGTGGTTCTCAAAGTGGATTTCAGGGACTCTTTGGGTTCCTTTAGGGGGGTCTAAATAGACCCTTACAAGCATGTAACTCAGACAATATACAAATGGAACCAAATGGCATTTGGTTCCATTTGTACACTCTCTGAGTTAAGGGGAGACCTTGAAATTTAAAAGTTTGAGAACCATTGGATTACATAGTAAAATGATCCAAGAGTTACATTAACACTCAGGACCTTACAGTGTATAAACATCAAGGTTGGCTGTGTTCCTAATCAGGTTTTCTACAGGGCGTTCCACAGCTGTGGAGCAGAACAGCAGAAAGGCTCTGGTCAGCCATGGTTTGTAGCTTGCTGCAGTTGAAGGCATGTGGAGCCAGCAGAACGGACAGCAGGGTTAAACTAACTCATAGTATTTTCATTGTGTTTCTGCAAGATAAATTAATAACACAGTAAGCGTTACTGATGGTTAGGGGGCTGTATAGGGTTTGGGGACTAAATTGATGAGAGAAAATTGTTTTGCAGCTCCAGTCTACTGTGGAAATGGCATGTGTTAGACCATGTGTGTATGTTTGTGTAGACTAGAGTAGACCATGTGTGTTTGTTAGACCATGGACAGGTAAGGGATTAGATTGTTGACATTCTGTGACATCTCTATATAATTAATAGAGATGCATTCATTTGTAGCAGAGCCATGTACTGCATCCACAGAGAGAGAGAGAGAGTCCGCAGAAGTTATGCCTTCACCGTATAATGGAAAACACGTACAGATTTCTCTCTCTCACTCACACACACAATCTCTCTCTCTCATACACATAATAATGAGTCCACATAATTATGCCTTCGCCATATAATACACACACACACACACACACACACACACACACACACACACACACACACACACACACACACACACACACACACACACACACACACACACACACACACACACACACACATACACACACACGTGCGGCTGGCACTTACTCTGTAGTCTTGCCTCATTGATTTTCTCAGCCACTTCAAGAAGAACAATAAGAAGAAATGCCAACTGAATGGGAGCTCATGAACTCTAGATAATAGAAAATTACTCCTAAGAGAGAAGTCGTGGTGATTCATTGTCCGAGGGCCAGTACAATGCAGAGGAAGAGATACTATTTATCAGCATATTGTGTGTGTGTGTGTGTGTGTGTGTGTGTGTGTGTGTGTGTGTGTGTGTGTGTGTGTGTGTGTGTGTGTGTGTGTGTGTGTGTGTGTGTGTGTGTGTGTGTGTGTGTGTGTGTGTGTGTGTGTGTGTGACAGACAGACAGACAGACAGACAGACAGACAGACAGACAGACAGACAGACAGACAGACAGACCACATTGGCAGAATACCTGAGCACTGTGATTGATCCAAAACTAAGGAAAGCCTTGACAATGACTCACTGAGTCTCGCGATCGAGAAAGGCCGCCACGGGCAGATCTGGCTCCCAACAGAAGACAGACTGTGCAGTTCTAACCAACCAACTGTTCCAAGACATCATGAGACACAATACTTCCCACAGATTATAATCACCCAAAGAGAGTTTGACTAATGACAAAAAACTCCCATATCTGCTGATGAAGTACAACAATGTGCAAACACAGCAAGATTTGAGAAGGATGTCCAATAGAACATTGGTTCTCAAAGTGGGGTCCCGGGACCCCCAGGGGTACTTGGGGGGGTTCCAAGGGGTCCCCAGCAAAATGTGTTAATATGGCGTCACAATAATTTTAACCTTTTATACTTTGGCTATTAAAAAATAGCAGATATACAAGCTCATAGCGCGGCACCGAGTGCCGCGCTATGAGCTTGTAGATCTACTGTTTCTTTTTAAATCGTGAACATTTTGTGCAAACTTTGGATATACATATTTTTTAAGACAACATTTTTAACTCAAATATTTGAGATGGGGGTCCGTGGCCAAATACATATCATCTTGGGGGTCCTTGGCATGAAAAAGTTTGAGAACCACTGATATAGAATACAATCACCAAGGCTTAAGGACTACTAATCTGCACCGTGCTGGTCTCGGGGGTCAGAACATAGATCTATGTCGCATACAAACAGAGTAATTACCTTCAGATGCATTTGAAAAAACTGCTGCTTCTTGTTTACTATTTATATTACAGAAAATGCACCATTTTTGCAGTTTTTCTATGTTGCAATGTGACACAGCTCTGTTTACACTTTTCTTTATTCCCTTTTAATTGTACATTAGTAAGTAGGCCTAAGTGTTTTATTTCACACTTTTTTTGGCAATGTAAACATTCTCATGCCAGTAGTCAAAGTCCCTGAATTGAATTGAAGAGAGACACAGATAGAGAGAGAGAGAGAGAGAGAGAGAGAGAGAGAGAGAGAGAGAGAGAGAGAGAGAGAGAGAGAGAGAGAGAGAGAGAGAGAGAGAGAGAGAGAGAGAGAGAGAGAGAGATCATTATTATTACATCATTATTACCTTATAGAGAGTCTTTGTACTGTAGGCACTATTTGTATTTCACTGTTGGCATGGGTCTCTGTTCGTGTTCCAATCTGACTGAAATATCTGCTGCCTGAGCCAGCACTCAGTAGAAAGTAAACCAGACCACTAGACTAGATTAATCCACATTCAGCATGCTGTATTCTCTCTTTGTACTGCTTTGAGGTTCTCCTCAGTGGTGTAAAGTATCGCAACACGTTGTGAGCTTGTAAATCGGCTATATTCAAAAGATTTTAATACATTTTATACATTTGAAATCATGGGACCTTCTGCACAATGAGTACTTTCTGTGTACTTAAGTACAGTACTTGAGTAAATGTACTTAGTTACTTTACACCACTGCCCAGAGGGACTCTAGGGTTCATGTGGTTAATTTGTCCTGAACAGGATTGCAAGACCTCATGGACTTGGCCCGCCCCGCGGTCCTCCTTAGACCAACCACAGACTTCCGTTACAGCCTCCAGCCAATCAGAGGCTTATCTCAGATTATATTCTGGCGAAACCAGGACATGCTGACTTGTGATTGGTTTGTGTTCTGACTGACCACGTGAGAATGATATAATTACCTGAACCTTTACTGAACCTTTACTGAACCTGAAGACTTCTTTTTAGGCTTTTATATGCCTTTATTGATAGGACAGTAGGCTGACAGGAAATGGGGAGAGAGAGATGGGGAGTGACATGCAGAAAAGGTCGTCGGGATCGGGAGTTGAACCCACGACACGCTGTCAGGCTGGATTACCAGCCTAGGTGCCCAGACGGTTACGTCAACCGTCCGGGCCGCCGCTCTACATATAGGCTTTGCACAATTTGCACACAGTTTCGCATCATGAACCCATCGCCTTTCCTCCATCGACCCCTTCAGTTTACAATATATGCCCCCGCCCCCCAACCCAAATCCCACCGTAATGATTTTTATGTGATTGAAATGATAAGTTGTTTTGCTCCACTAATGAGATTGCGGGGCTCAAAGGATGCAGATGTTGATCTTTTCAAAGGACTTCAGTGCAGTTGGGTGTATGTATGGTGTATGTATGGGCTCTTAGCGAGGATTTAAGCGTGTTATTGTCGTTATGCCCTGTGTTTCTTTGGAATTTGTTTCATATTTTTACTCCTGTGAGTTTTGCTGTTGTGTCCGGCATCCCACTGGTAGCAATACCACAATGTTACAAGTAAAAGGGCTGTGTTCAAAATGTTACTTGAGTAAAAGCAGTATTGGCATCAAAATACACTTAAAAGTACCAAAAGTAAAAGTACAAAAATGTTCTAAAATAGCAGATCTAAAAGTACAATATTTGCCTCTGAGATGTAGTGGAGTAGAGGTAAAAGTATTGAAAATTGAAAATACTCCAGTAAAGCAAAAAATACCTCAGAATTGTACTTAAGTACAGCACTTGAGTAAATGTACTTAGATACTTTGCTTTACTTTGGTCATTGACTGTGAGTAGGATTAAAAAGCATTAAAATAATTTCTAAGAATGATTCCCGTTTAGATATAATTCCTGAGGATTACCGTAGAGTACACAAAGACTGTGCAGGCATTAGGAGTAAGTAAGCTTTGCCGAGCCCTGAGGCCCATAGGGCAGGAGCCTATCTCCTGTTTCCTTAAGCCAGCTCTCCACCGCACCGATTTTGGGCCGACTTGGCGTCGGGAAGCGTTCGATATCGTCGTCCAGTCGGTTAGGGGTCCGTCGGGACCTTTTCGGCCGACCCAGAGCCGACCGGACATGTTCAGTTCTTTGGCCGACTGGGAGTAGCCATGTAGCAGAGAAGAAGTGTGACAACAACACAGAGCGAGGGCTTTCGGTGTAGCCAGATTCTGTGAGAGAAACAAGCGACCATGTCTATGAAAACCTACATTCACTGTTTCTCGTTGTCGCTCCCAGAGAGAGAGATTGATTGATTTGACCTACTTTTGCGCTGATGTGATGTAATCTATTGGGAGCAGGTGTGTAAGATTCCAATAGTATAAACATTTTAATTGGCTTTCATAGACTCTTAATATATTTTTTTCAAATGAGATTTGGCCTTATAGATCGAAATGTGCTCAGTTTTGGCTATTTTCTGGGTGTTAATTTCAATTTATTTTTTATTTATGTATTTATTTTTGATTATTCGAATATGACCCGGCCGGGGATCGAACCCCGACCTCCCAGTCTCAGGGCGGACACTGAGCTGGTGCATTAGGAGTAGCTTGTGTGAAGAAACAACCGATCTGGGGCATAATAAACTGGATGAACTGAACAGGAGCAGTAGTGGGTTTATTCAGCAAGAGCTGCACGCCGCTAATAGCACATGTTACATCATGTTATTGATTATTCAAAAGTAAGGTACTCAATCTGCTGTACCATTATATATCTTATTGTGGTTTTTGTGTGGCCCGTGAGCATCCAATAGTAACAGGAAAAACAACAAATTGGCCACACAAAACATTCAGCATACATAGCCAGGGCACGCAGGAAATTAATCTCCATAGATAGCTTAGACAACAGAACATGTTTGAAACAAAGACAATAACAAAGGCAGCATACCAATACCCAGTGTAAAGTAACTAAGTACATTTACTCAAGTATTGTACTTAAGTACAATGTTGGGGTATTTGTTCTTTACTTGAGTATTTCCAATTTCCAATACTTTAACTTCTACTTCGCTACACCTCGGATGCAAATATTGTACTTTTACTTTTACATTCATTAGCCACTTCAGCCCTGTATACATTTCGGCCATTTGAAAATAGCTGATCTACAAGCTCACAATGTGTCGCGCATCCAAAAGATTTTTATACATTTGAAAACTTGAAATGGGACATTCTGCATAATGAGTACTTTTACTTTTGGTACTTTAAGTAAATTATTTATGCCAATACTTTTGCACTTTTACTCAAGTGCATTTTAAATTCCGGACTTCTGTATTTCTACATTGCAGTATTGATACTTTTACTAGTACAAAATGTTAGTACTTTTTCCACCACTGGTAGTAACAGGAAAAACAACAAATTATTGGCCACACAAAACATGTATACATTCAGCATACATAGCCAGGAACATAGGAAATTAATCTCCATAGATAGCTATAAGACAACAACAACATGTTTGAAACAAAGACAATAACAAAGGCTGAATACCAATACCTAAAAAATGGACCGGCATGCCTTACATTTATAGCAGCCAATTAATTATAAAGATATTAGGTCTGAAACAAAGCATGCTGAGCACAGACACTAAGTAGATTGGATTGTGGGAAGAACAAGATGAGTCACTGTTTTCTTTTTCTTTTTTGGAGTGATACCTGGTTGCTAAGTAACATTCTAAATTTGGAGCTACAGATTCTGTATGTGCTTTCAAAGGTTATTGTAGTCTCCAATAATATCCAAGATGAAAGAGACAGGTAAAAGCCTCCAGGTTATTATTGTCTGCTAACTAAATCTGGTTGTATTAACCTACAGCAATAGCAATACAACTGATCCTAAGATACATTCTGTATAGGTTAGTGGTGTAAAATAACTAAGTACATTTATTCAAGTCCATTTTTTTAGGTGCTTTTACTTAAGTGGAGTATTTCCTATTTTCAGTACTTTTACTTCTACTCCACTCAAGCTCACGATGTGTCGCATTGTGAGCTTGTAGATCTGCTATTTTCAAAAGATTTGTATACATTTTATACATTTGAAAACTTGGGAAATGGGACCTTCAGCATAATGTTTCAAATATTTTTTATTGTGAAGCACAGGGTAGGATTATACATTTCTGTTCATATATATGGATTGCTTCCTTTTTTTAAAAACAAAACCAACAGATATATACACAAAATAGACGGGTAACATGAAAAGAATACCAGCATAATGAGTACTTTTACTTTTGGTACTTTAAGTGCATATTGATACCAATACTTTTGTACTTTTACTCAAGTCAATTTTGAATTCTGGACTTTTACTTGTAACTGAGTATTTCTACATTACAGTATTGATACTTTTACTTTAGTAAAACATTGAGTACTTTTAGTTTTTCCACCACTGGTATAGGTTTTAGATTTAGGATGTATTTTAGACACACTCACAATTCAGGTCGCCCCCCCAAAAAAATTATCAGACAGCTGCAGTTGATTCAGAACACTGTTGCCCCAGTCCTTACTAAAACCAATAAAGTGGATAACATCTCTCCAGTTCTCAGAGCCTTACACAGGCTCCCGGGCTGTCAAAGAATTTATTTCAAAATGGTTTGAAAAGTACTGGATAGCTTAGGGCCAAAATGAACTTCTGATCTTCTGCTACATTAAGAACCACCCAAACATCTTAGGTTGTCTGGGATAGGACTGCTTTCATTCATTCCGTGTGCGGCACTGTAATTATATTCTCGTAGTCGGTTTTATTTTTAGCTTATTCTTAAAGGACGACTTCATATAATATGTCTTCATAATATAATATCTTCATATAATAGATCCTCACTAATGCTCATGATAAAATTGTACTATTGTTTTCTACTTGTCTCATAGGAGGGCTGTGAACACTTCAGAAACCCGCCTACCAGTGACATCATCGTCACTGGTAGGCAAGATTTTATTTAGATTTGTATTATCGCGAGAACAATGGCTTCTATTATACTAGCATGCTACCTTTCCAGGAATAGAAAGCCTGCAGTTTCTATTAGCTTGGCTTCCCCATCGATGATGCCACTGGTAGGCGGTATGATATTATAGGTATGATATTATATTATATATTATAATGAGCATTGGTGAGGACCAGTTATATGAAGATAGGTTGAAAATGGGTGAAGTTGTCCTTTAATATTATTATATTATTATATTCTCTTATTTTCAATTGTGTACTTTCAATTGTATTCTTCAACGTAATACTCTTGTTGTTATCAATTTGAATTGCCTTAATTGTAAAAGTAAAAAGTGCTATAAAAATAAACTTGCCACATGTAGTTTTCTGTACTTGTGTGTGTGTACAGAAGCTCCGGTGGGCTGCGGGATGCCATTGAGGAGATGGCCAGTGTGAGGAAGTGGACAGAACAGCAGATCCATGCCTCTGAGAAGACCAATACACAGGGCAACCAACAACTACACACTTCACTCCAGGATAAACTGGTAAGGACCGGTCTTTACCGCACAATTACCAAAAGAGGTTACATAACATTATATTTTTTATCCTACCTAATTTAGCCTACCTCATCCTTGTGTTGTAAACAGCTGACCGGATGTTGACAAGGATGTTGACATCTCTCCTAAGAACAGTAGATGGTTGAAACTGTCTGTACTGTCTGCAGTTAACGAAGACCTATGTGTCTCTTATATTTGGATGGATCTATATGGAACAGCTTTAAGCACTTAAACCCTATATACTTGGTTGAACGGAGCCTTTTTTCCTCTACGCAAGCTCAAAATGTGTCGCATTGTGACATGTGAGCTTGCGGATCTGCTATCTTTGTCGAATGTTTGCCCCAGAATAGGGACGCTAGAGTTCGATCATGTGGTTATAAGCATAGTTTATACTCTGTAGAACAAAGGTGTTGCTTTACTGACAAGAGCCACTCTACTAGCTATTGTGTCAAAGTTGTTAGCTTTTAGATCAGTTCTTGTCGACAAGCGATACCTTCCACGGATATGCCTAACCTCTCTTGGTAGAGTCACAGTGCATTGAGCATTTTGCTGTAACAGCCCTTTCACCGCTTCTTCTCTTACTGAAGCAGTGGTGTAAAGTAACTAAGTACATTTACTCAAGTACTGTACTTAAGTACACTTTTGGGGTATTTTCCAATTTTCAGTACTTTTACTTCTACTCCACTACATCTCAAAAGGCAAATATTGTACTTTTACTCCACTACAATTATTTGAAAGCTTTAGTTACTAGTTACTTTGCAGATATAAATGATTATATTATAAAATACATTAACCACTTCAGCCTTATTTTATACATATGCTATTTGAAAATAGCCGATCTTCAAGCTCAGCTTTGTGAGCTTGTAGATCTGCTATTTTCAAACATTTTAGTACTTTTACTTTTGATACATTAAATACATTTTGATGCCAATACTTTTGTACTTTTACTCAAGTAACATTTTGAACACGGGCCTTTTACATGTACAGTAACAGAGTATTTTTATATTGTGGTATTGCTACTTTTACTTAAGTACAAAATGTGAGTACTTCTTCCACCACCACTGTACTGAAGTCAGCATGGACCAAAGTCTGGTCCAAATAAAATTACTTTTGGGATTTCTGGAGAATGTCGTAAATCTTATCCTCGCTTTCCCTCCACCGCCTACACTATGTTCTCAGATTAGTTTTGATATTTTTTTCCTGCCTGTCACGACAGGCAGCAAATCAACAAAACTAATAATGGGTGAGAATTAAATGTACTGCAATCAGTCACACTATTTTCAGCTTGGACTCAGCAGAAAATGTATTCAGCTGTATAAGACTGACTGTGCATACAGTAAAGGACAGATCGTGAGAAACCGGCCAGCGAGTGATTATTATTGAGGTTCAGGGTTACGGTCAGAATTACGGTTTGGGTTGGAATGAAAGTCTTGACTAAGCATGTTGTGTTGAAGGTCAATGCAAGTAATGTGCCGTAAATCATCAAAGGCACATTTGCAAGTAGCACACAATTTTGTCTGTGTATATATATCTGTGTATGCGCTCGTGCACATGCACACACATACACACACGCTTGTATTACTATACTTGTGAGGACATTAACATTTTAGAATGACAGAGAGCTCCAGACTTCCCTTTCCAGACCAGAGCAACATTAGCAACTTCCTCCTGGGGCACCCCGAGGCGTTCCCAGGCCAGAGTGGAGATATAATCCCCCCATCTGGTCCTTGGTCTGCCACAACCTCTTCTCTTCCCAGTGGGACGTGCAGCGAGGACCTCCCTAGGGAGACGCTCGGAAGGAATCCGTACTAGATGCCCAAACCGCCTAAGCTGGGTCCTTTCCAAGTCAAGGAGCAGCGGTGTTAGATTGACCGAGCAGTCATGACCAGAAGTGAGGAGGCAGAGGCAGGAAATATATAAAATCCACTTGGTGGGCCTTTATTCCAAAATGTTACAGTGTTCATAATATACATCCTAACAATAAAATCATGTCCTCTGGGCACATGTTACTCTGTCCAGCCCTACTTACAGACTGCATAGAAAGCAGCCTTTTATACTCCCCACCCTCAGGTGCTACCAACTACAGGGTTGCTCTATCATAATAATTTCCCATAAACCCCCCCCGCATACCAACCCCAGCAATATACCTAATATGAAAACCACAATATGACATCACTTAACTGATCTAAATTAACTACAATCCCCAAACCCCACAATAACCCACAAACATAACTATATAACATTTTCCCCACCCCTGGCACAATCCTATCTGATGGAACCCTCCCGGAACTATAAAAGCAGCTGTTGTTTCCCCGGGGACTCTTTTAATGCTGCACCCTGGGAGTAGGAGACAGGAAAGTAAAGGTAAGTTGAGAAACATAGCAATAACATTTATTCTTAGAGCCCATAGCATAACTACTCTAACTCTGCTGTTTGTCTTTCACAGGTGACCCCTCCCCCGATGTCTGGAACACACATACATGCCAACAGATAATAAAGATTATAATTATAATCCATTACTTGTCTCCTACTTATTTATCATGTGCAATATCATACCATGTATAACTGTGTGTCCCCCGCCATATACAGTACATGAACATATCCCAAAGTCCTGTAACGTAACGGAGATTAAGAGGACCTCCGTTACATTACCTTCCCCCTCTCCCCCCAGAAGCACAGTACCTCAACATTCGGACCTACGGGACAACCAGTCAGCTACCTGGTTGGACTTCCCTGGCCGGTACTTGACAGTAAAGTTGTAGGGTTGCAAAGAAAGGTACCATCCAGCAATGCGCATATTTGCATCCTTCATCTTATGTAACCATTGGAGTGCCCGATGATCTGTCTCCAAGATAAACTTGCGCCCCAGCAAGTAGTATCTCAGCGTCTCAATAGACCACTTCATGGCCAGGCACTCCTTCTCAATTGTTGAGTACCGGGTCTCACGGTCCAGCAGCTTCCGACTGAGGAACAAAACCGGTTTCAGCTCCCCTTCCGCTTCCTGTAAAAGCACAGCCCCAAGGCCCACCCCCGAAGCATCTGTCTGAAGGGTAAACTGCTGGTTAAAATCTGGACTGTGTAGAACGGACTCGGTACTGATTGCCTGTTTCAAGTCTCTGAAGGCTTTGTCACTTTCTTCAGTCCACCGGACCTTGGTTGGTGCAGAGTCTTTAGTTAGGTCTGTCAAGACAGCAGCTCGCTCTGATATGTGCGGTATGAATTTGCGATACCAACCAATTAGCCCCAGATAGGACCTTAGTCTCCTCTTCGTGGTTGGGATGGGATAAGATGAAATAGCCTCCACCTTACTCACTTGAGGTCGGATGACTCCGCCCCCAATGACGTAACCTAGGTACTCCACTTCCCTTTTCCCCAATACGCACTTACGGGGGTTGATTGTCAGCCCAGCAGCCCTGATCCGATGGAGGACCTGTTGTAGGTGGGCTAGATGTTCTTCCCAGGTTTGGCTAAAGACCACCACATCGTCAAGGTAGGCTGCAGAGAATCCAGAGACATCTCGCAGGACCTGGTCCATAAGCCTCTGGAATGTTGCAGGGGCACCATGCAGGCCGAATGGCATAACTCGAAACTGGAACAGACCAGAAGGTGTTGTAAAGGCAGTCAGTGATTTGGCTTCTGGTGCTAAGGCCACCTGCCAATACCCTTTACTCAGGTCCAATGTACTGATAAACTTTGCCTTACCCACCCTCTCTAGCAGTTCATCAATTCTGGGCATCGGGTATGAATCAAACTTAGAAATGGAGTTTAGGTGCCTGAAGTCAATGCAGAATCTTAAAGAGCCGTCCTTCTTCGGCACCAAGACCACAGGGCTGCACCACTCACTGTTCGATTCTTCAATGATTTTCATCTCCAACATCATCTGTATCTCTTGCTGCAAGGCTGGCACTAACCGCTCTGGGATACGGTAGCTTCTCTTCCGGCAGGGTGCCACCTTTTCAAGGTAGATGTTGTGGTGGACTAGATTGGTGAACCCTGGTCGCTCTTGGAACAGCCCAGGATCTAGGAGAGCTTTCATCTCCTCCTGCTGTGGGGTTGTGAGATGAGTCACATCCACTGGGCTGGGTTCTGCTGTGCTGGTCGGGAACACCAGCTCCTCCACTTCCTCCACCACCGCAGGTCGGATGAGGAACTGTTGTACAACTGGCTCTGGATCTGGATGGACATGGAATTCTTTTAACAGGTTAATGTGAAAGTTTTGATGTTTTTTCACTCTGTCTGGCATATAGATTTCATAGGTGACCTTACCGATCTGTTTGGTGACTTCATACGGCCCCTGCCATTTTGCCAGCAGCTTACTTTCACATGACGGTAGCAACAGCAGTACTTTCTGTCCTGGTTGTAAGACCCTTTCCCTGGCATTCTTGTCATACCACGTTTTCTGTCTCTCTTGAGCAGTGACCATGTTCTCTTTTGCCAGAGCAGCCATCTTCTCCAGTCTTTCCCTCATCTTCACCACGTATGAAACAACATCCTCCCCTGGCCCCTTTGGCTCCTCCCAGTAGTCCCTCAACAGGTCTAGGGGCCCCCTCACCTGCCGTCCATAAAGCAGTTCAAAAGGGGAGAACCCAGTAGAAGCTTGTGGCACCTCACGGTAGGCAAAAAGAAGGTATGGCAACCACTGGTCCCAGTCGGAGCCTGTTTGAGACACAAACTTGCGCAGCATATCCTTTAGGGTCTGGTTGTACCGCTCAACAAGCCCGTCCGTTTGGGGATGATAGGGGGTGGTTTTAATCCCTTTTACACCTAACAGCTGATACACTTGTTGCAATAATTTAGACAAGAAGTTAGTTCCACAGTCAGTGAGGATCTCTCTGGCTACTCCTACCCTGGAGAACAACTGTAATAGGCAATTTGCCACGTGTCTGGCTTTGACTGACCTCAGGGGAAATGCCTCTGGGTAACGAGTGGCATAGTCACAAATAACTAAAATGAAACGGTTACCTGAGGCGCTCCTTTCTAAAGGTCCTACTACATCCATGCCTATCCTTTCAAAGGGCGTTTCAATAATGGGCAATGGCTGTAAGGAGGCCTTCGCTACTCTCCTCCTTGAGGTAATCTGACATGTGTCACATGAGCTGCAAAAGTGTGAAAGTTGGGTGTACATGCCTGGCCATGCAAATCGGCTACTGATTCTGCGCAATGTTTTGTAAAACCCCATATGCCCGGCCCAAGGAACTGAATGGCCTAGCTCCATGACTGTATGCCTGAGGGACTGGGGTAATGCTAAGGCCTCACTACTGCCCTGACACTGGTACAGAATGCCTTTCTTAATTACGTAGGTCGCTCCCTCCAAACAGCCTACCCTTGCCTGTTTGCGCCCCTCAACCTCTGATACTTTCTGAAACCATAACTTCAGTGTAGGATCCTGTCGCTGCAGTACACCTACATCAGGGGGAATATCCATGTCTAAGGGGTGGTCGGGTTTGGGCAACTCTGCGCTTTCCCTAGGGGTACCCAAAAATTTGTCCCTTCGCTTTTGGGTCTTGGACCTTAGTGGCTTCTCTGGACCTGCCTTCAGCTCAGCGTCATAAAACGGTAGTTCCCTGAGGGCCTCCCTTGCACTCTGCGCCCTAGTGGCCACATTACAGGACTTTGATATGGTCCCTGAATCCTCCTCCAACTCGACCTTACAGAGCACTGACTCCTGGGCCACTTCTACTGCAGACACAGTTTCAATGGGAGTAAAAGACTTGTGACTAGACAGGCTATTTTGTGGCTCTGTGGGTTGTAAAAAATCTAATAAAGTGGGAACATCAAGTCCTAAAATGACCGGATATGGGAGCTTGGGTGCTAGTGCCACTGAAAGAAGAAATGTCTGCCCTTCCACTGTCAAATAGACCTCAGCAGTGGGGTAGGCCTTTACGTCTCCATGGATACAGCTAATGTTAGCCCTGTCATCAGTCCACTGTTCTCTGGGGACTAGGCTGGATCGCACTACAGTCTGAAAACTGCCTGAATCTACAAGTGCGTTCTCCCGCTGACCATTTATAAGCACTGACACCATACGACCTATTTCCTGACTGACAGCAGTTAACCCAGTAGGTCTAGGAACAGAGCAGTGAAGAGAAGTTTTATTCTGTCTAGCAACAGGACATGAGTACTGGGTGTGGCCTAACTCATCACATTGATAGCACCTCAGCTCTGGCCTATCTGGCTTTTTGTTATAGGTGGGTCTAAATGGGGGGTCCTGCCTATTGTTGGAGTTTCTACTTTGGGCCTGACCATGACCACCCCTCTCATCCCCATAGGACTTACTTTTCCAACCGGGGGGACCACTCTGGTTGGCGGCAAAGCTTTGGCGGCCCCTCCTGGCAGAGAGGAACACTTCCGCAAGGCGGGCAGCCTCATCAGCAGTCTTTGGATCATGCTCCCGAATCCACACTTCCATTTCTGGCTGCACCATTCTCAGGAACTGCTCAAGGATCAAAAGTTCAGCCATGTCTTTAATGGTGGTGGTTTCTATTCGGACCCACTTGTTAAACATGTCCTTCAGGCGGGCGTATAGCTCACAGGGTGTCTCACCCGACTGGATGTTCAAGGCACGAAATCTCTGTCGATAAGTTTCAGGGGTGATTTCATATTTGACAAGAATCGCCTTTCTCACCTTCTTGTAGTTTTCTGAGTCCGCCATGTCCATGAGCACGTATGCACTACGGGCCTTCCCCGTCAAGAGGGGAACCAGACGGACAGCCCACTCATCTGGAGGCCAACGGCAAACGCGCGCCATTCTTTCAAATGTGGTTAAAAACTGTTCTATGTCATCTCCGGGAGACAGTGGCAACAGTTTTGGGTCTCGATGTACAGGTGACCTGCGCCTGGGCCTCACCTCCAGATCATCATCACCCCCACCGTCGTCATCGTCCATCGTTCCAAGTTCTAGCTCCTCGTCGTCCTCTCCTCTCATCTCCTGTACTCGGCCCTCAATCTGGCGAAACTGGAGCTCCAAATTTGTCCATCTCAACTCCTGGCGAGACAGTTCTTTGTCATGCTTCTGTTCTCTGGCTGCTTGAGTTTTCATGAAAGTTTTCATCATGCCAGACAGCTCCACCAGCGTGTCCCCGGTGGGGACTGCTGTGGCCCCCTGGTCAGTTCCCGACATCACTTCTACGATATCAGGCTCCTCCTGTTCCTCATTTCTTCTTCCTCCTCTCCTCATCTTCACCTCCTCACCAAGGTCAAAAAAAAAAAAAAATCCCACTTCCGACACCACTTGTTAGATTGACCGAGCAGTCATGACCAGAAGTGAGGAGGCAGAGGCAGGAAATATATAAAATCCACTTGGTGGGCCTTTATTCCAAAATGTTACAGTGTTCATAATATACATCCTAACAATAAAATCATGTCCTCTGGGCACATGTTACTCTGTCCAGCCCTACTTACAGACTGCATAGAAAGCAGCCTTTTATACTCCCCACCCTCAGGTGCTACCAACTACAGGGTTGCTCTATCATAATAATTTCCCATAAACCCCCCCCGCATACCAACCCCAGCAATATACCTAATATGAAAACCACAATATGACATCACTTAACTGATCTAAATTAACTACAATCCCCAAACCCCACAATAACCCACAAACATAACTATATAACATTTTCCCCACCCCTGGCACAATCCTATCTGATGGAACCCTCCCGGAACTATAAAAGCAGCTGTTGTTTCCCCGGGGACTCTTTTAATGCTGCACCCTGGGAGTAGGAGACAGGAAAGTAAAGGTAAGTTGAGAAACATAGCAATAACATTTATTCTTAGAGCCCATAGCATAACTACTCTAACTCTGCTGTTTGTCTTTCACAGGTGACCCCTCCCCCGATGTCTGGAACACACATACATGCCAACAGATAATAAAGATTATAATTATAATCCATTACTTGTCTCCTACTTATTTATCATGTGCAATATCATACCATGTATAACTGTGTGTCCCCCGCCATATACAGTACATGAACATATCCCAAAGTCCTGTAACGTAACGGAGATTAAGAGGACCTCCGTTACAAGCGGTTTTACTCCGAGTCTCTCACGGATGACTGAACTTCTCACCTTATCTTTAAGGACAGGCCACCCGTCTGAGAAAACTCATGAATGCCATTCTTAATTTTTTGTGGCATTTTTTTATCCTAAAAGCCTAGAGCCGAAAAATAGCAGATCTACAGGCTCACATCGCGTTGCGCTGCAACGTGCTGTGAGCTGCAACGTGCTGTGAGCTTGTAGATCAGCTATTTTTTGGTGCTTGACACTGGCACGCAACTATGTATAAATCATGTTTTACTCTTAATTCCAACCCCTAAAAACCTAACCTCTGAATGTCTAATCCTAATCCTAATCCCAACCTGAATCTTTTTCTAATTGTAAATAACGTATCTCTAAAAAAAAAGCAATTTCCTTGTGAGGACCAGAAAAGAATGGTCCTCAAAAATGTCTTTTTGTCACATTCTACTATACTTGAGGGGACATTTGGTCCTCACAACTTATAACACACACACACACCTATCTGCCTGCCTGTGTGTGCAGGTGGAAGCAGAGGCCGGGCTAGCGGAGCGGCTGCATCTGGTGGAAAGCCGTGCAGAGCGCTCAGAGACCCAGCAGCAGCGGGCCGGCCACGGCCAGCTGGACCGCCTGAAGCGCTCAGAGACCAAACTCAGCGGCCGCATCAGCTCACTGGAGAGCAGCCTCCGCCAAGAGCTACAGCTGGTCAAACAGGACTACCAGGAAGGTTTGTGCTTATATATATATAACCTGCAGGGGTAGGCTTTGACTTTTTACAGGGGCCGGTTTTGAAAGTGACAGTGTCACGGAGTGAGACAGGGTTGTTGGACCCAAGCGCACAAGCGGCGAGACAGCTGGCAGAGCAGTCTAAATTCAAGGGTATTTATTAATAAATGAACAGAAAACACAAGGACGCAAACTTGGAAACTTAACTATACTGGGAAACACTAAACTAATGACATGTAGACACAGATCTGGAACAGACATACTCACAGATGACAATTACTAATAACCTAGCAAGTAGCACGCACAAACACAGGGCTTAAATAGACACAGGACTAACAAGACACAGGTGAGACAAGACAGGTACAGTAGCAATTAACAACTAGGGCAGGCAGGAAACAATGGGAACGATACATAATAAGATACAAACAAGGAGACAGATCCTGACAGAAAATTGGTTTTGGATGTGAAAGTTGCTCTGTCAAATTTGTAATTGGGTTAAAGTACCAGAGTTATTCTGGCACTTTATGTGCTTAAGTACATGCTTTTAAAAATACATTTCACCAATTCAACCAATCTTCATATAATTGGTCTTCACTATTAGTGAAGAATGCGAATATAATAAGGTACCGTTTTTGTCTACTGGGTCTGTGTGTCTCAGAGGAGGGCTGGAGGACAGTTCAGAAACCTACCTACCAGTAACATCATCGACGGTGAATCCAATCTAATAGAGACTGCAGGCTTTCTATTCCTGGAAAGTTAGCATGCTATAATTAAAGCCATTGTTCTCACATGAATAAAAAAAAGAAAATATTATTTTTGTGAGAATAGGCCAGACAGACACACAGACCTTCTTTAGACGGCTCACCTCCTAGGAGCCACGCCATAAAAAAACATCACGTTAAGATAAGATATAGGAGCATTTCAGAACTTGTGTGAAATACAGCAGTGAGCTATCTATACCCTGGCCTACACATGTCAGTGTTAACAGGCTACGTTGCGGAGCAGACCACAGAAACATGGCAGCCTGCCTCCGCATGAAGTGACAGACATCCATCTCCAACTCCTCACCCTAGCAATTTGTAGCTCATTTCCCCAGAGACAAATGAAAGAGAAGACAAGGGGTATGTCTGTCAATGAATCTCCTGTCAAAGACTCTCATCCGCGTCCTCCCGGCACACTGCAGGGACCATCCATCCACACCCCGACCCCACTTACAATCTGGGATGAATGGATGGAGGGAGATGGCATGGGACGGGAGGACAGCGATGCATAATTGATAAGGGTCGTAAATATCAGACATATTGAGAGCAAGAGTGAGAGGAAAGGAGAGGAATGAGAGAAGACCGATGTGAGATGTGAACTGTTGTGAGAATCATTCATTCATACATTAAATGTTGAAGGACTGTACAGTAGCCTACATACAGTATATTATCCAGGTATACATGCTGAAGGCACAGTAAATAAATGTATATCAGTGTCTAAGTATGTCGGTCTCATATCCACTATTGATAGTCTGATGCTTGAACATGTATCCATTCATATTCATTGGCCACGGATGTATATTCATGCATATCCACAGGTGATAGATTGTACATTATGCTTGAATATACATAATATTATGTTAACTCAGTCAGACAGATGTCTAGTGTTTTATTTTTTAAAATATTATCTTAATCTCAATTTCTGTCTTACCTATCCTGCATGTGTTTCACTCTAACTGCTGTTGCTGCTACGAGTGTGACGTACCGAACCCCCCCCCCCCCCCCACCCCCCACAGGGATCAATAAAGATTAATTTTATCTTGTATGAGTAGATAAACAGTATTAGAGAGGGTTACATATAAACAGAGATACAGAGACAGAGGAAGAGAAAGGTACAAGGGAGTGTATCTGCCTTGTTCAACATATAAACACCTATCCTATTCTCACTGCACTGGCTCCCCGTTTCAGCCAGGATCGACTACAAGATCCTACTAATCACTCACAACTGCATAAATGGACATGCCCCTCCCTACCTACAGAAACTAATTAAGGCTCTACAAACTTCCACCCGCACCCTCAGATCTACGAGCAGATTCCTCCTCGATGTCCCTGGTACCAATCTACGTACTATGGGGGACCGGGCCTTCTGCTCGGCGCCTATTGATCTGAGAGCACCACAGACCCTGGACACTTTTAAAATAGGTCTGAAGACTTTTTTGTTTAGGAGGGCATTTTGGTGTTGAATTGTTGTTTAGACACATTTGTTTTTAAACCCTGCTTTTTTAAACTTATATGATTGATGATGTGTTTTTACCATTTTGGCACTCTAAGATTCATTGTGAATGAAAAGTGCAATACAAATACAATGTATTATTATTATTTATTAAACAGAGATACCGAGAGAGAGAGAGAGAGAGGGAGAGAGACGTACAAGGGGGTGTATCTGTCTTGTTCAAAACCTTTCTAGTTTCCAGCTCCCTGCCACTGACAATTACTTCTTACAGAATATTTAATTATACAGACAAGATATTTACATTTCAAACATGGGCAGCTTGGACTTCTGTTGTGTCTTGCCTCTGTTATGACCGACATCAAACCTAATGAAAGTGGAAGAGAATATAATTCAAGTGTAAATGATCATTTGTATTAAGATAAGCGTTGATATCAGTATTCCGCAATGATTGCTATGGAGTGTTTTTTCAGTAAAAAGGGGTCTCCTCGTCTCTCCAACTCTTTAGTAAACAGAAGATACAGTTTCAGGTCAGGATACCAATTTTATCCAATCAGGAGAGAGAACTAGTACCACTCAAAAATAAATGCTGCTGAGTGTTCGCACTCGTGTATATTTTGGAACGCAACTATACAAGTTGTCAATGTACAACAGTTTAGGAGTGTCTGGAGCAATGGTTATTGTGAAAAATATACCAGTGAAAGATTATATCAAAGAATATGAGCAGACCAAATTGGAATTGGAACACAATGAAATTGATGCTGATACATTATATTTGTGTGGCTCTATAAAAATGATTATCCCAATATAGAGCTTTAACTTTTTACAAACTTTCTCTTTTACAAAAACATATTTACACCCTCTTTAATAGATAGGGTAATACTCCTACTACAAATGCATGAATAATAAAAAATAATAATGATAAAAAGATTAACAAATGATAATTAGGGTGCCGAGCACGGCAGGTGCTACTGGAACCCTATTGTTTTGTAAGGATTATTAGTATTCTTCCGTCCTTAAAAGTATCTGGTTCTCAGATCAAAAACAACCAAACTTGGCAAATAGTCAACCGATACTCAGGTTACAAAATGCATGTCAATTTTCCTGATGGTGGAACTGGCATTATAATAAGCAACTTTACGTTTTGGCCAATGGCCTCTAACTTTTAAACTGTAAGTCTCACAAACGTATTTTTTTCATGGTTTCTGTGCATCCAGACGAATCTACCCATATATGCCTATTGCCTTGGTAAATTCTATTTCTTCTCCATAGTTTTCTTCTGTAAGTCAATCTTTATCTTCATCATCATCTCATAGTCTTCTTCTTCTTCTGTAATTGGGCCCCATCAATTGCCACTTGCTGCTTAAAATGTTGTCACATTCCTTATTTTTCCTTCAATTGCTATATTTTCTCTAAATTGTTCAGCTACTAACTCCACAATTCCTGCCTTTTGGACAGGGTTTAAGTCAGTTCATGATGCCATCGACTCCCTGAGGCAGATCGTTGACACCAGATCCCGCCTGGACAAAGAGAAACTTCAGAAAGACATGAGACACATCCGAAGAAAGATGGTGGGACTCAGTGACCTGTGAAACAACCAATTTTCCAATCAGAAAACGAGTTTCTTTTCGGCAAGGAACACAGTCATACTACAGTATAAATTATGCTTAATGCCTCTCCACTCATGCATTTATTCATCAGTTGTTCTTGTAGTAGACCTAACAGTTTGAGCAGGTTGAGGTTGAGGCTGTATAATTGTACCTAGCTGCTTGTCTCTCATTTGAAACTCTTACACAATTACCATTCTGTGAGTTTTTTCCCTCAATAGCTAACGTTTGGATGTACTCTATTGGCACACAAATATGACATTTATTTAAAATGTGGTAGAACTTTGTCTTGATTTTACTGTTAATTCTTTCCTTCTGTGTACATTAAACATCATACTCACACTGTAGAGACTCTTTTCACTTTTCATTAAAAAAATATTGTCTATTATTTTTTATCAATAAATCTGTTTACTATTGCTGATGTTCCCACTAAAAAGAAATTATGGAAAAAATTGCATGCTAGAAATGTTGCTTGAGACTGTGAACTAAATAAATAAATAAAATGTAAAAAAAGAAACAGACTACCTACTGAGGAGGCTTTGGTCCTTTGATGTATGCAGGAAAATGCGGAGGATGTTCTACCTGTCTGATGGGGCAATGGCATCAGGGCAGGTGATGCCAACAGGCTCAATCAACAGACTGATAAAGAAGGCTAGCTCTGTTATAGGAGCGAGGCTGGGTTCTCTGAAAGCAATAGATGAGCAATGGACCCTTGCAAAACTATACGTGCTATCGTTGGTCAACAGCTTCACCCTCTGCCCGCCACTATGGTGGACAGAGGAGCAACGTCAGCAACAGACTGGTCCATCTGCATGCTGTTCCAAGGAGCTCTGCCTGAAGTCTACCCACTCAGGTCACATATCTTTAAAAAAAAAGTTATGTTTTTTTACACATTAGTATTCTTTTTTTATTCCTTATTTTATGTTACGTCTTTTTTGTATTGCGTCCCAGTTATTTTTCCAGTGTCTTGTTTTGGTTTGTTGTGTTTTTGACTTTTGTCTCTGGTTCTCCAGCCCTTGGACATGTATTCCCCTGCTGTCTTGTTCTGCTCTCCCTCTCTCTCTCTCTGTCGCTCTGTCTCTTTCTCTCTCCGCCCTCTGTCTCTCCTTCGTACACACCCACATTACTGTTCCACCTAAACTCATTCCCTCTATAACCTATCCTCTTTTTTTATTTCCCTTTGTGTTCACTAAGTATTGTGTCTATGTTAGCTCAGTCATTTCTGTCCTTCCTCAGTATCCGTATCTAGATTAGCTCAGTCGTTTCTGTCGTTCCTCCGTGTCCGTGTCTAGATTAGCTCAGTCGTTTCTGTCCTTCCTCAGTGTCCGTGTCCATATCAGCTCAGTCGTTTCTGTCGTTCCTCAGTGGTCCGTGTCTAGATTAGCTCAGTCGTTTCTGTCCTTCCTCAGTGTCCGTGTCCATATCAGCTCAGTCGTTTATGTCGTTCCTTAATCCTTAGTGTCTGTGTCCATATCAGCTCAGTCGTTTCTGTCGTTCCTCAGTGTCCCTGTCTTTCTATCGAGTTGTCTCAGCTCTACTGCTCTTCTGTGATGGCAGCCAGTTCGTGTTCCCAGTACCCGTTCTGTCTACCTTAGCCCTGATGTGCCCATTTTCTGCCTTGTACTGTAAAGCTCTTCCAGTTCTGTCCTGTCTAGCATTGTGATTCTGACGTGTCTGTCAGCTTGTCTAGAAGGTCTCTTTTGTCTGCCTGTGCAACATTCCTGTCCATCTCAGCTCATTCCCTCTAACGTCCTCTATCCTGTCTTAATGTTCACCTGTTACCTGTTAAGTCTTCTCTATTTACACTCACCTGTGTTCTGTTCCTATTCAGTTCATAGAATGTTCCTACGTGAGAAAATTACTGAACTGCATGGTTAAACTCAATTCTGCTCTGCCTCCCGCTTGTCATCTGTACTTGGGTCCTAATCTACTGTCTTTGAATTTCCCCTGCGGGATCAATAAATGTCTTATCTTACTGACTCCCCATAAACCCAGCGATGATCTGCCAGAGCTTCAACTTTATTGCCACATCACAGGTTTACAGGTGTAAAAAAAAGTGGATGAAATTACTGTCAAGCTCTCATTTGCCGTTTTCAAAAAAGGGGAAAAGAGATAGAAATAAAACAAGGAAAACTGGTCAGAAATGTCAAATATTCCTACTGTATGTACATACATATAAGGTGCATGGTTAAAGGAAAAAAGATGGCAATGCAATGATGCAGTTAAAACAGTAGCAGATATAAATAAACATATATAATAAACATATATACATACATAAGGTAAGGTGCATAGTTCAAAGAGCAATAGCAATAAAATAACATCTATGTAGAAACATTTAGCAGCATACAGTATATCAGGCAGTGCCAGAGCTTGTGTCCCTCTTGCCTGTCTGCCTCTCCATCAGTCTTGTTAATTGTGCCTCTCCTTGTCTGTCTGCCTGTCCCGCTGTTAGTCTGAGTGTCTGTTTGTGTGTCCACTTCCTTGTCTGTTAGCCAATCTGTCAACGTTTCCCTGTCTTATTTGTTTGTTGTTTTCTTTTGTGTCAGTTATGTCTAAGCTTAGTCGTTCTATCCTGTCTTTCTGTTCTCTCTCATTCCTTTGCTGTTCTATCATCCCAAGGCAGTTCATAATTGTTCCCTTCTGATTTTGACATCAGTAAACCTGTCTGTCTGCTTGTTTAGAAGGTATCTTTGAACTTGCCTGTGTGCTTGTTTTTTTTGTTTTTTTTTAGTTTGTTTGTTTTCTTTACATCTGTGCATGTTTGTTCCGTCCCACTCCGTCCTTCCCCCAGCCAGTCCAGCACTTTTTTCCCTTCTGCCCTGCCTTGCCATGCCTGCAACGAACATGTTTTGTCTGTTTCCATCCTGCTGCTGCTCTGGCATGGCTTACCCTGCCTGCCCACACCCAGTCCAGTGCTATTTTGTACTGTCCATGTCTGTAGCTGCCCCTCTCCCTGCCATTCCAATGTTCAGTCCTGTGCCCGGGGCTTGCCCTTGCCTCCACAGGGGGTACTGTCACGCTCTGCTCCCTCTGGCCATGTTCCCCAGCCCGTAGCCACTTATTCCTGGACATTTATTCAACCTGACCTCTTGCTCTGCTCTGTGACCTGACCACCCAGTGTCTTGATCCATCATTTATCTGTGTCATCTCTTTATTCCTTGAAGAGCAATCTTCTCCACACACTCTTCTTTCTGTATCGCATCTGCAACTCATTCAAGCTCTCCTGTATTGCCTCCATGTTTTCATTAATGCTATGCTGCATTGCGTCCACCTTTTTGTTAACACTCTGTTGCATTGGCTCAATCTTTTCATTGAAGCTCTGCTGCATCGCATCCATCTTGTCCTTCAGAACCTGCCTTTCCTCGGCCCAAAGAATCTCTTTCTGCCGGAAGTTATTCTTGACGAGATCCAGCTGGCATTGGATGTGTTCATTCTCCTCTGTGATGAACTCTTGTTTCCTGGAGGTGACGGCGTTCAACTCATATTGCTCTTCTAGCCGCCTTTCATGTGTGTGCATCGCCTCTTCCAAGGTCCTTTTCCAGTGGTCTTCACACTTAAGGATTTCTTCTTTCCAGGCTGCATCTATTTCAAAAATCCTGCTGAGATCCGTGTTGTGTCTCTTGTTCAAATCTAACAGAGCCTTATAATCAGCCTCTAGTCTATTCATGTAATCCAGCAACTTCGAGGCCGCGTCTTTCCCCAATGGGATAAAGCACTTCTCCTTGTTCTCCTCTGATTGACTCTCTTGTAGGGAGGGGATGGCTTGGTCTCCCCTGTCTTCCGGAAGCAGTGTCAGGGCCTTCTCATTTGCCATCTTCAACTGTCTTTCCTGGTCGCTGATCTGCTCTGCTGCGGTCAGCAACTCCTGCATGTTTAAAGCTTCCTTTTCTCCAGGTTGGTTTCTTTCCTCCTTCCATTTCCTCAGCATCATAAGACCATCAGTGGTTGCTTCCAGTGACTTTTCAGTACTACGAACAAGAGCTGTCAGAGTGAACATCCTTTAAGCCTATTCAATAGAGAATGTACCTGCTGGATGGCACTGTTAGAGGCTGCTGTTGTGCTAGCAAAAATAGCACAACACCCACTCTTTTACACCTGTCAACCTGTGCTGTGACAAATAATGAAGATAAAATGTAATAAATTAATAAAACTAGGTTGTACTAAGATGAAGGGCGTCTGACCAAATCTTTTATACTTAACAGTTATACCACAGTTATTGCATCATCAAGGACTTTGATGATGTCACCTGCCTCAAATCCCTGTGAATGGCTGTTGTCAACCAGAGTTGATTCAGCCATCAGCCAATGAGCACATTTTTGTCTTTTTTTTATCATTGTATATATAGTTTTGAATTTTGCTGATTTGAAGAAGAAAAGAACGTGGCAATGAGAGATGTGCAATGGGGAAACGTTCAGCATTGAGGGGTAATTTTGTATTAGATTTATATAATGTGCAGTAAGGCATGTAGCCTACCATACATCAACATACAACTATACACCAGCGTTTGGATGTTTGGTTAGAAGTCCATTTCCTCCATCGTGTAGTAACGGCAATTATTACATGACCGCGCCGTACTGTGCATACGACTGAGTTCAACTACCTCGGTAGATAAAAGGGAGGGCATAAGTCCGAACACGAACACATGAGAACCATCCTGTGGATTTCACTATATTCTCCATCATAAAGCAGATGCTACTCCCCTGGATGGATGTGTTCCTCCACCGTCCTGTCTATACGAAAAACCTGTTCTGCTTGTGGTATTGTTTCCCGGTCCATCTCGGTAGAAGTCTCATGTCTCAGAGAGATTACAATCGCTCAGTCCATGTTGTATAAATCGTCACCTTCAACTAGGGATGTAACGATGCATCGTGAAACAGTTATTAATATTGATTATTATCAATGCAACTATATCAACTATTTGACCTGACCAAGCCTGAAAATAGCAGATCTACAAGCCCACAATGCATAATCATCATATCGCAACATGTTGCAAGTTTGGAGACCTGCTGAACACTGGAGTTTCCAACTCTAATTACTTGACAGAATTTCTTCTCTCGTTCACAGATGGGATTCTAATAGAGGAACGCCTTATTAGCTTTGATATATAAGTAATCGAAATGTAAGAACTATTCTGTGGTGTTTCATACCAAGAGATGTGGTCTTCTCACAGCACATTTTCATTAGGTTTGAACTTTGACAGGAGGAGATCTCAAGCAAGTCTATAAAGATAATAGACAGACAGCGTATTGCGCTCCCATGTGGGAACAACATGCAACTACACCTCTAAATGACATGTTTTAGTAGTAGTCCTATATCGATGGCCAAAACGCAAAACCTCCTATCTGAAAAATTAACATTGTTGGGAAAATGAAAAAGAAAACTACAAAATGTTGTATCTTTTTTGCACAGTGCTATTTTTTTATGATACCCATCACATAATTCACCGTTTCTGGATTTCTGGATTATATTACAATATTATATGTTAATTACACTGATCTCATATTGCAAATGCAGATAGGAGGTTTTTCCCCACTTTTCCTGGATAATTCTGCAGATAGGAGCTTTTGCACTGTGATGTTAAGTGATTGCATAACTAAATAATGATAAATAGTACAGGCTGTAAATACATACATTTACAGCTGCAAACAGTTGCATCAGTGGTGTGGTCTAGGTTTGTTTTCTGAGGTATACAATAATCATTCCCTGCACGAGATGCGTGTGGTCGTGGGTATACGCTAGGTCATTTTCAATGGTATGAAATGGTTAGTAGACTGTATACGCTTTTTTCCAAAAACAACAACAATTAGGTGGACTACAAAACAACTGGCCCAGGCACCCCTCGACATAATCCCCCTTATACCCTCAACTCCACCACCTGAAATACCCCCCCACTCCCACAACCCCCATTCCCCCCAAGCAGCACAACACACCCCCCAAACCCCACCCATTAGGTGGACTACAAAACAACTGGCCCAGGCACCCCTCGACATAATCCCCCCTATACCCTCAACTCCACCACCTGAAATACCCCCCCACTCCCACAACCCCCATTCCCCCCAACCAGCACAACACCCCCCCCCCAAACCCCACCCACCCAAACCCTCATGCCCTCCAACTCCCCTAACTCATACAACTGGATCACCAACCTTGTGTCCGGTGTGGATAGTGGAATAGTATGTAAGATCATTGAATGTCTTAAAGAGCCTGTAAGCAAGGAGGAAAGACGGATGCCTTGACCCTAGAATCACCACAGCCAGGGAGGAGATGAGAGCAGCACACAGGGACTTTGTCACTGACCAAAAAGGAGAGGGTCTGAGGGAGGAATATAAGCGGAGGAAGGAGGAGCTATATCAAGTGTATGCAACTGGAATAACGGGAGCTGACCCAAAAGATCAGGGACATTAAAGAGGTGCATGTTAACCAGAAACATGGCAAGAGCTGGAAGCTCATCAATGACATTTCTGGCAGAAGCTCTTCTCAGACTTCCAAGATCTGGGGAGAAAGCGCAGAGGAACGAGTTGAAACATGGTACCAGCACTTCAAAACACTCCTAGGAAATCCTCCTTCAACCGAAGAAGAGGATGATCCGATGCTCCTGTCTTCCATGACCTTCCCAAACCAGATGGTTCACCATGGATGAGTACCAGAGGGCCAAGGCTACTATCAAGTGAGGCAAGAGCTGCGGGGAAGATGGAGTGACAGCAGAGGTTCTGATGTATGTGCCCATAGACGAGGTGGTGTTGGATTTTATCAAGCACACACGTCTAGCAAGCTGCCGAAGCTGTGGAGCAAAATGATCATCGATCCAGTACCAAAGTCAGGCGAACTCACCAAGGCATTAGCCTGAGCTCACAAGTTGCCAAGACGGCTAACAGGAAAATCCTCAACCGTCTTAGACTCATCTTAGACCCTGTAATGAGAAACTCGGGCAGATAGTGGTGCTGAGGAGGATTCTGGAAGGAGTAAGGAGCGGAATCTTTCAGTGGTGATCACCTTCATGACTTCCAAAAGGCTTTTGGCACCATCCACCGGGGGAATCTGATGAACATTCTCCGGGCCTATGGAGTTCCTGAGAAGATGGTTCAGATGATGGAGACAAGCTACTCGAGGCAGTCCAGGACTTCTAATAACCTGGGCCTGGACTGCTTCAATGGAACAGGACCTGAAGGTCCGGGGGGCACTTGACTGGAATGCCTTGCATGGGATGAGGAGAGTGTGGAAATCAGACATGGGAGAAGACCTCAAGAGGCGGCTGTTCGTATAGCTACAGTGGAGTCAGTACTGCTGTATGGGGCTGAGACATGGACCGTCACAGCACAACATGAAAGGGCCTTAGATGGAGTCTACACAAGAATGCTATGAATGGCACTAGGATTCACATGGACGGACCACATCAGAAATGTGGTCCTCTACAGGAACCTACCATGGGTCACAGACAAAGTCAGAGAGAGAAGGATGAGGCAGGGCACTGCGTCAGGGACCCATAACTAGTGGCAAGCAAACTAACACTATGAGAGCCAACCCAGGGCAAAGCCAGGAGAGACAAGAAGTGCACCACCTACGTAGATGCACTTCGGCGTAACAGCTTAGCCAACAATACTGTAGAGCTCAAGACCCTGATGCTAGATAGGAGAGTGTGGAGGGCAGCGATTCAGGAGTCCCAAGTTGGTGTTGGCTAGACCACACTCACACATCGCAAAGACCCTATTCTATATGATCCGGCCTAACTGACCCATGCCCCCCTCAACATAATCCCCCCCATACCCTCTACCCCCAACTCCACCACCTGCAATACTCCCCCACTCCCACAACCCCCCCCCCCAACTGCCAGCCCACACCTCTCCACCTCCATAACTGAAAACCCCATCCCACTTCAGGGGTCCCGAGTTGGTGTTGGCTAGACCACACTCTCGCATCGCAAAGACCCTATCCTGTGTGATCCGGCCTAACTGGCCTATGCCCCCCTCAACATAATCCCCCCATACCCTATACCCCCCAACTCCACCTACTGCAATACTCCCCTACTCCCACAACCCCCCCCCCCCCCAACTGCCAGCCCACACCTCTCCACCTCCCTAACTCAAAACCCCATCCCACTTCAGTAGTCCTGAGTTGGTGTTGGCTAGACCACACTTTCGCATCACAAAGACCCTATCCTGTGTGATCCGGCCTAACTGGCCTATGCCCCCCTCAACATAATCCCCCCCATACCCTCTACCCCCCAACTCCACCACCTGCAATACTCCCCCACTCCCCCACTCCCACAAACCCCATACCCCCCAACTACCAGCCCACACCTCACAACCCCCATAACTCAAAACCCCATCCCACCCCATACCCTCATACCCCCAAATCCCACCCAACCCATCACCCCCACTCCCAGAACCCCCGGTCCCCATGCCCCCAACCAGCACACCACAACCCCCAAACTCCACCCACCCAAACCCTCATGCACCCCCCACCCTATACCCCCCCAACCACCACCCACACCTCCCACACCCTATAACTCCAAACCCCATCCCACCCCCATACCCCCCAACCAACAAACCACAATATTTTTACAGGGTTGTTGGCTGCCACGGTCTGCAATTAATAAAAAATCACACCCAGTGTGAAGTGGGCGGTGTGGTCACAGTGGTCATCACAGTGATGGAAGTTCACATAAAGAAAAGTAATATTGTGGACCAACCATTGTACACCCCCTAACTTAAAAAAAATGTGTTTTTTTTAAGTTAAAAAAAAAAATGTGTTTTTTTTAAGTGCATAGTCCTATTTATAGGGCTATGCACATGTGTCATGTGTTTCACTAGCCAATCACAGTCCTGAATAGAGTCAGCGGTGGCCAATCACGGTGCAGGGTTAGGGGGGTACAATGGTGGCCAATCACAGCGCAGGGTTGGGGGGGTACAATGGTAGCCAATCACAGTGCAGCGAATGTCGATGTCCAAACCTCACTTAAAGGGGCGCGGTTTCACCCCCCAAAAATCACGACAATGACGTTCACATTTAAGCAGCAATGACAACCTCTAACCACAAGTTCAAAATGTTCAATGCCAAAACCTCCTATCTATACCTAAAAATGACCTCCTATCTACATAGATGCACATAGAAGGTTTTTACCTAGAAATAGTTAGGCTTACAAACAAACATTATTTTTGTTAAATAATGCTTTTTTTATGCTCATTTTGAGATCAAGACATTCTACAGTACTGTATCAAGTACTACCATTATTTTTTTTAATCAACTCACACTCTTGGTGTGATAAAAGTGTCACCACGTGACACTAATCATTAGCAATCAACAAGGCAATGCAATTAACTTGACAGAGTTACTAACAAATACTTAACTAGTAAGGGGGGAAGACACTTTTTTATTTTGAAAATAATAGATGACTACAAACTGAAAGACATTTAGACGGTCTACATAACATAAAATTCCCAAGTTTCAGCTCTGTCTGCTGCTCAACTAGTTCTGGTGCAGATAAGAGGCTTTGCGCTTCAACATTTTAGCACTAATTGGCACTGAACAAGATAGGAGGTTTTAGTCAAATGACTTTTTCTGACAAAATGAGGGGCGGGACTATCTTGCAGACAGACTGAGCATGTGCAGCATAGCCCAGTGTATATCAACCCTGGCAAACGTCCCAATTTTGGGCCGGGGCTACTGCTGAGGTGTGCCGCGCCGTTTGAAGGAGGTTTGAAAAAAAATGATTTTAAACAATAATAATAATCAGGCATGCAAACAGCCCCGAGGTGAAAAGGGTGACAACATGCTGTTTTTTTTCGGGTCAGGTGTTACACTATTGCCCTATTTGGATTCAAAACGGCTAGTGGAAGCTGAAAAGCTACAAGTTTGCATGTCTGAATAATGCAAAAACAGAAATATTTGTTTGCATTTGTTTTTTTTCTCCCCCATATATTTTCATGATAAAAAAGTGCGTATCGTATCGAAATCGTATCGAAGTTGTGTGCCCAATATCGTATCGTATCGTTTCGTGAAATGTGAAAATCGGCACACCCCTAGTGTGTGTATATAGATATACCGTATATATATATATAATTATATATACCGTATATCTAGGTGTGCCCTGGGATTTTTTGGCTATGCCAGGTGTGCCTTGGCACAAAAAAGGTTGATAGACACTGGCATAGCCTATAGTCCTCATCCACAGTGAAATCCGAAAATCATGAAATTTGCACATAGGAGGTTTTGCATTTTGGCCATCGATATGGCTCATATGGGCTCATGTAAGAATATATTTTCATCAAATCTAGTGTTGCTTATAAAGTTTATGAAGATCGCTACGTCTGTCCTCCACACAGCAGTGCACTGGAAAGAGAGATAGAGGAGGGAGGGTGAGAGAGGCAGAGAGGGAGACAGACTGTGCGTGTAATGATGCACAATCATGTGCACACACAGGGGAGAGAGATGTAAATTCAATAAACGCCTAATTAACACAAACTTATTAATGTTCCCTGCTCACCTACGGTATGACACACGCATGCATGCACAGATTGCACACGCACTGGACCCTGACTCACTCTCTGTGTGTGTGTGTGTGTGTGTGTGTGTGTGTGTGTGTGTGTGTGTGTGTGTGTGCGTGTGTGCGTGCGTGCGTGCGTGCGTGCGTGTGTGTGTGTGCGTGCGTGTGAGTGAGTGAGTTCGAAGAGCAATAGCAGGAAAGGGAACACTTGGCTTTTTAGGATTGTGCTGTGTTATGACAGTCCTTTACGGCAGTGGTTCTCAACCTTTTCAGGCCATGACCCCCCAAAATAATCATATTTGAACTGGGGACCCCACAAAATAATATTTGAAGCAAAACTAAAACTTGGAATTGTAGGAGTTGAGGCAATATTTTTTGTTTGACCCGGTTCCACAGATAAATATTGGGAAAATAGCAGATCTACAAGCTCACAGCGCCTTGCATATATTATTTGACAATTTAGCCAATGTTGGGCCAGTTTTTATAGTATATTTGTAGCCTGGGACCAGACGAATCTGCAAAAAAAAAGCCATGCGAGGTAATATAGTTTGTTGATTACTTTAGATGCCTTCTTTCTTAATTTTCTTTTTGAGGAATTCAAAAGGTCTTAAAGGTCCTTCAATGTTATTTGGATGCACCCATGAGCAGCTTACCTAGTGATAAATATCACAAGTATGTTATTATTTACCTGACTGTTCTAATAGGAGGCGATGTAGAACACAATCCCACTGTCACATCCTGGGTCGATCTATCCTCTGCCTTTTCCCTGTTTTTACCACTCTCTGCTCGCCCCCTCCCCCCTGTGAGTCCTTGATTGAGAGACTGAGTTCCACCCGGGTTCATAGCTGCAAGTTTTTTTTTTAAATGAACGTGATGGCACCGGCCCATTACTGGGCGGTCCACCAGGCATATGCCTGCTGTGTTACTGTCAAACGGCCAGTCCGCCGCTGGGCGTGTGTGTGTGTATGTGCTTCCATGGGGCGCGGCTGTGTTCACAAGCTCATAATAAAGAAGAACTTTCAACCTCACCTCACCTGAGTGTCAGCAGATTCCTGCCAAGCACTCTTTTTATGAGCCCAATACAAGGGACAAGGTTCAGTGTGGCTTTGTCTGTACGAACCAATCAGAAAGGATCTCTCATCTCATGTGACCTCTGAGGAAATTAAACCAAACTAAACTAAATATGTTAGTCAGTCAGTCAGTGAGTCAGTGAGTCAGACAGACAGAGAGACAGACAGACAGACAGACAGACAGACAGACAGACAGACAGACAGACAGACAGACAGACAGACAGACAGACAGTCATACTAAAATGGCACAGCAGGGAGTTCAACTGGATCAGGAACAGTTGTGTTGTTCTATCCAGTGACTGTTCCCTGTGGACACAGCTACTGCAGGAGGTGTATCGAGGGATTCTGGAACCAGGATGATCAGAGAGAGAGGTTCATCTGTCCACAGTGCAGACACACCTTCATCCCAAGACCTGTTCTGAAGAAAAACACCATGTTGGCTGAGGTGGTGGAGAGCCTGAAGAAGACAGGTGATACCTTTACATTGTCTTGTAAATACAGACAGAAATGCAAACATCATACACTTGGTCTGAAAGGATAACACAAAATCCATTGAGGTCCTGTGTATTCAATTCATCAACATTAAAAAATTACACTAAAATACAATATCATCAAACATATACCAATATATCAACAGGATTCCAAGATGTTCCTGATCACTGCTATGCTGGACCTGGAGATGTGGCCTGTGATTTCTGCACTGGGAGGAGACTGAAAGCTGTGAAGACTTGTCTTCAGTGTCTGGTCTCTTACTGTGACACTCACCTCCAGCCTCACTATCAGTATCCCGCCTTTAAGAAACACAAGCTGGTCAAAGCCTCCAGCGAGCTTCAGGAGAACATCTGCTCTCGTCATGACGAGGTGAAGAAGCTTTTCTGTCGTACCGATCAGCAGTGTATCTGTTCTCTGTGCTCCGTGGAAGAACACAAAGGTCACGATACGACCTCAGCTGCAGCAGAACATACTGAAAGACAGAAAGAGCTCGAAACGAGTCAGCAGAACATCCAGCAGAGAATCCAGGAGAGAAAGAAAGACGTGAAGGTGCTTCACTATGAGGTGGAGTCCATCAACCACTGTGCTGACAGAGCAGTGGAGGACAGTGACACCATCTTTACTGAGCTCATCTCTTCCATAGAGAGAACACGATCTGAGGTGAGGGAGCTGATCAGAAACCAGCAGAAACATGAAGTGAGTCGTGCTGAAGAACTAAGGAGGCGTGTGGAGCAGGTGGTCACTGAACTGATCAGGAGACATGCTGAGCTGGAGCAGCTCTCACTCACAGAGGATCACATCCATTTTCTACAGCGTTACACCTCCCTCTCAAGGATCAGTGAATCTACACACCCAGTCAGCAGCAATGTCCGTCCTCTGAGATACTTTGAAGATGTGACTGTGGCCGTGTCCAAGATAAGGGACAAACTAGAGGACATTCTTACAGAGGAAGGGACAAACATCTTAGAGACAGTGAACAGAGTGGATGTTTTACTGTCAACATCACCAGAACCCAATACACGAATCCACGGAGCGCTGCCCTGCGCGCAGCCATTGCTGCAGTGTCAACGCTCCGCGGACGCGACACCGCAGCAATGGCCGCCTACAGGCAGCTACAGGCAGCGCGTCTGTGGATTCGTCTATACCAGAGCTCTGTTCTTACAATATTCACGTCCAATCACACTGGATCCAAACACAGCTCATCAACGCCTGTCTCTGTCTAAAGGGAACAGAAAAGTAACAGGGATGAACGAACAACAATCATATCCTGATCACCCAGAGAGATTCACATATGGTCAGGTTCTGAGTAAAGAGGGTCTGACTGGACGCTGTTACTGGGAGGTAGAGTGGAGTGGAGACTATGTTCATATAGCAGTCTCATATAAAGATATCAGCAGAAAAGGGTCTCGTGATGAATGTGTATTTGGATCCAATGATAAATCATGGTCTTTACAGTGTAGGAAACAAGGTTATAGGTTTATACACAGAGGCATTGAAACTAACATCCCAGGTTGTGTCCCTTCCAGAGTAGGAGTGTACCTGGACCACAGTGCAGGTACTCTGACCTTCTTTGCGTCTGACACCATGACTCTCCTCCACAAAGTCCACACCATGATCACACACAACCTCCATGTTGGATTTGGGGTTTCATATGGAGGCACTGCTGAGTTGTGTGTCCTCAGGTAGATCACACTTCTGTTTTGTCTCTCATGTCTCTCATGTTGAGGGGCGGCCATAGCTGAGTGGTTAGTGAGCCCGCCTAGGGAACCAGAGGCCCTGGTTGCCCCAGGTACGATTCCAGGCCAGGCCAGCATATGTGCCGATGAAATGAAATTTGTCCCTGAGCAAGACTCTTAACCCCTAATTGCTCACAGGTCCTCATTGGAAACAAGACCGCAAGGACTTTCATGAACGACCTGTTAAAAGGAATTATCCTTATCCTTATCACAAGTCCAGAAGTTTCTTCATTATTATTATTTTTTAAGATTGTTTTTTGGGGCTTTTCTTCCTTTATTGATAGTATACAGTGTAGGAAACATGAAACAGCAAACAGGGAGAGAGAGACGGGGAGTGACACGCAGCAAAGGTCGTCGAGATCGGGACTTGAACCCGCGACCACAGTTCACAGTTAAAATAATCATATTTGTACTGCGGACCGCCCAAAATAATCATATTTGAACTGGGGACCCCCCAAAATAATCATATTTGAACTGGGGACCCCCCAAAATAATCATATTGGAACTGGGGAGCCCCCAAAATAATCATATTTGAACTGGGGACCCCCCACTCTGATAAGCACAAATTGTAGGAGCGGCATTACATTTAGTTTGACTCGGTTCCACAGAAAAGATATTGTGAAAATAGCAGTTCTACAAGCTCACAGCGCCTCACAAATGCGATGTGTTGTGTGCATGTATCTGCTATTAATTTTTTTTGCCTCTTTCTTAGGTCATATTTGACAACTTGGCAAATATTTGACAATTTTTTATAGTATAGTTTGTTGGTTACTTTTGACGCTGTAATGGTCACATTTTTATTTTATTTTATCTGTATTAAAAGGGTCTTAAAAGTCCTTAAATTGTAAAAAAAAAAATTTACCATTTCTACAAAGAAATATTACTAAAATGCCTATACACACTCATGTGTTGTAAGCTTGTAGTGAGCTCTACGTAATAAAAAACTTGTACTTGTAACAGAGTACTTCTACATTGCAGTATTGATACTTTTACTTAAGTAAAAAAATCGTGTAATTTTTTCACCACTCAATGACGCACATCTCACAAGTTCCAACAACTCATACATATAGGCTACTATAATACCATCAGAATATGGATGCTGGGGTTGAAGTGGTTAATATAACTGTAATCAGGGGTCATCAATATGTGTCATGTATGTGTGTGGCACATTTTACATTTAGTTTTTATACACCATTATAATGTTCTTATTTTGATCATAAGACCCAATTACTGAAAATCAGTCTCCAGGTTTTCTTCAGAATATGTATGACACTGATTTACATATTGTATATATGTTTCGCTAGGGCGCACCTCACTAGCCAACACACCAGAGGGGGTTGAATGAACTGAAACCAGCGCACCCCAAAGCAACAGGTTTGGGGATCTAATGTATGACAGATTAGGAGTCAACTGCCATTTTCAAGGACCCCCATAACTCTGAGAGGGTACAAATGGAACCAAATGGACCAGCATGGCCATGTGAAATTCTATCTTTTCTGGGTGTCCCTTGTTTTCATTAGAAATAAGGGACGTGTCCCTTATTGGCATTTCAGGTAGTTGGCGACCCCTGTACACTCCTGAACCCTGAACACTCCTAAACCCTGACCCCTGTACACTCCCCTGAACATCATTAATGCTCAAAGCAAGGTAATTAGAAAAGAAGGTACAGTCGGCCTAGGGGCCTGGCAGACGCCATTGACGCGCATGGGACATGTCATGGGAGCCAAAACTGGAACCTGAAGTTTGGTGAAATACATTGAAGTCTATGGCAGCCGGCTGGACCAGCTTGTGAACAAACACTATTTCTGAACGATTGTGTCCTTTGTCAAATAATCGGTTCAGGAATATAAAAGAAGACATATCACATAACACTTATTAGAAACACTGGCACTTATTAGAAACACAGGCACTTATTAGGGCTGTTAACTTTGAGAGAAATTATGTCATTGGTAATACTGCACTCTTCACCACCATCTGGCGGTGAAAAGGAGAATTGTATTGTATTGAAGAGGAAAGGTTTTTGACATGATATGTATACATTTCTCATTAGAATTGAAAATCAGTCGACATGTTCCTCTAAGTGCACAGTGTAGGCCTAATCTTAATTCTATAGATATGTTATAGACCAGTGGTTCCCAACCTTTTCAGGCCATGGCCTCCCAAAATAATCCTATTTTAACTGGGACCCCCCCCCCCCAAAAGAAAATAATGATTTGAACTGGGGACCCCACAAAATAATCATATTTGAACTAGGGACCCCACAAAATAATCATATTTGAACTGGGGACCCCACAAAATAACCATATTTGAACTGGGGACCCCACAAAATAATCATATTTGAACTGGGGACCCCACAAAATAATCAACTGGGGACCCCACAAAATAATCAACTGGGGACCCTACAAAATAATCAACTGGGGACCCTGCAAAATAATCATATGAACTGGGGACCCCACAAAATAATCATATGAATTGGTGGGAACCCCCCAAAATATTCATATTTGAACTGGGGACCCCCACCCAGCAAGCACTTGGAATTGTAGGAGTTGAGGCCTTACATTTTGCAATGCGAGGCGTTGTGAGCTTGTAGATCTGCTATACAATGTTTGCCTCTTATATTATTTAACAATTTGGTAATACTTTTGTACTTTTACTCAAGTACATTTTGAATTCCGGACTTTTACTTGTAACATAGTACTTCTACATTGCAGTATTGATATTTTTACTTAAGTAAAACATTTGATTACTTTTTCCACCACTGAGTACAGTCCATAGAGTTATGATCATGTTGGTTATAATCATAGAGTTAAAAATAAGGTTATAATACAGTCAGTCATAGCTCTTATTTTGAAGCCCGCTGAACCGGAAGTCAAACTCTTTACTGCTCATGCAACCTATCTTGGTTCAAACGGGGGAGGGAACTAGCTGAGAACTAGGACCAATCACCGTTCACTAGCTGAGAACGGGACCAATCACCGTTCACTAGCTGAGAGCGGGACCAATCACCGTTCACTGAAGTCGTGCCTCGGCCAATCAGAGAGATGTTTCCCCAGACAGTGGCCTCACGTTAGGTTGACCCGTGGCACACATGTGAAAACCTATGTTGAAAAGAAAACACATGTATTTACCGGTATTATTCGTTATTATAACTCACAATCACAGACGGATTAAGTGAATAATTTGTCATCATTAAAGCAGGAACACTATGATCAGCACAACAACAGCTGTGGAGGAAACAGAGGAGGTAAGAACACAATAACATGCTTTTATATCAGCTGAGTAGAGTAGCCACGTTACATCCAGAAATGTATGAGAGAAGCATTTCTTAATTCTCTTACCAATTGTGTAAAGTAACTAAGTACATTTACTCAAGTACTGTATATAAGTACAATTTTGAGGTATTTTTTTCAGTGCTTTTACTTCTTCTCCACTACATCTCAGAGCCAAATATTGTACCATTTTTACTTCACTACAATTATTTGCAAACTTTAGTTACTATTTATTACTTTGTAGATTTTGATTATTATTAAAAAACATACATGAACCATTTCAGCACTTTATATACATTTTGGCCATTTGAAAACAGCAGATCTACAAGCTCACAATGTGTAGCATCTCATTTTAAACAAGCTTAGTGCTTTAAGAGTCTTCCAGTTTAGTAGACCTTGCATTGTGAATTTGTACTTCCATGTACTCTTGTTCTCATGTCTTACTAAATAAAGTACATCAATCAATCAATACATTTGAAAACTTGTGAAATGGGACATTCTGCATAATGGCTCCTTACTTTTGGTACCAATACCTTTGTACTTTTCAACTAAATCTTTAATTCCGGACTTTTACTTGTGGGGGGGTTCCAGGGGGTCCCCAGCAAAATGTGTTAATATAGCATCACAATAATTTTAACCACTTTAACCTTTTATACCTTGGCTATGTGCCGCACTATGAGCTTGTAGATCTGCTATTTTTGAAAAAAATTGAAAATGTGTGCAAACCTTTGAATATATATATTTTTAAAGCAGACATTTGTAACTCAAATCTTTGCTTCTGGGGGTCCCTGGAACAAAATATTTTGAGATGGGGGTCCGCGGCCAAATGCCATTTTGGGTGGTCCTTGACATGAATACGTTTGAGAATCACTGTTGTACACTACTGACACGAGTACGTCTGCTTCACCTGCACACACAGATGCCTCCGTCAGATTCATCCCACGATGGTGAAGAGGAGGACGAAGAGGAGCAGAATGACGGCCCGACTAAAGCTAAACGAACCAAACCGGATGATAAACAGGACGATGGAGGAGACGGCCTGGTGGCCAGACCCATAAAGATGTCCCGGAACGACCTGTACAGACCACCCACAGTGGAGGAGCTGAACCAGCTCAAAGAGGCGGAGAGCCTGTTCCACTGCAGCCTGCTGAAGATGCAGGTCAGACATGCCACGATAAACATCATCCTAATGCAATAACTATGTTTTTTATTTTGGTGAATGGGATTAAGATCTTTAATATACTGTAAAAACGGTGTGTTCCATATTATGACGACAGATGGAGGAGTTGCTGAAAGAAGTTGCCCTGAGTGAACGTAGGAAACAGCAAATAGATGCCTTCATCCAAACAGTCACCAAGTTGCTTCAAACTGTGCCAGAATCCCCAGCCGTTGAGGTATTGTATTCCTGAGTGTCAAGCAGTTCTTAACCACTTTCAATCTGACATCACTATTTTGGGCATGTCATTCTAGGTGAAAAGTTTCAGGGCTTTTCAATTAAAATTATTTTAAAACAATAGCAAAAATAATCTGCAAGCTCACCATGCATCGCAACACAACAGGTTGTGAGCATGGAGATTTGCTGTTTTTGATATTCGTTTTACAATGATGTATAAAGGGCTTAAGTGCTTAATAACTGATGTACATAATAAACCTCTTGTTCCTAACTCTGGTTTACTATGTTAGTAGGAGGTGAATTGCATTTACCTGGTGTCTTTGCCGTTCTAGCTGTTGGAGCTAGAATGACAGATTTGAGCCATATTTTTGTTTTCTAGCTGTTCAGGTAGAAGTTGTTAGTCCCGGAAATGTGGGACTAAAGGAAAATGCAATGAACCTCCACGGGAAATGAATCTTAGACCACGGTCGATAACTAGTGGTACTCTGGACTCTCAAATAATAATGAATTAATTTCAAAGTATGTCTGGTCATTGAGCTACTACCATAAACACTTTCTAACTACTGTGTTTGGATGTTTGCTGTCCCTCCGTCTCTCTCTCTCTCCGTGTGTGCAGATCAGTGATCTGTCGTGGCTGACCGGAACGGTAAAGGTTCCTTTTTTCCTGATGCCCAAGGTGACCAAGGGCAAGTTCCACATGGCTCCTCCCACCTCTGTGGATCTGATAGGTAGCTACCCTCTGGGAACCTGCAACAAACCTCGCGTCACCGTGGACCTGTCTGTCACCATGCCTGCTGTAAGTTGCCTGCCCTGAAGCTTTGCCTAATGTTTTTAACCCATTAAGACCTGAGGCCGATTCTACAAATGCCTTCTAAATCAGTAGTTCTCAAACTTTTTCGTGCCAACGACAATGTATTTGGCCGCGGACCCCCCCCCCCCCCCATCTGAACATGTTTTGAGCCAGGGACCCCCAAAAGAGAAGACATTATTATATAATTACGTTTTTCAAACACTTGGCGAAGATATTTAAAAGATATTCAAAAGTAGCAGATGTACAAGCTCATTTTTGAGAACTACTGTTCTAAACCACTGTTCTAAAGAGTTTTCTGAAAAACGTATGTTGCTATATATAGCTAAAATCTAAAATGACGGAGGCTTTCCCGGTTTTAATGGGTTAAAGCCAGAACGATACGTTTGCCTAATGTTATTTGAGCCAGAACGATACATCATCAGTCTGGCCATTATATCGGCTATTATTTGACTTTTTTTTAATGACGCCAGTATCGGCAATTATGCAGCCGATGTGTCCTGATTTTTTTTTTAACAACTTTCAATCAGCTGTCCCTATTTTGGGGTTGTCATTATAGGCGATAAAAGTTTAAACACGTTTGTTCAAAACGTAAAATAAAATTGCACATCTACAAGCTCACAACATTTCGCAACGCAATGCTTTGTGAGCTTGTAGATTAGCTATTTTTGAATTTTCAAATAGATTAGAATTAATTTAGCACTTTTTGATACAATATCAGTCAAAACATTGGTAAGAATCTCCACATTCTGGATCGGCATCAGACAAAAAAAATATATCTGGCATCTGTCGGTCTCTAAATGTTCTATAAATGGGTCTGCTTCAGGCCTGGAATGCCACATTAGACTCTGTCAGTGATGGTAAAATATAGGTTATGCAACGTTAAGTAATGTTTTTTAACAGGATAAATGTAATAAATGTCTGGTTGTCCTTCTCCACAACAGAAGATCCTTCACCACAAGGACATTCTGAACCAGAGGTACCCCAGGAAGAGGGCTCTCTACCTGGCCGGTCTGGCTCAGCATCTCACAGCCTCCTCTTCTGAAATTGGAGACATGCGCTATTCTTGTCTCCATGGCAACCGCCTCCGGCCACTTCTGCTGTTGACCCCTCCAGGTATGAGTCATTGAAATGACACCGTCAATTATTAGATATTCCATTTGCAACGTATTACTTTCATTTTGTGTGTGTCAAATGACGTTCAGGTGCGTTGGTATATGTCTGCCCTTACGTTTGTCATAACCTGTAAGCAGTGTTGATTTTGACAGCAAATATTCATTTAGTTTTATTCATATTTCAATCATCAATGTTTTCGTTTTAGTCTAGTTTTAGTCGACTATATATCATAAGATTTTAGTCGATTACATGTACAGTTGATTTACTCGACTAAAATGTATTTTGGCTTTGCCTTGATGGCGTCGAATGGCTGATTTTACACTTGGTTGCATGCTGAAAATAGCCAATTTACAAGCTCACAACTGCAACGTGTTGTGAGCTTTTAGATCTGCTATTTTCAGAGCGCTACCAAACATAAAATGACTTGTCTTTAAGTTCTACTGGATTTTGTTGATGAAATTGTCAGTATATTTAGTCATAGTTTTAGTCATCGTAGCTTAGTTTTAGTCGACAAAATCAACACTGCCTGTAAGCCCTTTGAGCGGCTGTTAATGATGTTAATAATTCATCATGTGTATTCAGGTAAGGAATCTTCTCGGTTCACCGTGCGCGTCCATGCCTGCCCGCCTCCTGGCTTCTTCAAGCCCAGCCGCTTCAACCCCAAGAGGAACAACATCCGGACAGAGTGGTACACTGGCGTAGAGGCCTCCCAAACCGGTGAGTCCTGGTGACTTTAAGGCAGTTAGCCAAGAAATGTAACATGTTGCACAAAATCATAATTTGCATTCATCCACTTTCAACCTGGCATCCCTAGGTTGGGCATGTCACTTTATTGTCAACATTTTGACAAAATTGTTTATTTGAATGCATTTATGACACAACTTTCTGTGAAAAAAGAAAAAGTTAATACAAAATTAGCTCACAATGCGTCACAATAACTTTTTTTAAATTTTGTCTGGCCATGCAGAGAATCCTGCATGGCCTCCCACTCCACATTATAATAGCTCTATTCTGGGGGACCTGCTGCCCAGGAGTCACCTCCAGTTCCTGTCTGCCGTCAGCTCCAGGTGCCCAGCCTTCGCAGACGGAGTGGCCCTGCTCAAAGTCTGGCTCCGACAAAGAGAGCTTGACCAGGTAAGGGTCAGGCTATAAAGTCACCTTTCAACTGAAGGAATGACGTGGTTATCTAGTTGCCTCAAATTATCAAAAGGAAAAGGTGCTGCAAGCTACTGCAACACGCAGTAGCTTCCGTCCGATCAGGGCCTGATCAGGGCCTTAGCATGCATCTACTTCTTAGCCTGTTACACACTGTAGGCCTGTGTCCAGTCTGTTAAGAGTATATGCACTCAGCTTACTGTAGGTCGTTTGTCACCAATAGATACCAATATACTGGTTGTATTAAACAACATTAAACTCACCAACATGGCAGCTTTACGGAAAGCTTGAATTATCCTCTTTCTATCTGCAATGTTTTTGTTTCATAAAAATCCACCATAGTCATGTTATGAGCTACTTTCTATCAATACATTCCGTGCAGCTGATTATTTTTATAAGTGTCAGAGTTTGGAAGCGCTTGTTTTCAATAACGCAACGTCCTGCTGCCTCCTGCGTTATGTGCCATTTAGAAACAGGACTGTTGAGTGATTTCCAACGAGCGCTTCCAAACTCCAACGCTCCATGCTGCTCAATGTTTTACCATGAGGGGGGCGTGTCCTGGTGGAAAAGTGACGCATGTGCATACTCCCTATACATCTGACTATTTTTCATGTTCTCCGTTTCTCCCAGGGAACAGGATGTTTCAACGGCTTCCTGGGCTCCATGCTGCTGGCCTATCTCCTGACCACCCACAGAGTCGGTAACACCATGACAGCCTATCAGCTGCTCCGTAACAGCCTGCACTTCCTGGGTGAGTGTCCGACTGTCCGTCAGACCCGAAACAAGAATAGTTCAACGTAATTTATACTCCATCGCAGAATGTTGTTGGTATAAATTACGCTTTGTGCATCAACAAAAATAGCTGCTGTTATCTGTAATGGCGTTATTGTATTATTATTATTCTGTATAATCTGCTCTTAGCTATACTGATGTCTGGATATTAAATTGGTTATTATCATAATGCTGCTACTTGTATGTGTTCCAACTTTTCCATCCCTCTCTTAACCTCAGCTTCCACGGACCTGACCAGTAATGGCATCACCCTGGCCAGAGACGCTGACTCAACAGCAGTGAGTAGACCTGGCACCAAACGCCTCAAAATAAGAAACCATGGGGGTCTAGAGTTTGTGCTGAACCCTCTTTTTTTCTTTCTTTGAAATAAATGTATAGTTCTATCGTCTTTCCTTTTGTTTTCCCCTGCAGCCGTCCCTTGCCGACTTTCATAGTGCTTTCCAAGTGGTGTTTGTGGACCCCTCCGGGCATCTCAACCTGTGTGGTGAGATGACGGCCTGCACCTACAAACAGGTGAACTCCTTTTTATTTGGATAAGCTGACAGGGTGACAGATTATAAATATCTTAATCAGATAAAAGGCCAATGAGGAAGAGAGATTAGACTAGATTTACAATTACATATCTTTGTTGTATAGTTCTGTACTTAATCAACAACTAATAACTTCTCTTCTCTGGCACAAAAATCGCCTAATACGTATGAATTTGGACATGACAGACGTGACACAGATTCCCATTGGTGTTTTTTACAATGTCATGGTTTAACCAGTATCCCAACTGTGGTTCCTCAGGTGCAGCACGAGGCGGCAGCGTCCATGCAGTTCTGGGACGACCCCACTGTGGACGGGTTCCACGCACTCCTCATGACCCCGAAGCCCATGATACGCACGTGTGACCACGTCTTCCAGTACGGGCCTATTTAGCGCTTTACACTTACAGGGTTCCCATGGTCATGATCTATTTCTGGAAATATTTTGAAATGAGAAAAACTAGTTTTCCAGGCCTGGAAAAGGTTTGGAATTAATCAAATGTTTTGGAAAATGTTGGATTCACATAGTTTTGGCTATTTATTTTCAGAAAAACATGTCTAACATTACGTGAAATATGTAACGTGGTAAAAATGTTGTACTGTGCTGCACGAGCTGCGAGAGAGTGGCCTAATGTATATAGGACGTTAAATCGTGATGTCTCTTTTTGCTCCTCTTGTCTCCCGGTCAGTCTGTGCGAGTTGGTCAAGCTTCAGTCCAGCTGTAAGAAGCTCAACCTCCTCAGTGAGCTGATGGACCACAGTGGGAACTACATCCACACAGCGCTGCCCTACATCCTGTCCATCCTCAACCGAGGGCTCGGCCAGAGGGTCCAACTGCTCACCCACTCCCTCTCTCCTGACCCGGAGGTAAGCAGTAGTAGGGGTGCTACAGTTAATGGAACAAATTGATTTACTCGATTATGATGTAATCAAAATACTAGAATAATCTAAATTTCGCCTTCTATTGTTGTTGGAAAAAAAGAACAAAAGCGGGTTGAGCTTATAGATTGTCTATTTTAGTGAATATTATTGTAAGACGAAAAAACCCTAAAAGCCCCAAAAATATATCTTCAAAGAAAAAAGAAAAACATCAGTTGCATATGATATGCAAAAGATGAATTAAAGATCAATCAATGCATTTCACCTTTCACATAATAGTACACACAGATTTTGTACACATAGATGCTACATATACACAGGTTACATCAAAGAAACAGTCTCAATAGTTTGTTCTCCAAAAGGACTATAAGGATATCCATCATGAATGCTATCTACAGCATTAAGAGGTGCTTCTATTTATTAAACATATTTATATAGGATATATCATAGTAATGGCTGGTCACTCTGTTTCACAGGAGTGGTCTCACCTGTATAAAAGTCCTCATTAAGGCCTTTAGGGTCCCAAGTGCACAGAGTTTAGCATATAACTGACCCCTCATGAGATTAAAGTACTCAGACTTTGGTAGCCAGACATCTACCTGCACAGAATTCCTTTGATCTTATAATATACACCTTTCAAATACGAGTTGTATTCCGTGCTTCGCTGCATTCATCAAGTGTATCATTTCTTTCTTTTGTGCATATCGTCACAGTGGTCCGTGGAGAGTGAAGCCCCCAAGCACAAGGCTCAGCCCCCCATATCATTTGGGCTGATCTTGAGGCCAGAGCAATCAGCATCCATCTTGCAGAGAGGTCCACCTGCAGACAGCCCTAAGGTACTGATTGTGTGTGTGTGTGTGTGTGTGTGTGTGTGTGTGTGTGTGTGTGTGTGTGTGTGTGTGTGTGTGTGTGTGTGTGTGTGTGTGTGTGTGTGTGTGTGTGTGTGTGTGTGTGTGTGTGTGTGTGTGTGTGTGTGTGTGTGTGTGTGTGTGTGTGTGTGTAACAGATTTTAATTCATGTTGACGTGTGAGACGATAAATCGACTGAAAATTTGTAAAATTTGTCAAATATATTTTTTAATGTAATAATCGAGTTAGTTATGTATCATGTAAATATTACAGAGACAGACAGACACACAATATACCATCTATATTTATTGTAATTACATTGTATACTGTGTATGTTTAGTATTTTGTGTGATGACTGAATAAAATACTGCTACTACAATATGATATTAACTTAAGTGCACCCAAATGGTGAATACAATTTTAAGTTATCTTTTTGACTGCTGGGTAAACATATTACAGCATTTTCAAGATGTCTGTTTGGGTTCAAAGAACTTTGATAGGTATTTAGTACGATCATTTTGAACATTTACCTTAGTTACTTTCACCAAATTAATTGCATTTAAACATTAATCGACCGATTAATACATTAGGAAAATTGTTGGCTTGTGCCCTATTCATATGACCAAAGTTTTGTTACCGTTAAAGCTGCTGTGTCGTCAACGTGCAATAACGTTTTTTTTACAAACTGACGTGGTAGGTAGGTGTACACTCCCACAGTAACCTACAGTATGTGTCTCTTTCTAGGCGGTGGAGTTTCGCCAGCTGTGGGGCCCTCGCTCGGAGCTGAGGCGCTTCCCGGACGGAGCCATCACTGAAGCAGTGTTGTGGGAAGGACAGACCGACTGCCAGAAGAGACTGATCCCCAAACAGATCATCACTCACCTGCTACAGCTGTATGTATTCTACACTGACTGGGGAGAAGGTGTGGTCGATTTTGTCAGTACATGGTTATCATCGCTGTCGCACGTGGAAACCTTGTATCTCTAACACCGTTACTTTTCAGGATGGAAATGATTATTTCCATTATTATTTTGTCACAAGCTCTATAAAACCCAGACAGACAGACTTAACCTCTTTCAAATAGTTTCTAAAAGTACTGAAACTAGCAGATCACAACGCGTTGCTTCGCGACACGTTGTGAGCTTATACCTGTAGATCTGCTTTTTTCGCTACTTTCACGCCACACTCTAGTACGACAAAGTAGGGCATTAATTTAAACAAAAAATGTAAATGTGGAGATACAAGGTTTCTGCCCGACAGCAACGTTATATTAAAAGTACAGGGACAGTAATCTGGCATTTTCTGGTGGAGAGATGATTTTGGGGGCCCAGTTTTGCATGATGTGATGCAGTATGGTTTGGGTCTTGATACTAATACTATACATCCTACTTACAGACAACTTTGTAAGTGAACATTATATAACCGTGAGTGAACCGTGAGATGAAGGCAACTAGATGAAAATGCATACACATTCAACATCCTAACAGGAATTCCTATATTAGGAAAAACAAAATATGCCTAGGCTGCCACTACAACTACTTAAGGCAGCAGTATGTAATTTTTGTTTATGAATACAATGTAATTTTGTCCAATCTGTATGGTAGAGTATGTTAATACAATATAACTTATACAATTGGTGGTTGTATTTAGTCTCCCTGCTCTTCTATTGAGACATTTAGATCCGTTTCAAAGGTCATGTCTCACCTAGACACAGGTTCTGACACAAATTTTGACCTGATGGTCAAGATTCAATTCATCCCCTGACCAAGCAGGCAGGCTCTATTAGTTCAATGGTAAAAATGTCAGCACTTGCGCAGGAAACAGAGTTCAAATCCGGGGTAGAAGAGGAAAGTTACATAGTGCAGCTTTAACTCCACAATCTCAACAAATATCCAGATAATGGATAATGTGCATATATATATGCTTCATATATTCAGATGTTCATATATCTAATCTCTAGTAAAATCCACATTCATGTACAATATCTACAAGGTCAGCTCCTTTTACTAAGGAAGCCTCATACTACTGGTATTCATACTACCCGTTCTTATTTAAAAAGATCATCATGTCGACGTGCTCCGGGCTGAGTCTCGTCCGCATCCTCGCGTACGTCCTCCTGTCTTCCGAGGACATCAGGTTCGACGGCACCGACACACCGGGTATGCATAGGTAGCGTTTTGCCAAAATCGCCAGACCGGGGAATCTCGGCCCATTAACCCTCCACCAGTCGAGAGGATTTATGTCCAGCGAGGGCGAGATGTCTCTCAGGTAGTACTCTACCTGGGCCTCGGAGTCGTCGGCGTAAGATGAGCTGTAGTTGTCCCCTAAGAGCAACAGCATGGCGTTTTTGGCGTCGCCCGCCTTTGGCTGGGACGCTTGGCTGACCGGATGAGTCACTAACGTCTCCAGCTTCTCGATCTTGGCACCTAAAACGGTGCTTATCGTGTCTAACTTTGAAACCATTTCGTGCAGTTTCACTTTTGCGGCCAGTCTCACCGTGGGCGTCAGGAAGCTGAGGTGCTTGTGACGAGGGTCCAGCATGGAGGCCATCAGAGCTGGTTTGGAGGCCAGGTCACCGGCGTCAACCTGTGAACATTGAATTAATGTTGCTTCAGTTATTGCCACAAGTGTGAGGTACATCACAGGGAGGAAATTGTTTGTGCACTTGTCGCAGAGACGAGCCAACATTAAACATAAGACAACCAACAACATAGGCAGGTAATATACTGGATTTGGGTGTCCTTCAACAGGTCACAGAGAGACACAGTATAAACACATCAAACACACACATTAGATGCACATCAGACGAACCTGAATAGCAATTTGCAGGTGGGATGAAGGCTATATAAATTGATAATGTATCCCGTCTGTGGCATGTTATAATCTGCCGTGTATATGTAATTCTTTCTTCTATGTGAAAGCAATGCGTCAAGTTAAATTCCTTATCTGGCTGGCCAATAAGACGACGAATTAGCCAAATTAGCAGGCCTGTCTAAATGAAACCATTACATGGTAAATCTAGGAGCTTGTGACTGTGCCTACCTCCATGTGTTTCCTCAACGACTCCCGAACCTTGAGCTTAAACTCGGAGACTAGTTTGCTCTCGTGCTCTCTCGCCGTGAGGTGAGTGTGGAGGAGACTAAACGTGATGGGGTAGATGTTGGAGACCGACGCCTCTGTCTCGGCGGACATGACCGTCATCGCCCACTTCAGAGTCGCCATCACGGGCGTGATGTCCTCGATCATCTGCCAGTACTCGTCCCTCATGTCGAGCGCCTGGGCCTCCTGCCGGCTGGTGACCGTGCGGTCGGACAGAACGGCTTTGATGGCCCACCGCTGCTCGATCAGCCTCTCGAACATGTCCCCGATGGTCTCCCACCTGGTTTTGCTGGACTGGACCAGCCTTTGTCCCGGCAGACACATCTGAGCCTGCCTGAGCTCCAGGGCCATGCCCGCGTGCGAGTTGCGGTTGAAGTGTTTCGCCAGTTTGCCGGCGGCGACGACCACGGCCAGCACGTCTCCGCTCACGCCGTGGCTGACGGACAGCTGCAACGCGCAGGCGAAGCACACAACGGAGTCCCAGGTGACGCGGGCGCAGCCGTGGGCCGCTGTGACGTTCTTGGCATCGTCATGAACGCAGGCAGTCACTCGGCCGGTGATTCCCCAGCCCCCCACCGTCTCCACGAGCTTCTCCGTGAGGTCGTCCGCCGTGGCGGGCGGCGCGTGACTGGCGACCGCCGGCATGCTGTGCGTCTGCAGCACTGCCCTCCTGGCGTGCCAGTCCTCGGTGATGAAGTGGCAGTAGACGGTCATGTACCGCTCGGCGGGCATGGCGGCCCAGCGCTCCGTGCACAGAGCCACCGCCTCGGCCGCGTCCAGCAGCCGCCTCAGTTCATGCGCCTTTGCACGGAAATGCGCCTCGACGTGAGCCGTCACCTCCCCGACCGTGGGCACTGTGTAGTCGCGCACGACGTAAGCCAGCAGTTCGCGGAATCCTGCACCGTCGACGATGCTGAGGGGAAGCATGTCCTTCTCCATCATTACACAGATCCGCTGGGTCACCTGCAATTACAAGATTACAATTTAGGCATGTTGCACAGTCTAAAACCCTGTAAATGGCCATGTTTACGAGTGCAAATAAAACAATTAAGTCCAATAAAGTAACTACAATGGCACGTAAACAAAGCTAGCATCTAAACGGCATGCAACAGGAGATAAATATTCTGTGACTACTTGAAAAGGTAAGAAAATCTTAAGAAAAAAATCGCTGGCAGTGGGTGATTCATTTATTTATTCTGGCAGTGAAAGAGTTAAAGGCCAGTCCACAGTACTCCAATGCAACACGTCGCAACTTGCAACCCAGTTGCAAGAAATTGCAGCGGTCTGGACTGCAGCTGCAGACCGGTGCCATTTGGGGATAAATAATGGTTGCAAGCGTTGGTGAGTGGACTGGCTTTAACTCTTGAGAGTGTTAAGATCGAACCAAATGGACCCGATTGGGACACTACAGTACATGACATCTGTCCAATGATCACCTCTGAATGTGACATGGCCTCGGCTGCCTGCGGGGGGTCCCCCCCCTGGTCCTCCCCTGGCGGGGCGTGTGAGTGCTTGTTCTTGATGTGGTACATCATGCTGGTGGTGCTGCTGAAGTACTTCAGCTTGGCGTCGCACAGCTTGCAGTGGACCTCGTTGTCCGTCTTGACGAACACGTCCCACACGGAGCTGCGCTTCATGCGTTTCCTCAACCCCACCTGTAGGGATGGGACGATAGTAGTTGTCGTTGATCGTGATTTTTCTATAATACGCAATAATCGTATTGTGGACATTTTAATTTATCGTGAAATTGTCTTCCGTCATACACGAGGATGAATTAGCTTTTGTTGAGTACCACAGTACCACTTAAACCCTCTATACTTGATAAAACTGACCTGTAAAGGGCACATTTGGTACGCTCTTATTTCACGTTACACAAATCGATCGTGCAGATAGGATACTACTAGCAACAGCGGCTTCTGAAGCCAAAATGCTGTGTTGCTTACCGTGTAGCCCACTGGTTCCCAAACACTGGGTCAGGACCCATTTGTGGGTCGCGGACAAATTTTTATGGGTCGTGAGTAAATATTTCTTAATTTTTTTTCCCCCTACACTTTCTTTTTAATTATAATTTTTTAAGCACAAAAGAAAAAGAAATAAACTCAATGATTTTTCTAAATAGGCTAATGTAATAAATACTTTTTTTTTTTAAATCAAAGAAATTCCATTAATTAGAAAACGAATGTTTAAGTAGTAGTGAAAATAGCAGATCTACAAGCTCACAATGCGAGCTTGTAGATCTGCTATTTTCAATGTTTGGGAACCACTGGTGCAGCCCACGCCAGGAGTAGGATGCATTTTGCACTCTCACTTGTAAAGCTGTTATGCAAAGTAGTCATTTGGGTACTTGGCTCATGAATCGATGGGGGACGGATTCTAGCGTGCGCGACGCGCATGCACATCCGTACCTGTGCGTGGGAGGGGGGGAAAGCAATGACACCACGTGAAGCCACCATGCAGTGCATGATCCAGGGACCCCCATCCATCCATCCATCCCTATTCCCTACCTGGTGGTCAGAGCTGGTGGAGGTCCCGCAGCTGGTGGTGTTGATGTTCTGCTGCATGAGGACCATGTTGTTGTTGCTGCTCTGCATGGGGACCGTGATGGAGGAGGAGGAGGAGGTCGCCTCCTCCTCGGTTCTCCTAAACGGTCGTGGTGCGATCAGCCGGTTCTCCTCCTCTCCGTGCGTCACCACAGACGTGCTGCAGAGGGGTCCGACTCCTCCGAAGCTACTGGTGGTGGGCTTCTGGTCCTCCGGGGACGCGGAGCGACGGGCTTCGTATTCACCCATCATGTGCTCCATTGTTGTTATTATTATATAGCTCTGGTCTAATAACAGAGCGTTAGCGAGTTCTCTCTAAACGCTCCGTTAGGAGCGCTGCTATTCTCATAGACCGAAACCTCCGCTACCGTGCGAGGTCTCAGACTTTAGTGAAAATAAAGACAACCATGTCGCTACTCATCGAAACGAAGGCTGTTTTGTGTTGTTAAAGGACTATTCTCCACGGTGGGGAGCCTCTCAGGACCCCACCTTCTCTGTATAATACACTTTTTGGGGGCAGAAAATAAAATGTCCGCCCAGACGGAGGTTATTTTTATTCACTCACCTGCGCCCCCTACAGATATAGTCAATGGTAACGCATCAGACCAGAGCTATATTATGTTATGTTGATTTTTAAAGATCGCTGTTTTCCAGGCTGTGTCAAAGGTCAGGCTGTGACATTCTGTTTACACCCGCAGCTGCAGGTAACCATAGCAACCTGCCATTATCGTCCTGTCTAAATCCTGTCCTCTTTTGTGTGTTTATCCTCTCTGCAGACACGCAGACATCCCTGAAACATGTGTAATGTACGTCGGGGCGATGATGGACGACGTCATCAGCGTGGGACGCGAGGTATGTCATAAATAAATAAATAATAATAAATACTAGTAGTAGTTGCGGATCTCAGCCAGTGGAGGGCGCTGTTCGCTGTTCCAATCATATAACTATGGTTCCAATCCTGTTTTGACACTTGCTTTGGCAATGTAGACTGTTTTCTCATGCCAATAAAGCTCCTTTTAAATTGAATTGATTCTCAGCCCCAATTTGATAAGCATTTGTCTCTGGGAGACTGGGACCCCAATCTAAGAAGATTATTTTATATATGATTGATATGATTTTACATGAATACTCATACCACGTAACTTCATAAATTCCATAACTTTCTAAACAGTACTAGGGAGAGATGACAGTGAATCTCAGATAATGACAGTGAATCTCAGATAAAAAAAATACCGTTCTTCCACATCCTCTAATGAAGGCTACTTACTAAAAAACATTTGTTTAGTAAGTAAACCCCATTTAGACCTGGATCACCAATACCGCTACGTAACTATGCCTTCCAATCCGGGAACCCCTTTTGGTGTAGTAGTTGCTGTATACAGTACATTATTCATTTTGTAGTTTATTTGAATAAAAATGTACGTTTTTCAGAAAGCTTAGGTCAGGTGTTCTTAGAATCGGCCTCAGGTCTAAATGGGTTAAAGACCCCTGACTTTCCCTGGAAACCTTGCTTGAATTTACTACAAAGGCCTCTGTATGCAAAAATATGTAGCCTATTTTATCAAAGGAACAGTGTAGTGTAGTTTTTGCAATGCAGTATATTTAATCATTTAAAACACGTTCAATAGCCTCTAAGTGTCTGTTCAATGCGTACCGTGTCCACTAGGTGCCGAGCACTGGAGAGGAGGAGAGTCTGGCGGTCATCCAGTCTTATGATGACCTCAGTAGGAACCTGTGGAAGTTGGAGGGTCTTCCTCTGTCCGTCACCTCAGTGCAAGGAGCCCACCCAGCCCTCAGATACACACAGGTACAATGTTATTATTATTATTAAGGCCACTTATTATTATCACCCACTATTATAATTTTCTATTATAATTGTCCATTCCCCCTTTCAATCATTTCCATCTCATATTCTTCTATATGGTTACTTTCTATCTCTTGTGCTCATGAAACACTTGGAAAGTGCTATGAACTATTGTTTATTATTATTAACACAAGCAGCCTCTGTTTTAAGTAGATTTCGTCCTGAACTGAAGTTGCTGTGTTATGTGGTTGTAAACAATGTAAATTGTCTAAACCATCTGTTTCTTACCAATGAGCAGGCTGTTATTATGTAGAATTTACAATTTACATTCTGGAGCAATTTAGTGCTCTACAATTAAGCCCTATCACAAGTATGTTAAGTACTGTAATGATACTGTTGGGGGATTCTTGAAAATTGAACTTCTGTAGAGATTCCAAATGGACCTTTAGCGATGGTGTTTTTCTTTTTACCCCTTCTCCCCAATTTAGTCATTATGCACAATGAATTCCTCCCCACACACATCTCTGTGTTGTCACTGCTGTTGTATTCTACTGACATACCTGCCAGTGAGGAGCCCCCATCAGGAGGACGTTGAGCCAACAACCTGCTGACTAGCTCCAGTCCATGCAGAGACACCTCCACGGTGGTGGGCAGATACTTTACCACTGCGCCACCCCAGCGTTAGGGTGATCTTGTCTTGTAGACGTGCTGATGTATGTTTCCATTATCTCCTGTCCAGGTGTTTCCTCCTGTGCCTGTAAAGCTGGACTACTCGTTCTTTGACAGAGAGTCAACGTCAAGGTCTCTGGTTCCAAAGGAAGGAAAACTCTGCCCTGTCTACATCACGCCTATCACAGGTACAGTACATACTTCATCCTTTGGCCACATATTTCTTGTTTCTTGAGTGTGTGTGTGTGTGTGTGTGTGTGTGTGTGTGTGTGTGTGTGTGTGTGTGTGTGTGCGTGCGAAAACATCCGGGACAACGCTCCACACGTCCCAGACTCTTCTCCCTTCTGGCTCCCAAACTATGGAATGAACTCCCCATTGCAGTTTGAACTGCAGACTCACTCCAAATCTTCCGCTGTAATCTGAAGACTCACCTCTTCAGACTCCATCTCAGCCCGTAGCACTAGCCCTAGCCTTGACGACCTTGCAGGATTATGCAAAGGCTAAAATGTAACTTAGATAGCATGTTATGCAGACAGATGCCAGTGCAAAACTCTCATAATGAGGCTGTGTGTTTATGTCTCTCTGTTCCTCTCTCTCTATATATATACATTATGTCCACCAGAGGGTGCTCACTTCCTAGCTAGTTCAGAATACTGGCCCCTAACTAGAGCCGCACATTTTGATTGGGTAAAAAGTGTTTGTATGTTTTAATGTAAAGATTTGCACTCTAGTAAGCCTTGGTCTCTCCTGTTGCAGTGATCTGTCACATGGAGGGTAGTGGGAAGTGGCCGCAGGACCGCCTGGCTGTCCGCCATCTCAAGGCTGCCTTCCACATCAGTCTGGCAGAGCAGCTTCATAAGCAGCACCACTACACCTGTAAACCCTGCCCCACGCACCTGGATGTCTGGAAGGTATGGTAGAGATAGAGAGAGAGAGAGAGAGGGGGAACGATTATTGACCCATTAACTCTCTCAGTGCCAATGAAATAAAAAAATATGTTCATACTGTGCCAGCTATTTTTTTAAAGTAAACACACATATATATAATAAGTTAAACAAGAAGTGAATGGAGCAGCAAATCTTCTGATCACGATATCTTGGGTTCTGAAAATTATTTTCCAAAAAACTAATAATAGTAAAAAAAAATATATATATATTAACTCGTTCTTGGCACTGAGGGCATTCAGAAAAAACTTGGGATAACTCGTTTTTGGCACTGAGAGAGTTAAGACCTGAGGCCTATTCTACAAATGTCTTCTAAATCATAACAGTATTCTGAAAAACTCATGTTGCAATCAGTGCTTCTCAAACCTTTTAATGTCAAGGACCCCCAAAATTATGATGTATTTGGCTGCGAACCCCTAGAAGCAAAGATTTTAGTAAAAAATTTATCGCTTTTTTTTTTTTAAGATTTACAAAAATGTTCAATATTTTTAAAAAATAGCAGATATACAAGTGCATAGATATTGTAGATCTGCTATTTTTGAATAGACAAAGTAAGGCTAGAGTCCGACCGATGCCAGATTACAGATGTTCTGAATTATATTTTGGCAAAAAGTGTCAACTCAATTCTAATCACTGCAATGCATTGCGACCCGTTGTGTGCTTGTAGATATGCTACATACGCTAACATTTGTTAACATTTTTACAAAACTTATAATATACTATAATATAATGGCATGTCCAAAATAGGGATGCCAGGTTCAAAGTTGTTTGAACACCCCTAATGTCTGTTGTATTCTTTATCTAGCAAGTTCATTTGTCCTTTTTTTCTCCTTTTTCTTACTCAATGAAGTGCTTGAGGTGTTGTTTTTGTGTGTGTATTACAGGACGGCTTAGCGTTTCGTGTCCAGGTCGCGTGCCAGCGTGAGCCTCAGGTGCTGAGAGAGAGCGTGAGTCCTGAGGGCATGCTGCTGGTCAGGGACAACGACGAGGCTCAGGCTCTGGAGATGGAGACCGTTCACAAGCCCCTCCTGACCAGCTCTCTGCATGGGTACGGCTCACATGGGACATGACAATCAAGTAGTGTGTGTGTGTGAGCAAACGAGCACATTTAACACCCAAGATTCAAACCTGGATATCCCGCGTGGGAAACCAAACATCTACCGCTAAAGGCAATAGGGAATCCCCCCCTTGGCCATGGGAGATATTATTAGGCTTTTGGGCTTCAGGCTGAGCTACTCTGCTACACAAGCACGTGCAGGGGGATCACAGAAAGTGTTTCTAGACATGAGCGTAATGTGTGCTTATGTGCAAGTGTCTTATTTCTACAAACGTGTGCACACCAGTGTGTGTGCATACATTGTAGTACTGTTGTACACATACTCTGTGTGTGTGTGTGTGTGTGTGTGTGTGTGCGTGCGTGCTGTAGTGATAGATTTTATCACTCTCTGATCTGCCCCTGTCCTCTACAGCGTTTCTCATTTTCATCATCTCATTTCTCTTTTCCTTTTCCATCTTCTTTTCTGTATCTTGACCTCTCTCCCCTCCTCCTTTCCCCCGCCCCCTCGTTCCCCCCGTGTTTCTACTCCTCCTCAGCCTCCAGCAACAGCACCCGTGTTTCGGGGGAGTGTGTCGCCTGGCCAAACGGTGGTTGGGTGCCCAGCTCTTCAGCGACGACATCTCAGAAAACACAGCAGACCTGCTGGTGGCGTCCCTCTTCCTGCAGCCCGCTCCGTTCACCCCTCCTGGGTAATTATTTCTCAATCTAAGCCATTAAGACCCATCAAGGCCAATTCTACAAATGCCTCAAACATTTTTGTGCAGAGGACCGGCAGCGAACCCCCATCTCAAAATATTTGTTTGCCAGGGACTCCCAGAACAGAAATTAATCATTACATTATTTTCAAACACACAAAAATAGCAGATGTACAAGCCGCTGTGAGCTTGTAGATCTGCTATTTTTGAGAACCACTGTTCTTTTTTCTTTCTTTTTTTTTAAAGATATATTTTGGGCCTTTTCTGCCTTTATTGATAGATATACAGTAGACTGACAGGAACTGGGGAGAGAGATGGGGGGGATGACAGGCAGCAGGGATTGGGATTGGGAATTGGATCGGGATTAGCAGATCGGGATTAGCAGCCTAGGTGCCCAGACAGCAATGCCAGCCGTCCGGGCCAAGAACCACTGTTCTAAAATCTGTTCTATGTAAAAACCTATATTGTTATATTAATCTAAAATGACACCGATGCTTTCCTGGTTTTAATGGGTTAAGCCTAATTTCGTCGCTGTCGGTGGAAATCTTGTATCTTCAAAACCATTACTTTTCAGGAAATGGAAAAAATGTGTTCCAATGCATCCAATGTAGTTATTATTTAGTCACAAACTCATGTTAATGCTTTTCATTGGTTCAATATTTATAAAGCCTACAGACGCACTTAACCACTTTAACTTCATTATTATTATCGATCTACAAGCTCGCAACGTGTCGCATCGTGAGCTTGTAAATCTGAAAATGTTGCTACTTTTGTGTGACACAGTAGTATGAGGAAGTTAGGCATTTATAAACGGGGGGAAAAAGGGAGATCCCACACACTTGTCTTCACTTACAGCAAAAAAAAGTGTTTTATTGCGAGTACAACGTTTTGGTCTAACTGACCTAATGTCTTCATTCTTTCACAGGAATTTATTAACGAAAAAAACATAAAAAGTGACATTGAGATGCAAGGTTTCTGTGTCGACAGTGGCGATTTATACTCCTTAGTACGAGGGTGTTGCTTGCCTGTGTGATCTACAAGCTGGCGACAGCGCGTTGCATCTCATGCTGGGGTTTGCGTCGCCTGTCTGTGTTCCATAATTATACAAAGAAATGTTAAGTATGACGTTCTTCTTGATTGCTGCTAAACATCTTTGACAAACCAAACCAAGGTTTGGTCAGTTTGGCTTCGGCTCAACTTGTGATCATCATTCGCCATCATTTGGTGCTTTTCCCTTCCAGTGTCAAATTTAAGGGTCCCAAGTTTAGTTTCAGCCCTAACGCGTCGGAGAAAAATGCCTTATTAGTGGGCGACATGGCTGCAGAAATTGTCGTTAAAATGCTTTTCCAGTGTGATCACAGCATATTTACTTTATCGATAATAAATCATCTACCCGCAGTGTTGAGAGTAAAGGCATTCAAGAGATTTGGTGAAAATTATTATGTCATTTTTTCCACTTCGCCCTTTTAACAAAATGCTTTTTGTCAGGGTGGGGGGGGGGGGGTCCCCAGTTCAAATATGATTATTTTGGTGGGCCTGAAAAGATAGGAAACCCTTGCTCTACGCCATTATATATTCCATTCTAAAGTCTGAGCCTTTGTTATTCTTTAAGTCACGTGCATGACATGCAGTTCGCCCTCTCTCTTGCTCTGTCTCTCAGTTCTCTCCAGGTGGGCTTCCTTCGCTTCCTCCATCTACTCTCTTCCTTTGATTGGAAGAACAATCCCTTGGTAGTGAACCTAAACAACCAGCTCACTGGTAAGCATACAAAGCAGAGGAGAGGGTATATGCCCCTTCTTCCACCGAAATAACTGCGGTTCTTGCGCCGGTTCCGTTATGGATTCTTGGAACATTGGTGCTTTCTAGTGAACCGTATATCCGCACACTCTCAAATGCCCCCTTTTCCCACCAAAATAACTTTGGTTCGAGCACCTGGTTCCGTTATGGATACTTGGAACCTTGGTGCTTTCTAGCAAAACCGGCTCCGCGTTTCCACCGGTTGTAAGCAGAACCATTGTAATCACGGATACGTCATCAATGGAGGGCGTTGATGCCTGCAGCTTCCCAAAGTAAACTTTGCACGCATATTTGAAAGGGAGCCAATATTGCCAATATACGACACGTGCATGTGTGTTAGACACACATGTGTTTGGATGACTTGGAGGATGAAGAAAAGTGGCTGTTTTACGTTGTCAACACAGTCATCATGACAGGTTGTACCCCTTAGAAATGTACAGGTATATGACATACATTTATACTCACACTTTTAATTTGAAACGAGCAGAGATACTGAGGATTACAGACCTGTTGATTTTTTCCTCCACGAGACATGCATCCCTGCACTGTTAAGATTGACAGGTTTCATGCTTGTAGAAAAAGGTGTAAAAGTAATTTAACCACTTGAACCCTGCATGCTTCTCGTGACACAGTAAGGTTGTACATCAGCAATATTCGCTGAATGTTTGCCCTAAAAGGGTTCATGTACAGTTTATAGTGTAGATTGCCAATCAACTACTGTCACTTAGCAGCACTATCACTCGCTCAGGCTCCCTTGTCTCAACTCTCAGTCTTTCTCACCCTTTAAAACTATCCTCTCTCTCCCTCTCTCTCTCTCTGTATCTGTGTCAACACAACAAACACACTCACACACATCCACATCCTGGTCCGTTTATACGCCCCAGTTTGTTTAAAAGGGTCAAATTGTTTTGTCGCCCGCTAACCCCCCCCCCCCATGTTTCCGCTCTGTCACGTGTAGCTGCCGACTACACCGAGATCAGGAATGACTTCATGGCCTCCAGGGAGTCCCTGCCCGTCATGTTTCTCGCCACCCCCCAAGACAAGAAGCGTTCTCTATGGACCAAACTGGCTCCTAGTGTACAGGTCAGACCACACCACACGCACGCACACGCATGGATTAAAGTTCTCAGTGTCTTTTTTTTCATTCAACCTTTATTTATTTTCTTGGAAATACATTGAGGGCAGAGCCCTCATTTTCAATGATGTCGAGATTACAGAAGGCATAATACAACAGTGTAAATAATATTGAAATAAGAAAGCAGGATAAAACAGTTATGAATGTGAAAACAAGCAAAAAACACATTATAAAGACAGCTTAATAAAACGGAGACAATTTAAAACAACAAGATTAGCGAGCAGGTTTTTAAATTGACCCATTTCATTCCAGGTAAAGGGAGCGCTTGAACCGAAGGCTGTTTTACCTAGCTCGGTGTTGGCCTTGGGGACCAATAATGGGATGCATTCCTGAGAACGTGTTTGATGGGTGGAAGTATTTGGTTTTAACAGTGATGAAATATATGTTGGTGATTTATTTAAGAGCTTTGTAAGTAAGATGTACCAATGATGGTGAGAGAGGGCCATCCAACTTTAGTGTATAAAGTGCAATGGTGGGTATTATATGGGTCACCTGTGATGAACCTTAGAGCAGAGTGGTAGATGGCATCTATGGGCTTAAAGGTAGCAGCAGCATGTCTATAAATGATGTCCCCATAGTCTAAGACTGAGAGTAGGACGGCCTGTATGATCCTTTTTCTGCAAAACAAGGGGAAACAACATTTATCTATACTACAATATATAAACTTGGTCTACTACTGTATATTCTATACAGTAGTAGACCAAGTTTTCCCGCAATGTTTTGATCAGGTTCTCAATATGGAACTTGAAGGTGAATTCATCATCGATATATGCCCAGATATTTGTAACGTTGGACTCTTTCAAGTGGTGTACCAGATAAAGTGCACATTTTTAAGTTTGTAAAATCAATCGATTTTGCTCTGGTGAAAAACATGCACTTTGTTTTCTCTGTGTTTAAAACAAGTTTAAGTTGTTAAAAAAGTGCTCCTTGTAAAATATTAAAAGCAAGTTGCAGATTATTAACAGCCAATTGCATAGAGTCAGCCCAACAGTATAACATTTTATTATCATGAGCATATAAAAGTACATTGCAATCGTTCAAATTCTTAGCAATGTCATTTATATAAGTGGTAAAGAGAACCGGTCCTAGTATTGAACCTTGTGGGACACCTTTGGTTAATGGTAGAAGTGCAGAGTGGACATGTCCAGCTCTTACACATTTGGATTCCATATGAAGCCAGCATGTCTTCTATGGAAGCATTTTGCGCAGCAGCAACATCTGATCGGCATAGATCGGCTATTTTCATGTATTATTTTAAGATTAGAGCATTTGAAGTGGTCAAACTAGCAATATGTTCAGAAGCATCTTCCATAAAATCCTAATCGTCTTGGATATTTCATATAAAAGCAAAGTTTAAAGCCTCAATTTGTGATTTCTGCACCTGGTTGGCAGTATATAGAACAGCAGGAACAATATTACTAAAACATAATTTCACAATTACACACACACGTTGAGTACAACTTGTCTTTGTGGTCACATTTTTTATTATCATTTAACATGAAGAGATGTTGACATACAATACAACCTGCAATACGGCAGTGAATAAAAGCCAAAGCCAAACAAAACACTATTGATAAGGACAGGTCGGTAAAGTGTAACAATAATATGACAGACACATACAGTATATAGTCACTCTCATAAACTTGGAGATATTGCTTGGTACGCGCCCTAAAAAAAAAGCAAATATACTGTCTGCACATAATGTTAAGACATAATAAATACAGTATGAACGTATATACACCTAGTCAACACACAGCTTACCCATAACTTACCCTAAAATACACACACAGAAATATGCAACAATTACACCAATGAAATGATACAAAAATAATGAAAGATAGGCTAATGAAAGAAACCGACATCCCAAACAGAAAACAATGAATTTGGGAACAAATATAGAGGGGAAAAAATAAGGGCAATTGAGACCAAGGTGTTATAGTGAGGCATCTCATAGGCGGCTTGTGGACAATTCAATATAAAGGACATCTATACTGTACAGTATGTGGAGGTTTCCACCTTGTTAAGACCATCTTCTTAGAGTGTGTAACAATGTAGCACCAAGTAATAGATTACAAATGACAAAATACAGTTGTTGTGCAGTTATTAACAGTTCATGAAACAAGGAAACATATATATATATATAGTATATATATAAGTAAGACAAAATAGAATCTTTTAACAAATACATTCAACGTAGCGCTATCAAAGTGGATTTTGTTTCATGTTTTCGTTCTTTCGCAGCAGTCAGACATGATGGTGTAAACAGAGTAGAGAGAGAGAGAGGAGGGAGTGAGCATCACAAACAGCGGTGTAGAAAGGAATTGCACGTTCTGGGCAAGGGGCAGTCGCACAGTTTTCCAATCCTGGAGCCTTTCCTCAGCGCACACTGTTCTCCTGGATCACACTGTGGAGATAGAAACACCTTTATCACCATCAGCCTTATCAGTATCACTAATAAACCAGTGGAAGTAAAATAAATAGTGAAAATAGCCAATCTACAAGTTCACAATGTGTGTTGCGTTGGCTATTTTCACTACTATTTGGGCCTCATAATGTATTTTTCTAAGTGTGGGTCATGGGGAGATCAGCTCCAGCTGAAACGTTTGGGAACCCCTGCTATAAGCCACATCAATATCATCATTATCAAACACGTCATTATCACATCATGTATTGTAGCCTCAATTATGCGTTATTGGGCAACTTGCGTGTGTCCATTACATTACGAGTGTAATGGACAATATATCCTCATCAGGAAAGGTTTTTACAGTATACTGTATGGAACTGAAAATTGGCTTTGGTTTTATGGTAATATCATCTGATTGAAGTAAGTAATCTGATTTACAGTATTTGTAAAAGTATATGTGAAATTGAACCATTTTAGTAGCCATGTGACTGAAGATAATGTTTTCTTTTTTTGGTAGTAGTGTATAAATGAGAGACCACACATTCTCTTAAAAGTTATCCTCAACTCTGTGAGATGAACGGTTGATGTGGAAGCACATGTTAGTGGATTATGGTAAATGAGTTGTTGCATCGTCACGTACCATAGGCAGATAACTCAGCTTCTTCCCCTGCGGGGGAAACCTGTTGTTGTTCTTCAACCTCTCCAGGACCCCGTGCAAATCACTGATCTGCAAACAACACAAAAAGTTATGTTTGTTAACCACTTAAACCCTACATACTTCATTGACCGGAGTACCCCAGGGGTCTATACTAAGCCTCCTCCTTTTTCCCTCTACTCCAAATTTCTTTAGCAAAACTAGCCGATGCACAAGCTCTCAATATGCCACCTTGTGAGCTTGTAGACCTGCTCTTTTCACCAAATATTCAACACAGAATAGGGACCCGAGACTTAAAGTGGCAAAATTATCATGAAAATGAACAGATTATGATATAGAAGTAGTATATACAGTATTAACAAGTTATGATCAAGGAATAATATAAGTTCTATATTATAAAAAAAAAAATGGAAATAAGTAGATTACGTTTATTATCTAAATTATTGGTTAGTTAACATTGTCCGACTGAAATATTCACATCATTAGCTGTTGCGTTGATCGAATAAAATGTCTCTTTAAAAGAAAATTTCCTAAACTTAAAAATTCTCACCAATTGCTTTTCGGTGCTGTCGTCCGAGGAAGAGAAATAAGTCAGATACTTGGATTTGAGCTCCTTGGTGTGAGCGGGTGCGTAGTTGTAGCAGATCACAGCCGCACACAGCAGCGCACGGAGAAGATAGAGCTGACCACAGACCCCCATGGTGTTTTCCTGACCCAGATATTAAGCTTCCTGTAAACCTCTGTGCTGAGTGGTCCCACTTCCACCTTGTGTTGTTGACACTGAGTCTCTGTGTTGTGGTTTTATACCCTTCTGATGGAGGGGGGGGGGCTGCTGTGACGTCCTGCTTTAGAGGTGTCCTCACAGACCCCACGCCATCATGAATCATTGCTGACGGGGTGGAAACCTTGTCCAAAACCGGAACCTTTTTTAACCCTTTAAGACCTGAGGCCAGTTTTCTGAAAAACCTATGTTGCTCTATATCGTTGCTGTTGGGCAGAAACCTCTTATCTCAATATTTTAACTTTATTTTTTTCGTAAATTAACTCATTGAGTGCCATTAACGCGTTTCACATGTTTTAGCGCTATGGTGCAACGTGCCATTAACGTGTTTCACGTGTTTTTGAAAAAATAGAAAAAAACTCTTTTTTTTTTTAATATATATATATTATTATTTTTTTTTTGAACCCAAGATATCATTATCTGAAGATTTGCAGCTCCATCCACTCCTTGTTTAACTTATAACTGAAAAAGGCTGTATCTCGCTTCCTAAGCACTTTTTTTTTACTTTGAAAAAATAAAAATAAAAAAATCGTAATGGCCAGAAATAGATAATAATAATTTGGGCACTCAATGAGTTAACGCCCCTACTTGATCACACTACAGCGTCACACAAAAGCATCAAAAGTAGCAGATCCACAATCTGCTCGAAATTGAGCGTGTCGATCTGCTACTTTGATGCTTTTGAATTTGAATCCTGAAAAGTAACAGTTTTGGACATACAGTATGAGTTTTCCACCCGACAGAAGATATATAGCCAAAATCTAAAATAACACGGATGCTTTAGGCATTAGAGCCTATATGTGGTATAGTTAACTACTAAGCCATCGGCACCCCAAATAATTGATGATCTAACCACTTAAACCCTATATACTTAATTGACCGGCAGTGTCAAGTATGAGAACGCCAGCTGTGGGCATGAGGTTTGTTGTTAAGTCAATGAATAAAGAGTATATGAGGTGACAGTGGCATTGCCAGCATGGATGCAAACATTACCTTGGTTCTCTTGACAAGAATTGCTGATGCTGATCACCATCATCATCATCATCGTCATCATGGAAAGAGGTGTCAATCTGTTGCTGTAACAACGGTAACGTCAGGTGCGGCAGCGGAAATGAAATAGGAAGTTAATTTTAGACGTTCATTTATAAACTAATTGTTTGTCTTCCTTTGTCCTCCGTCTTTTCATTTTCAAAATTAACCGGACCGGCATCCCCCTCTCTCTCTCTCTCTCTCTCTCTCTCTCTCTCTCTCTGCCGTCACTTGACGACCAAAACACCAAACGGTGCGCTCGCTGTTTAGTTCGTGGAATGTGATGTGACGTTCTCGGCATAATGGAATAGTCCACTGCAGTCTGGACTGAGGGGGGGGGGGGGGGGGCAACATTGACGCATTTTCTCGTGTTATTTTTGAGGGGCCTCAATTGGAATGATAAAATGGTGATTATGATAAAATGGTTTATTTATATTTTAAAAATAGTCATCTCATGAGGCCCCCTGACTGTTGTGGCCCCAGGCGGTTGTCTTACCTTGCCTAATGGTAAGTCCGGCCCCTGTCCACTCCTTTTTTTCCCCCTCTACACCCCAATCTCTTTGCCAAAAATAGCCGATCCACAAGCTCACAACGTGTCGCGTTGCAACGCGTTGTGAGCTTGTAGATCTGCTACTTTCCAGGGAGAGAAAGGCTGCAGCTTATGTTAGCTTGGAATCCGAACCGATGATGTCATTGGTAGGCAGGTTTCTGTGAAACTGTATAGCGCACCAATGAGACATAGAGTGCGTAGACAGAAATTGTGCCATCTTGTAATGAGCATTAGTGAGGACCAATTATATGAAGATTGAAATTGGGTTAAGTGATCCTTTTAATCGACTGTTGGTAGGGCACTCCACATTTTGGTGGCATAGCAGTAGAATGAATTTAACCCCTTGTTTCAGCCAAATTTGTGCTGAACGTGATTTGTGGAGCTCCCTCTGGTGTTGTGATTGTGGATGTCTTTGAAGTAGTTTGACAGGTACATGGGTGTCTTTTTGGTGTAGTGTATCTTGTACACCAGGCCCATTGCAAGTTGCTGTACTCTGTCCTCTACCCTGAGCCATCCCACCCTAGCATAATAAAGAATTATATTGCGTTTTGAACAAATGAGTTAATGTTGTGGGGTTTGTGCTGACAGTTTTGAGAATGCATTTGGGGTTTCAAGAATTGTAAAACTTTAAACCAATAAATGTGTTTTGACAGAAAAAGGGCAGAGTGTGTGGGTGCGACTGGCATCCTTCGGGAACATTTTAGTGTTCTTTTTTTGACAAAAGCCACAGCAACAAAAAAGGGTTTCAATTAATCTCAGCTGTTATCAAATGAGTTCCAACAAGAAGGCACATCAGGGGACAACCAGGTCGTCAATCAGGACATATTTTTATATATATATTTTTTTGTTGCTGTGCTTGATCAATTAAACTGTCTGTCGGGTGCACTGCAAGCCTCATTATGTCCACAACTTACTTTTCAGTATTCAAATTCAAAAATATCAAAAGTAGCAGATCTATAAGCTCGAAAGCGACGCGTTTCGAGCTTGCAGATCTGCTACTTTTGATGCTTTCATATGACACTGTTGTATGATCAAGTAGGGCATTAATTTATGAAAACAAAATGTTAAAATATAGACATACGACAGCGACACAATACTTCATTGACCACTAGTGACTAGAGAGAACCATCATTGACCCACTCCTCCTATCCCATTACATCCTATTTCTTGGCCAAATGTTTGACTATTTTGCCGTGCCCAGAATAGGGTTCACTCGGTTAAAAAAAACAGAGAAGAGAAGGTTTTGTTCGGGGGACATTAGTGTTATGACTTTGTCTTCAGTTTGATTTATTAGCACATAAACAGTTAAAAACTGAAGAAAAACAATACATGTAACCACTATCCATATTGTGCAGGAGAAGTTCAGAAACCTAGAGGCTTATAGAGAACCTATTTTGCAGAATCAGGAAAAGAAAGTATACGTATTATTGAAAAACAATACCAAAAACTACTGTGTGTGTGTGTGTGTGTGTGTGTGTGTGTGTGTGTGTGTGTGTGTGTGTGTGTGTGTGTTACAGATGCTACAGCGTGTGGTCATGCTTGCTGCAGAGAGCCTCAAGGCTCTGGAACCTCAAATGATGGACAGCAGCCAGACACATGATGTCAAGGTTGGTATAATACACACCATATACAGTACATGTATAAGATTCACAAAGACACACTGTGTGTATGTGTGTGAGCTGACCATTCAGCTAGATTAGCTAATGAAATGACCCATATGATCTCTCAAACATTGATCAGTAGCAAAATAACTGTCTACTAATGTGTTTTAACCAGTTACTTAATAAGTAACCCTTTATATTGAATTGACCGGAGTCCCCCAGGGCTCTGTATACTTGCCACCCAAATTTCTTACCTCCCAAATGGCTACAAATTAGCTGATGTAGAGCTTGTAGGTCGGCTATTTTCGCCGAATGAGAATAGGGACACTAGGGCAGTTGGGTGTGTCAAGGACCCACAAATTGTATTTTGCTGCGGATCGCCATCTAAAAAATATTTAGTGCCGGGGACCTCCAGAAGCAGAGTTAAAAATGTTCTTTTAAAATGTTCACGATAACAAATATTATATTATATCATATTGCGGCATGAAGTGACTTGTATATCTGCTATTTTTGAACAGCCAAATTATAAAATATGGTTAAAGTGGTTAAAATGATTCATTGTGACGCTTTATCAACACATTTCGCTGGGGACCCCCTGGAACCCAACCGAGGACCCCTGGGACTTTGGGATCCGCTGCACTAGGGTTAATTAATTTCCTCATTGACTCCAATGTGTTGTGTATGTGTGTGTTGTTGTTGTTGTTGTATTGTACCGTAGGTGGCGCTGCGTCCTCCCCTGGAGCCCTACGACGTGCTCATCCACCTGAACCCCTTGCAGGTGCCGCTGGTCAGCCAGGCGGTGGACCCGCCCACCGTCACCTTCAACCGGGGCACCATGGAGGGCAGCGTGGCCCCCAGCGGAGGGGCCCTGCCCGTCATCGGCTACAACCCTGTGTCCTGCTACCTCACCGAGCTCAGGGTGAGTGTGTGTCTGTCTGTGTCTGTTTGTGTGTGTGTGTGCATGGATTAAAGTAATCAGTCTCCACGACTGGTCATTTGGATTCCATAGAAGTCAGAATGTCTTCTATGAAAGCATTAACTCTTTAACTGAGTTAAAACATCGTCTATAGCTGTCCTTGCCAGCGTTTCAGAGTGTTTTCACAAACCTTTGAAAAATCGTAGAATATCATTCTTCACAACGATCCACCAGGCAATCCCTCAAAAGACGTACGGGGGGTCTCTGAGAATTGAGGGGGAGGAAGCGTGCCGTTGCGATAATCCGTTGATCCGGGCGGTTGAATGTGGCTTGTTTTTGGCAAAAAGAATTAGAAAGCATAGAAAATTAGATTTTTATAAATCCTATAATACTAAACGAAACCAGCTTCATTTTGTTGTGATCACGTGATTTCTGGGTGTACTCTTCTTGGGTGATCCTGGGATCATTCACAGGCTGCGGAAGAGCGTCCTCAAAAGACAGATTAAGGTTAATTTCATGCCACCTGTATGAATGAAGCATCACCAATGGAATAGTTTGATGTGAAATAATTGTGACGCGTTTTCGGATTGTTTATCCGTCACGCTCCCGGTGTGTAAGGACTTTTGGGTTTACAATTAGGAAGCTATTCAGGTTAGGATTAGACATTTAGAGGCTGAGTTCAGGTTGGGGTTATGTCAGATTTATTCATAATTGGCTGCACGCAGGTGTCGTACACTGGAAATAGCCACTAACAAGCAATTAAAAGCAGTGGTTCTCAACCTTTTCAGGCTGTGACCCCCCAAAATAATCATATTTGAACTGGGACCCCCCAAAATAATATTATTTGAACTGGGGACCCACTGGGGACCCACCCACCCTGATAAGCACTTGTAGTTGAATGAGTTGAGGCATTACATTTAGTTTGACTCAGTTCCACAGATAAATTGCGAGGCGTTGTGAGCTTGTAAATCGGCTCTTTTCAAAATGTTTGCCTCTTTCTTATATTATTTGACAATTTGGCCAATGTTTGACCAGTTTTTATACTATAGTTTGTTGATTATTTTTGATGCAGTAATGGTCTTTTTACTTTTCTTTCTTTCTTTTTTTATTTTATTAAATTGTCACTGGGGGTCCCGACCCACAGGTTGAGAACCACTGGGTTAAAGGGTTCTGCTTCATAGAAATATGCGTCACCTTTTCCACATATCGATACAGACATCTCCCTAATGGGAGCAAAGCCACTCAATCCGGGAACCCATCTGTGTCATTTTAGATTTCTTTGGCTATTCAAAAACAGCAGATCTACAAGCTCATAGCACCGAGTGCGGTGCTATGAGCTTGTAGATCTTCAGTTTTTCGTGATTTATTTTGCAAATCTTTGAATATTCTGTATATACATTTGTAACTCAAATCTTTGCTTCTGGGGGTCCCTGTAACAAAATATTTTGAGATGGGAGGGTCCTTAGACAAATACATCTCAATTTCGGGGTCCTTGACAAAGTTTGAGAACCACTGATATTATTAAACAGTTAGGATTTAGAAGACATTTGTAGAATCCCCAGATGCAAAGATTTGAGTTAAATATTTTTGCTTTAAAAAAAAAATTATATTCAAAGATTTGCACACATTTAAAAAAAACAGCAGATCTATCTGCTATTTTTAATAGCCCAAAGTATAAAATAATGGTTATACTGTAGCTAAATATCTAAAATGACACAGGATGCGTTCCCGGATTGAATGGGTTAAAGGTTGTAACGAGACCACTCCCTACTCCTTTTAACTGATAACCTGCGTAAAACGGTACATGGCACCCACCCCCCCCGAAAGGAGAGAGAACTGTATGAGTAATCAAAAGATTAAAGGAATCTGTTGTGACACATATTGTATGTTTACTAATCCATTCCAAAAGGATGCGTTTGGGGATTTGGCTCTCTTCTTCTACGACCCCTATGGTGGCACGGTGATCGCAGTGCTGTGGAAACCCAAGGCTTTCATCTTGGCGCCGTTCAAGGTGAGAACAACGTCGACCTTTCCACCTGGCACTGACTAACACATGCATCATTTCATCCTGGTGGTCAGTGGTGGACAGTAATTACTTGAGTACTGTACTTTGAGTAAAACAAAAACAAAATGTATCTTGTCCTTCACTTGAGTTTTTGTATTTTTTGATACTTGTGACTTTCATTCCACTACATGTCAGAGACAGATGTTATATTATAATATACTCCACTACATTTCTATGAAGGGAAGAAGTACATTATTAAGCACTTAAGCCCTATTTCAATATAGTGAAAATAGAAGATTGTGAGTTTGTGAGATCTGCTATTTTCTGCTATTTTTTGAAAATGTCAGGAAAATCTTTGATACATTTGTTGGGGAGTGTGGGAGGTGAACTCGAAGAAAAGGAGCACTCCTTTTTTCAATCTGACTGGATTTCCAATCATACTGTAACATATATATTCTTTGACTGTGTTCTGTGGTTGAGCAGTGAGCACTTTGTATGTGACTTAACAAGGCCCACGCCTCCCTGTCTGTCACACAGACATCCCAGGTATCTGCTCGGCGCGTGGAGGTGAGCGGGGACGAGGCTCATACCAGCCCCAATGTGGAGGCCATCATAGAGGACTTCAACATCATGGGCAAGGGCCTGGTCAAATCAGTGGAGGCCAGGACAGAGAGATGGGAAGTCTAGACCACACACACTCACACACGAAGAAACCATCAATTTCAATGGATGTATTATAGATATTCCCTTTGTGTTTTGGATTGTTCTTTTGTTCTGCTTTTTACTTTGTATTTGAGTCTGATGTCATTTACGCATCCTACCTGGCTCACGTTTTTTTCTCCTCCATTCTGAATTCCCATAGACGAGTTTAATATTGCGTCATAAGAACTGTGTTCCAAAAATAAACGATTGCGCCCGGCGGTTTGACGAAGCAACAACTGACGCCAACGTTACCGCCGTCGAATTAATTACATGTTCGCCAGAAACTAACTGTATCAAATCTGAGTGACATGATTATCGTCATCGTATTTTTGGGACCACAATTCTTATGAGACGATTCTAAGATAACCCAATGTTATTTTCCATAGAGAAATTACCCAGGGGATGAGCGAGTGACGTCAGGACTTCTGTACTCTATCTATACAGCACAATGTAACACTGTTCAACCAATAGCTTTTGTCTAAATCTGTTAACAATACATACACGATTAATAATCATTTTAAGTATAGTGATGGAATGAAATATTATGTCTTTTTTTTGTTGACCCAGCAGCACCATGTCTAATAAAGGCATGCTTGTTAAAATCTTGCTTCATGTATTTTTTCATCCGTTCTCTCTACCCATCCATCTATCTTTGTGTGATGGGAAACATTAGCCAAAAATAGCATCTGCGAGGCGTTGTGAGCTTTGATGTAGAGGGAAAAAGTACAGAGCCAATGGTCAAGCTGACTAAATATTGACGGTTTAAAAGGTTAACTATCCTAAAATACACAGCATGAATCCAACTATGAAATCTATGAAAAAGTTTAATCTGTAACACAATTTTATACAGTAGTGAGGGTCCCTGCTTCATCTCTCTCTCAGCTAGGGGGTCCTTGGGCTGAAAAACGTTGAAGACCCCTGATGTATGGTATTTGATATAAAGGAGAAAGTATGCTGATGGCCACTAGATGGCGATACACAATTTGACTCTGATGCAGTTGCTGGCCATAGAGGTGACAGCTTCAGTGGATCTGACAGATTCTGGCATCACGTCTTGTGGAGTTACTGGAACAATTCTGTGGTAGATTATTATTAATGTGTTTCTGGGAATATCTAAAACTTTTTATTTGTGACATGCTCATATACTGTACGTATAGCCTATTGCCACTGTCGGGCTGCAGAAACCGTGTTTGTTTTCCATTGCATCCAATGTAGTTATTATGGAAAGAAGCTCTTAGTTAATACTATTCATTGGTTAAATATGTGTAAAAAAAAAACTTAAACAGACATAACCACTTATCAACCTGGCATCCGTATTTCGGTCAAGTTATTATAGACAGATAATAAAATGTCAAAAAATATGGAGACAAGGGGGTTTCTGTGACAAGATGTGCAGTGATATGTTGGTGTGATTACACTCCACCAGACTGCGTGTGTGAATGAGGTTGAATGAGATCCAACACAGCCAAATATGTTTGAGAACTTAGACCCCCCCCCCCTCCTCCTCCTCCAACTAATACAAATTACATATTTGTCAACATGCCTCGCATTTTGATTACCACTGGGTGCCGTTCATCTCACAAAACGTACCATTTGTATGAATCCAGTGTGTTTAGCAACCCTTGACAATCTTAGCTTTTTGTTCGTTACCAAAGCTTTTGGGTGGAGGGAATAGTTTTTTTTTTATTTAGTATTTGAGGGTGGTAATGCCCAGAATACCAACTAAGTAAGATACATAACCTTGGTGGGGATTAGCGTCTTTACTTAAAGGCCTAAATATAATGCAATCAGGTACGCAGAGAGCATTGGGGAACCAAGGGGGACATGCATGCCCTGAGCGCATGCTCAGGGCACGCATGATGTGTGGCAAAAAGGAAACGTCTCATCGCGCACCTCCATTCAGAAATGGATAACAAGAACCGTCGTCCTAAAACACCCTCGCCCCGGGTCTAATCCAGCGGCCTCTGTCCACGAAAGAAATGGGGCAGTGTGTTTTAGGACTAGCTTTCCGTTTTCCACCCGTGAAAAACCTCCGGCTCATCGGAGGTTTTCTCATTTTCTTTTTTCTTCGTCCCAGAAGTGGGGGGATATACCCCCCCCCCCCCCAATGGAACTGGATACGTCTAACCCCCCCCCCCCCCCACTGCGTCCCTGAATGCAATGCGTTAATCTGCGGTCATTTGAACTATGAGAAGCATCTTGTCAGAGTTTTGTTGTAATTGTGCGTAGTTTAACTTGGCTTAACTGTCGTCCTTTTTTGCTGCAAATTCAATTCTGCTTGTTGACAAATAAAAATAGACTTCACTTTCTTTTAATTCTGTCCTCTTCCTGAAAGTTGGATCAGCAGCGGCGCCTGGGTGGAGGAGAAGTGGTTGACCAAGACTCACACCCCTCCCTAAAACACCCACTGTTGGAAGTGCCCTTGAGCAAGGCACTGAACCCCCCCAACTGCTCCAGTGGCCAACAGCATAAAACTGTGGTTGTACTGGGCAGCTCCCAGTACAGCAGTGTGTGGTTAAGCTGGGAAGTTCCCAGAATGCGTGTAATTGTGAGTGAGTGTGAAGCAGGGCCCACTTGAAGCTCATAGTGCGGCACCGAGTGCCACACTATGAGCTTGTAGATCTGCAATAAAAAAAAAAAAGAAAATGCAAATCTTTGAATATATGTATATATATATTTTAAAGCGGAAAGAAATTACTCAAATCTTTGCTTCTGGGGATTCTACAATTGTCTTTTAAATCCTAAATCTTTTTTTTTTTCTTTTTTTTTTTACTCATGTTGCTACTGTATAATATCAGTGGTTCTCAAAAGTTTTCATGTCAAGGACCCCCAAAATGATATGTATTAGGACCCCCAAAATGATATGTATTTGGACCCCCATCTCACAATATGTTGTTCCAGGGACCCCCAGAAGCAAAGATTTGGACAAAGTTTGCACTCAGTTTCAAGATGTTTCAAAAATAGCAGATCCTATGAGCTTGTATATCTGCTATTTTTGAATAGCCAAAGTATAAAATAATGGTTAAAGTGGTTCAAATCTAAAATGACAGATGCTGTCCCGGTCTTAATGGGTTAAATAAAGGACACATACAATGATAATCGGCAGCGCAGTCAGTTTGCTCTGTTAGCATCATTCTTTCTAGCAGCTCGGTATATGGGCCCATGGGAAATGTACAGAGACAAATGGGTTGCAGACGTTCTCCATGACATGACATGACCTTATCTTTCAAATGTTTTTGTTGTTGAATAGAATTTATATTGAGATCAAATTTCAAAGGAGGCAGTAAATCCACCAGATTAGGTAAAAAAAGAAAAAGAAAAGAGAAAGACTGGCACAGAGGAGTGAAGCTGGCAAGGAAGTGACAGTAGCTTGTGCCCCAGGCTTTGTGCTGCTGTCTCAGTCAGATGCCTGGGTTCTTCTGCCCAATGGATAAAACTGCATGAAATGTCAAAGCAGTGAAAGCACCATGTTTTGTCTACGATCAGTCAAAGTTATAAATCAAATGATTTCAAGTATTGGATTGCCAACTTCAGAATCAGAATTCAAAGCAGTTCATTCAAGGCAGTGTTGATTTTTACAGTAAATTTTGATTTTGTTTCAGTCATAGTCTTTGAATAAATTTCCATTTAGTTTTAGTCATATTTTAGTCATCTGAAAAGTTTTAGTCGAGTTTTTGTCGACTAAATCTACTGTTGATTTAGTCGACTGATTTTACAACTTGGTTGCATGCTGAAAATAGCCGATCTACAAGCTCACAACACGTGACGTCAACACGTAGATCTGCTATTTTCAGAGTGCAACACCCGAGCGCAACCAAACATAAAATGACTTGTCTTTTAGTTCTACTGGATCTCGTCTCCACTAGTCCCTCCCTAACGTTTTAGTCTAGTTTATTTTTTTTGACGTAGCTTAGTATTTATTTTGTTTTTATTTTGTTTTCGTCGGTGAAAAAATGCAGTCGACGTACATTTTTCCTCATAGTTTTAGTCGACGAAATCAACACTGAAAGGATATTGATTTGCCAAAATGGTGATGTGACAACTCGACCAAAGGCAACATACTGATGCTGAAAGTAAATAGCTTCTGAACAGCAACGACCCACTAACAACATATGGCATAGTTTGATACAGTACATAAAGTCATAGTAACTTTTTTCAATTAAAAGTAATTTGTGATATACTGTAATTTTTAAGTGGTACATATTTTTTACAATAACCATTCCACATAAATGTTTTTGGACAACTTCTAAACACTATTCACAGAGTGTCGGACAGACACGCTACAAATAGACACATTTATTAAGTTAATACATACCATTGTTGTTGCTTTCCAAAATGTCCTTGGCACTAAGCACCCTGCAGCATTCCTTTTGGATTGGTGCTTCCATGGTTTAGTTTCGATATGAATACTAGGACTCGCGGTTCTAACAGAGGTGTCGCCAAAAAGTCTGACTGTTGGACGTGATGGAATGACTCCAGTCCCCCACCCTATATCATTGCTGTAACTCCTTAAAGGTATCATGACATTCATGTTTACACCACATTCAGAGTCTTTGTCCTGGTCCTTCAAACGTGTACAAAAAGTTTTAACTGAAAATTCCACTCCAGTGATTCACTGTAGGTGTTTTTGTCTCACATTTCTAAAGCCTTTTCAACTGCAATGAAAAAAGAAATCTTTGCCTGCGGGTGTCGCTGGTGAGGGATTTTGCCTGTCAATCATCGCCTCTGCTCCGCCCCCCCCAAAGGAAAGGATAGGGGAGGGGAGGGGCGAGGAGGAGAGTGGGCGGGATTAATCGACTGTGACCTCACTGTCGAAGGGCCAAGCTCAGATTACTTTTCAGCCTAATTATTCAGAAAACCCCAGACCACAGAAAATCCACTGAATGTTCAAAGTTCAGATTTTTTGGGTGTAATTGAGGTCATAAAACCCCAAAAAAAACATACAAAATAAAAAAAGTTAAAATGAATGTCATCGAACCTTTAAACCCTATAATATCATTGCTGTCGGGTAGAAACCACGTATGTCCCAAGAAGACTGTTACTTTTTCAGAAAATGTAAAAAGGACCCTTTGTTCCTATGGATCTAATATAGATATTATTTAGTCACAAGCTCTTGTTAATACTTTTCATTGGTGCAATATTTATAAAACCCACTTTCGGGGCCCCTGATGGAGGGGAAGGGAAGTGGTTGGAATAACGTGTTCCTTCCACGCACTACGTCCAACCAGGGAAACTCTCCCCTGTCAGGTGACAAGAAGGTCAGTTGGCTCTCATGCATTGCAGGAGGCATGACCTCGGCTCTGGCCTCCCTAGGCTGGTGAGGGGAGTGTAGCGCTCAGGATCACTTAGAAAATTGGCACCGCGTGAAAAATAAGGGTTACAAAATTGCGGGATAAAAAATTATGTAAAAAGAAAAAAGAAAAAAAAAAAACTTTCACTTAATAGAAAATAGAAAATAAATATTAAACTAGAAAATGTGCTCCTCGGAGCACAAGTCTCCGCCAGCAGACCTGTGCTATCGTTTTTTGTCATTTAGGGATTCTTTGTCTCTGTTTAGTGTTCTTTGTCTCTGTTTCTTAGCTTTGGCCTTCTGCGCCTTTGCTTCTTCATCAGGTTTCAGACGATGTTACTGCTTCTTCAGTTTGCGTAATGGGAGTTAGTTGCATTGTGTGATCTCAGCTGTGATCTCTGTTTGTACTGTATAGTACTGTTCCTGTCTAAGCTATTTATATATTTATATTACATGAAACTTGACCAATGTTAGGTGTTCTCAGAGGGACACACACACGCACGGTCGGGTGATTTGTACTGGAAGGTACTGTTCCAATCAAGACTGATTGATCCTGTCTTACCTCACTTCAAAAAATATAAATGGCTTTTTGAAGTGACACACCTATTTATAGGATTTTATTTCGTCATGCGTCCCTCTAGCCAATCAAAAGCATTGGTGTCAACATATTGTCACGTGTCACGTGAGGATAAAACGTTGAAATATGGAGATACAAGGTTTCTGCCCGATAGCAACGATATACGTGGTTAACCAGAGATCCCCGGGGGTCTATACTAGGCCCCCTTCTTTTTTTCCTCTTACACCAGTTAGTTCTCAACCTTTTCAGGCCGTGACCCCCCCAAAATAATCATATTTGAACAGGGGACCCCCCACCCTGACAAGCACTCGGAATGTAGGAGTTGAGGCATTACATTTAGTTTGACTTCGTTCCACAGATAAATATTGTGAAAATAGCAGATCTACAAGCTAACAACGCCTCGCAACACGAGCTTGTAGATCAGCTATTTTGAAGATGTTTACCTCTTTCTTATATTATTTGACAATTTGGCCAATATTTGACCAGTTTGTATAGTATAGTTTGTTGATCACTTTTGATGCAGTGATGGTCCTTTTTATTTGGTTTTAGATGTCACTTAACTGTAATCTGGGGACCCCCCAAAATCATGTGGTCCCGACCCACGGGTTGAAAACCACTGCTCCACACCAAATGTCTTTGTCTAAATCAGCTGTTTAGCTCTGGTCAGTGGATACTGTTATGGGACGGCCTGTGTTGGGCAAGCAAATTATGTTTATACAACGGTCTCCCTCAACAATGTTGAGGGAGACCGTTGTATATAAACATAATTTATGTAGAGGATAACAAAAGGAGTGATATGAGTGACACCTTAGCCCCGGGCTAACACACAGGACAGGGGTTTGGGGGCAAGAAATAAGTTACAATATAGTAAGTCAGCACAAAGAGAGACTTAAAGTAACAGTCAGTGATAATGATCATAGAAGGAGAGGTTTGAGACCCTGTTTACGGGCCAAATACTAGTCTATGAGTACAGTAAACTGTTTACTATGTTGAAAACAAAATGCTTAGACTTGTGTCATTAACATGTCAAAGCAGGCGTTATGGTGAGAATCAGCCGTAAATAGGCCTAAATAAACGGGTCACAGGCTCTGAGACAAAAGTCTGACATAAGGTTGTCATCGATTGAATAGTTACACATACAACAAAGTTATATTATCAATTCTAAATGGCGGTTACAATCCAAAAAATATACAATTTGTGCAATGAGGTAAGGTTGTGCTAAGATATTGTCCAAAAATACGTTGTGCTCAGTTGGTGAGCAGGTGTTTAGGCTACAGGTTAAAGGAGTAGTTCACCCAAAAAAATACTTATTTTCTATCAATTACACACCCTAAAAAGCCTTGATGTTTTTTTGTTTTTGTCGCATTCCTGAGCCAATAAATTGATGACCGGGTCATAGGTCAATAGGAGACTCGGTAGGAGACGTATCAAATTATTGGCTTAGGACAAAAACAAAAACAAAAAAATCTCCATGAATTCAAGGCTTCATGGGGTGTGTAATTGATAGTGTAGAAAATAAGTAATTTTTTGGGTGAACCACTCCTTTTAAAGACACAATTGAGCTGGAAGGTCATTCATTGTTCAGAGTTCTGATGGCCTGAGGGGGGAAAAAGCTCTTTCTGTGTCTCTCTGTTGTGGATTTGTGACGGCGCAGGTGGTTGTGTGACCACAGCAGCACAAAAGTCTAATTGCTGTAGTGAATATCGTCTCTGTCGGGTGGAAACCTCATACGTCGTTACTTTTCAGGATCAAAAATAGCAAAAGTAGCAGATCAACAAGCTCAAAACGCAGCACGAATCGAGCTTGCAGATCTGCTACTTTTGATGCTTTAGTGTGACGCTCTAGTTATGTAGGACGTATCAAGTAGGGCGTTAATTTACCAAAAAACACAACAGGTTAAAATATGGAGATAAGTGGTTTCTGCCCGACAGCAACGATATAATGAATATAATGTTTCATTGCCTTCTGTTTTCAACCCGTACAAACTAGTCTTGTAGGAGTAGTGGGCATCTATCCATTGAACAGTTAGGGCAGAGTCTGCAAACCTTTTGTGGATCAGATTCAGGGCCCACTTGAAAATCTCAAAAGCGTTTGCGGCCCACCCATCACAGGTCGGGAACCACTGAGTTAGGGGTTCAGCGACTTACTCAAGCACACCATGATGGGAATAGGACCACAATGGAAACAAGTCCCCACGACTTTTTTTGTGTTATCCTTTTAGCCCAAATGCCTGACTGTAGCCTACTTTGTGCTGTTTACATTTCTGACCAATAAAGTATTCAATCAATCAATCAATGTGATTGAACAAGCAACCTTCCAGTTCCAAAGCAATAGCTCTACCCCCTCTGAGCCACTGCCGCCCCCATTGTGTTTATGCCGTAATTATGTATTTGCTCATACTTGCTCCGTTTGGGCAACATTTTTATTCTCATGTAATTGACTGGTGTCGGCACTTAGCATTTCCAGGGAAAAATACTTTGCAACAACACTGGCTTTCACCACCAACAACACTGCTGCAGAAGTGTATCAGAAGTGTACTTACAGGCTTGCAGGTACATGCCCGTTATGACTTAAATGTAACTTTCCTCTTCTACGCCGGATTTGAACCGACATAGAACCGGCGCAAGTGCTGTCATCTTTACCATTGAGCTAATGGAGCCTGCCTGCTTGCTCAGGGGATAAATTGAATCTTGACCATTAGGTCAAAGTTTGTGTCAGATCCATAGTATCTCTAGGTGAGACATGACCTTTGACACGATCTAAATATCTCAATAGAAGAGCAGGGAGACTAAATACAACGACCCCAATTGTAGAAGTTATATATTTGTATTAACATACTCTACCATACAGATTGTATAAGTTATATTGTATTAACATACTCTACCATACAGATTGTATAAGTTATATTGTATTAACATACTCTAGCATACAGATTGTATAAGTTATATTGTATTAACATACTCTACCATACAGATTGTATAAGTTATATTGTATTAACATACTTGGACAAAATTACATTTTATCAAAAAGAAGTTACATAGCACCACTTTAATGTACACATTAAAGTACACTGGAATTCATCAGCATTCCATCATATTGTGAGATAGATGGACATATGAACAAAGATGGAGTTGATGTAAAGAAACATGTAGCCTTTATAAAAATATATGTATATACCTATATACACACATTAAGGACAACTATGATTTTCCTCTCTGGTGTTGAAGGCATGTGAGATTGAAATGTTGCGTGACTATCCCTGCTCCGGCCAGCTCAGCTCTTTGAGAGATTTGTCTTAGATTTCACTTCAGGTTAATTAATGAGGGGGCAGTGAATTTGATATGTAGGGAAAAGGTTGTGTTTGATGAAGCCAAAGAATAAGGTTTGACAGTAAGAGAACGCCTACCGTAAGTTGATCACAAAAACAGTTATTGTAATCCATTACACTTACTGGGGAAAGGGAATCAGATTTGAATCAAGATTTTGCCTGCTAAATCAAATCACTTGGATGGCTGATTGCTCAGCAAATATTGTGAGATGATGTGAAATTATGAATTCACAGCTATTGATATAATCCTCTTTTATTCCCCAAGATTTATTGTTGGCATTTTATGCTTTATTTCAGATACCGTCGTTCTAGGGTAGAGACTAGACAAGAAACCAAGGGCAGAGAGAGACATGCAAGATAACACGGGTAGGAATCGAACCTTGGTCTTCGCATCGCAAGTGGCTTTTTAATTAATTTTATTATTTAATACATTTCACTTCAATCATTGTTCCCTAAAAGAAATGTGATAATATTTTAAATGCATTTAGATCCAATAGTAATGAGTTATACTGTATGTATTGCCAAGTACATGTACACACCTGTTACCTGAAGTCACCAGAAGGAGCCCCTCACTGGATCTCACTGAACCCAATTTCGGCACAAAAATGGGGCCAAATTAATTCTACTGCTATGCCGCCAGAATAAAAAAGTGTGACTCCTTACACTCCTTCAAAACCGCTCTAAAAGAGCACCTACAGGTGGTTGCAATTTGTAATTGGCCTCCGTAAATAGTAAAAAAAAGTCTAAGCTTATCACCGGAAATCCAACATGCAATGTTATGCAACATCCACCCCTGACAGTAGTGGTTCATGTTTTCTCATCTACTCCTCTCACATCAATAGGACCACAATGGAAATATTTTTGTGTCAATATAAAGAAGTAAGTCAATCAATCAATCAATCAATCCATCTCTGGGCCCAACCATTTATTTTTATTTTATCATTATTATAAACATTCTAACAATGAGTCCATTTCAAGATACCAGATAGGAGGTTTCTCTCTAAAAGTACAAAAGTTTTGGCATCAAAACAAACTTAAAGTACCAAAAGTAAAAAGCATTCATTATGCACAATTTCCCATTTTCCCAAGGTTTTCAAAGTGCATACAAATCTTTTGAAAATAGTAGATGTACATGCTTGTGAGCTTGTGAGCTTCTTAGATCTGCTATTTTCAACTAGCCAAAGTGTATATAGGGCTGAAGTGGCTAATGTATGTTTTGTAATAATAATCTAAATCGTAGTAACTAAACGTTTTCAAATACTTGTAGTGGAGTGAAAGTATAATATTTATCTCTGAGATGTGGTGGAGTATAGAAAAAATGGAAATACTCCAGTAAAGTAAGAATTCCTCAAAATGTACTTAGTTACTTTACATGTGCAGCCCTCGGCATGGGGGACCATCATTAGAACAGATGACCTTCTCTCTCTCACACACACACACACACACACACACACACACACACACACACACACACACACACACACACACACACACACACACACACACACACACACACACACACACACACACACACACATATATACACATACACATACACATACACATACACATACACATACACATACACATACACATACACATACTCATACACACACTCAACATGTTCCGATGGCGGCCCACGTGAGAAACCCACCCACTACTGGTCATTTTACACTGGACGATCCAGCTTGGAGGGACACATGGGGAGTGGGTGAGCAGACATCAAAGAGAGAGGGAGTTTACTGTAAACGAAGACTGTGCTGTGGCAATATGATAAAACACTACAGTAATTTGTCTTAGTGAGAGTATATTGACAGCGACTCATGCTTATTTTGACATGGCTTGATGAGTTGCTCAATATCGGGGATATTATATATTGCGCAACGTTTTTTTATTGGTTTTTCTCAGCCGATTCCAAGCAAGCGTGTCATAGAAGTGTGTGTGTGTGTGTGTGTGTGTGTGTGTGTGTGTGTGTGTGTGTGTGTGTGTGTGTGTGTGTGTGTGTGTGTGTGTGTGTGTGTGTGTGTGTGTGGGCGTGTGATAAAGAGTAGCTGTTGACAGGCAGAACATTATTTTAATTACTGACTAATTATGGGGGAAAGTAGAGAAAATGGAAATGTACCAGAGACGAGGCTCAAGCGAAGCCCCCCCTTGCAGGGCTGAAGGGAATGTGCATTGTAAGCATTTTTATCAGAAATGAGGTTATTCCAGCTTATAATTAGCAGACATGGCAACACTTCCAGTTAAATTAGTCATTTACAAGCAGCGGTTCCAGATAAGGCCATTTAAAGAAGGAAAGGACGTCTACGTCACTTTATTGTTTCAGCAATTCCAGCTGGTAGATTCATCTCACTGGGAGGGTTAATGAGAGGGAGAGAGGGGGTGGGAGGGGGGCATGCGTATAAATAAACTGTAAACTAATCGATTCAACAAAATGAAAGAATAAGGCATATCAAACATTGTTTCCTGCTATTCTTGTTTTTCTATTTGCACACTATAGTTTTATTGAGATCAATCTAAAGTCAAAGAGCACAGAGTGAGGTTATGTGAGAGTCAATTAATGACAACATGTTAACTAATTATCGTGATGACAGCTCATACTGCTCAGCCAGAAACTTCTGTGCTCTCTTTAGATACTTCAATAAAACATAGTAGTGTGATATGTCCTCTTTTCCAGAACCGATTATTTAAATGATTGCAACCTTTGTCAGATAATCAGATCAGGAAAACAAACAATATATGAACAAACAATATAGTATATTGTTTGTTTCCTACGCTTGTCCACTTGTCCAATGCATTCCATCAATCTTCCGGCTCCAGCTTGCCCCCCATACATATACAGTAAGCCGGAAGCAGGGTCTATTTTTGTCCCTGCCCCTTTTCAGTCTGGCTTGAGTGAAAACAAGAGGGGGCCTAGTTTAGACCCCTGGTCGACTCCAGTTAAATAAAGTATAAAGGGTTTAGGGTGTTTCAGTTGTGTGTGTGGGCCTAGTACACATAGACCTCTCGCCCCATGACATCCTGGGGAATTTGGAGGTTTTCCTTTTATAGTTTCCACGAACCAAAAAAAAAGTGATGACCTTACTTTTGCTGCGACAATGAGTGTTGTTGTTTAGACTAGAAAGGAGTGCTCTCTAGCTCTTAAAGAGCAAATAAAGCTCTCTCTTTTTATCTCCACATGCACTCCTACAGTGCCTTCTCTCTCTTTCTCTATTTTTACAAACAAATGCAATGATTCATGGAGTCCTAAGTTTCATTAGAGTAAACTTGATTTTCCCTTAAATAGACAGCCTAAAAAACCAAGGCATTCTTTGGTCTTCATCAGAGCAACTTACAATTATTGTCAACTAACAACACATTAAAGTGCTTAGACCCATTTAGACCTGTTGTAACCTATACGTTGTTATACCTTTCAATCCGGGAGCCACCTCTGTGTCTCATTAGTTGTTGCTATACATATAGCAACATAATTGTTTATTTATTTTTCGAGTAAGAATTTGAACGTTTTCAGAAAACAACTTCTTTTTTTAGAATCGGCCTCAATTAAACTCCAAAGAGTGTACAAATGTAAATCACTTTTACAGGGGCCAGTTTCAAATTGCAGCCACCTGTAAATGCTCTTTTAGAGAGGTTTTCAAGGAGAGTAAGGAATAAGGATTCACATGTTTTTATGCCTATTGGTAGGGTTACACATTTTGGTGGCATAGCAGGAGAACGAATTTAACCCCTTGTTTGAGCCAAATTTGGGTTGGACGTGATTAGTGGAGCTCCCTCTGGTAATGTGATTGTGGACGTTATTGACGTTTTGGAAGTAGTGTGACAGGTTACATGGGTGTCGTTGTGGTGTAGCGTATCTTGTAGACCAGGCCCATTGCAAGTTGCTGTACTCAGTTTCCGCTCCCTTTTCCTTGGAACCAGAGAGGAAGAACAACACCATAGACATGACACACCTCAATAATACCATGTGTCACCCATAGCTGACGCACGATGGGATAGGAATAGAGAATGTGATGTTTTATAGCAAGCAGATGCCAGTTGTACTTCTGTAGTGACTGTATTAGTAGGGCGATGGTTCTCAATGTGGACTCCGGAGACCCCCAGGGGTCCCTAGAAGAGGTTCCAGGTGGTCCCTAGCTAATATGAAGCCACCTGTATGAATGAATGAACCATTGTAAAGCGCTTTGAGCACTTGGAAAAGCGCTATAAAAATGCAATTCATTATTATTATTATTAATGATTGATAGTTAGGAAGTGAATGGACCCTTACAGGTCCCGTAACTCAGAGAGTGTAAGAGTGCATTTGTGGGTTCATTTCATTCCATTTGCTTAATGGTGAGTCCATTTGTACAGATTAACACAGATGATTTTACAGTGTAGATTGAGGACCCAAAGATTTAAAAAAATTATATCAATTGGGGGTTCATGGCCTACTGCATACTGTTATGCTGTAGGCCATACTGTGATTGTTTTTTTTACATCTAGTTTTAGTTACTTAGCAAGTTTTTGTATAACAACCTGTGTGTGTGTGTGTGTGTGTGTGTGTGTGTGTGTGTGTGTGTGTGTGTGTGTGTGTGTGTGTGTGTGTGTGTGTGTGTGTGTGTGTGTGTGTGTGTGTGTGTGTGTGTGTGTGTGTGTGTGTGTGTGTGTGTGTGCGGTGTTGTACAGATTTGTTTGTCTGTCTGCGGTGTGTATGTGTGTGTGTCTGATGTGTCCATCCATGTGTACGTGTGTGTGTGCCACTCACTATACGCACGCACACATGAATGTGTCTCACTTGTTTGTTTGTATGACAGTCGCAGGATAATTAAGCCACTGCGGGCCTTGTGGTTTTGATTATAAGATTATGAAGCTACGTGACACATATCACGAGGACAGGCCACACAGAGAAGACAAGACAGGTCATGGTCTTCCTGTCTGCACCAACCAATATAATGAAGACAACAGTTGTCTGCATGCAACACCGAGATGATGGTAAACCAAACCACAAAACTTTACCCAATCACTGTGATAAGAATCAGATATGCTGATTCACCTGGTCGTCTGTGAAACAACATGCAGAGAGGTTTAGGATGGACATATCCGTATATTTTGCAAGACACTGTGATGATATTAACACAATTCCTAATCTTGCCTGTTTATCAGCTCACATGGTAGGTAGACCTGACAGTCGGCCTGGAGGCAGTAGGTTAGTCACTGATATATCATGCATGGACATGACTTTACAGTTCTCTCCACTTTCACACAGCTGATTGCAGTGTTAATTTTGTCGACCCAAACTATGGCGAAAAATGTTCGGCGACTACCTTTTTTCACTGACGAAAACTAAATAAAAACTATACTAAGCTACTGTATGATGACTAAAACTAAGACTAAATATGTTGGCAATTTCGTAAACAAATAAAAACTAGAGTTAAATGTTAGAGAGGGACTAGTGGAGAAGAGTAGTTCCAGTAGAACTAAAAGACAAGTCATTTTATGTTTGGTTGCACTCGGGTGTTGTGCTCTGAAAATAGCAGATCTGCAAGCTCACAGGTATTTGTTAAAATACTCTTATTTGCGAACAAAGAAGTTGTAAATGTGCTTCATCCTTTATCGTGATCATTGTCTAAGACGTTATCGGAGACCCATGAAGCACCTCAGCATATTGGCTTGCAGGTTGAAGGATCATTTACATTCATTTATTTATCGAGATGGTTGTGTGACAAAGTATAAATTACATTCAACAGTAACGGCCATAGCTGAATGGGTAGAGACTAGGCAATCTGGGAAACAGAAGGTTCCCGGTTCGCCCAGCCTATGTGTGGAAGTGTCCTCGAGCAAGGCACTTTTCCCCCAACTGCTCCCAGGTGCTCGATTAATAACACACTGCTCCTAATAGTTGAATATAAATGCAGACGGCAAATCTCATGCATAGTATGTGCAAATGTACAGTGCCAAAAATACCCCAAAGGAGTGGGGACTATAACTAAATCTGACCACCCAACTATAAGGTATTGGTTCTCAATGTGGGGTCGTGGGACCCTCAGGGGTCCTTGGGGGGTACCAGGGGCCCCCAGAAAGATTAGTTAATATAGCATGACGCGTCACAATCATTTTAACCACTTTAACCATATTTTATACTTAATATATACAAAAATATGAAAATGTTTGCAAATCTTTGAATATCTTATTTTTCTTTTTAAAGACAAACATTTTAACACAATTCTTTGCTTCTGGGGGTTCCTGACACAACATATTTTTGAGATGGGGGGGGGTCCGCAGCCAAAAAACATATCATTTTGGGGGTCCTTGACATGAAAAGGTCTGAGAAGCACTGCCATAAGGATCCTTTTAACATGCATTATTATTCAAGTCTTCAGAACACTTGATGGGTGAATCTTTCTTCCAACGGTGCCCATGCAGCTAGCAACAAATAAGGAATCACGTAATCAGGAAATAAAACAGATAATAAGCAGGTTTAAACGAGTCATACATCTACGAATCCATTTACAGGAACGGCAGCTAGCTGTCATCATGTCTGTTGGAATGGGGGGTGATCATCAATCTGTCGTCACCCATCGACACCTGCCGTCCTTCCATGTCACAAACAAAATTCTAGACTGGCACTGCGGGCCCTCCCACTGCGGGGACACATCTGTACACATCTGGTAAACATGTGGCACGCAGACCGTGTGTATATTATAAACACTGTCTGATGCCTTTTACTGTGGAACTTAAGGCTATTCTCACTTGCTGTATATAATGAGAAGACAGGCTATAACGCACACTCAGTTAATCACACAGTTGAACATTTTGTGAAACGCTATTTTTACTATTTACAAAAATAGTGAAAATAGCCGATCTACAAGCTCACATTGTGTCGCCTCACAGCGCATTGTGAGCTTGAACATATTTTCGCAATTTTTTCATGACACCGTTGTACAACAAAGTGTAAAACATTGCTTAAGTGGTTAATCAAGCTAATTAATTTAGTCAGATAAAAAAAAAACTATTATATTTTTTCCTGCATTGATTTATTGATATATATCAAGGTATATCAAAAAGAAAAAAACATATATATACATATATATATATATATGGTACACACAAAAAAAGTATTTGATTAATCAGAAAAGTAATCGATTATAATAATCCCTAAGAATATAGCCGATAGTTGCTGCCCTGATCTGAAGAACTCATACATTCTGTTTGTTGTTTTTCTCGCCCTCATTTGCGGCCATACCTCCATTATCCTCCTGTTATTCCCCCCACTCCTCTGCAGTGTTTTTCTTTCTGAGCCAGTCCTCTTCAGAAGAGGCTGCTGGGCAGTGGTGGAAAAAGTATTCAAATGTTTAACTTGAGTAAAAGTATCAATACTGTAATGTAGAAATACTCTGTTACAAGTAAAAGTCCGGAATTCTAAATTTACTTCAGTTAAAGTACAAAAGTATTGGTATCAGAATGTACTTAAAGTACCAAAAGTAGAAAGTACTTATTATGCAGAATGTCCTATTAAAAAGAATTATGTATACAAATCTTTAGAAAATAACGGATCTACATATACAGGTCTGTGTTGTGCTTGTATGTAGGGCTGAAGTGGTTAATGTATGTTTTGTAATAATCTAAATCTACAAAGTAACTAGTAACTAAAGTTTTTAAATATAATTGTAGTGGAGTAAAAAGAACAACATTTGCCTCTGATATGTAGTGGAGTAGAAGTACGTATTGAAAATTAGAAATACTCCAGAAGAGTAAAAATACCTAAACATTTTACTCTTAAGTACAGTACTTGAGTAAATGTACTTTACTTTACACCACTGCTGCTGGGTAAAAAAAACATGTGGGCAACAAAACGGCTTCTATGCATCTGTTTTGAAGTAGGTCAGTCATGGGATTCATACTGAAAAAGACAGAATTTGGAGACAGGGAAGAGCAGAAGAGCCAGAATGTAATACACCAACAATCTGTATTTTTATAAGGTGAGTGCAGTGCGGGTACAATTCCAATTCTGAGACATAGATTATTATGTCTCACGTAGAGGATCCTGCATTGTGAACATAAAATTGGTAACACACACACACACACACACACACACACACACACACACACACACACACACACACACACACACACACACACACACACAAGAACATTCCCTAACACTGCATCTGGAAAACATTTATTTTTAACAACTTTATCTTTTTCCTCCAGCGAACACTGCCAATTGTGAGCGCCCAGACAACCTACGTACGCCACCCAGACGCCCCTTGGATCTGGAATACTTTATATACCTCCATACCTTCAATCATTATTTTAACCTTATTTTGCTCTTTTTTCCCCTCTCCTCCGGGTTTTTACATCTCGTTGCTGTCGGGCAGTAACCAGCTAACTCCATTTTGACGCTTTTGCTTTTTTTCCCATAAATCAGTGCTATTGAACACCCTTTACGTCTGTGTAAAAAATATTGAACCAATGAAAAGTATCAAAAAGCGCTTCTGACAAAACCAGCTAACTCCATTGGATCCTCAAACTTTCTGCTAAACCAACTAAGTCCACCAATGGGGGGTGGAGTTAATTGGTTTGGCTGACACTCTAGGCTCCACCCCCTTTTGACCTCCAACCTCATTGTGAGCTTGGCGTTCCATTAGGAGTTAGCTGGTTTCTGATTTCGTTGGTGCATGTTAAAATGCATCCTACTCTACCAAGCAACCAGTCAAAGCTAACACCCTTTAAAGACAAGCGGAAATGGCTTTTCGCAAGCCATGTCATGACATTTCCTCGTTACAGAGGGGCTGGATGCTTCCTCAGCCAGTGGTGGAAAAAGCACTCAAATGTTTTACTTAAGTAAAAGTATCAATACTGCAATGTAAAAAAATCTCTGTTATAAGTAAAAGCCCAGAATTAAAAATGTACTTGAATAAAAGTACAAAAGTATTGGTATCAAAATGTACTTAAAGTACCAAAAGTAGAAAGTAGTCATTGTGCAGAATGTCCCATTTCACAAGTTTTCAAATGTATAAAAATAGCAGATCTACAAGCTCACAATGTGTCGCATCGCGACGCATTGTGAGCTTGTAGATCGGCTATTTTCAAATGGTCTAAATGTATAAAAGGCTGAAGTATGTTTTGTAATAATACTCAAAATCTACAAAGTAACCAAAGTAGTAGTAACTAAAGTTTTCAAATAACTGTGGTGAAGTAAAAGTATAATATTTGCCTCTGAAATGTAGCGGAGTAGAAGTAAAAGTAATGAAAATTGGGAGTACTCAAGTAAAGTAAAAAATACCTCAAAATTGTACTTAAGTACAGTACTTGAGTAAATGTACTTAGTTACTTTACACCACTGTCCTCAGCCAATCGCAGCGACGGGACGGTGGGCTATTCAGCTGACCATCCCGCCCCCCCTCGGGCTATGGGATCTAAACGCACGCATGCGTCGTGCACTGCAACAAGTTTATCTTACTGCAGCCCTAAGCCGTTTGCAGTAACATAAACGTTTATGTTTGTAAACAAACGTTTGTTTACCCGCATCTGTTTAGTGAAGCTGTGTCTGTTTGACATGATGCTACAGAGTAGCACCGCCCTATAGTGTCTAGCAGGCATGATTGACAGGTGCCTGTCATCAATATTATTATTCGTTGAAATTGATCCGGACCTCTGCTGATGTATTCACACATTACGTTGTTGTTTGATTGTAGTTAAGATTGGACTTTTTTTTGGCATCCATCGTTAACCATGTCTCCGTTATGACCACGGTTATGCTAAAAACACATTTCTCATTTCAGCTGGTCAACAGCCAAACCTAACAGTCAAAATAACTGATAACTGCTGTGCAAGCGAACAGGGGCCTTTAAGGCGTGGGCTTTATGCTTTGTCTTCCTTCCTAAAAGTGACCCGGTGCACACATGCATTGAGATGGCGAGCCTAAAGGTCAATTCCCACCACATTGTTGCATATCTACGCAGACAGCACTAACTCACTTCTCACATTTTTGTGGGATGATGATGATGATGATGATGATAATGATGAGCTTGGTGTTCTGTTTAATTCCATTCCTTCCTCTTTTGAGTCGACTATAAAACTGTGCCTCACAGCGAGAGGTTGCATAACACGCATGACGCAGGAGTCTAAAGACGTCTGCTTTTTAGATTTACGTGACTCAGACCCCCCCGGGCTCTATAGGCCTATACACAACTTTCACCACCGATGTGTGATTATTTGCCAGTTAATGTCTTCCACAGAAAGACATCTAAAGATATCTGTACCAGTGAAACATGAGCAGTTTCAAAATAGGAATTCCTGTTGTGGTTTTTGGACTAGATATATGGTTCCCAATAAGTACCAAACAAAGCATGCATACTGCTAATGCATGAGTCGTTTCAAAACAGGAATTCCTGTTGTGTTGTGGGGTATAGATATCGTTCCCAATAAGTACCAAACAAAGCATGCGTATTGGGTAGTAGTTTCAAAAAAGGAATTCCTGTTGTGGTTTTCGGGAATAGATATCGTTCCCAATAAGTACCAAACAAAGCATGCGTATCGGTAAAACATGAGTATAGTTTCAAAACAGGAATTCCTGGGAATAGTTAGTATTTATATTTCCACTTAATGATGATTCCGATGTCTTCTCGTTAACTCTCTCCACACTACCACGTGGAACCAGATGAAATCTCAGTAAAAAAATTTAAACACATTACACTTAATACACCAAAGCTCCATTGAAAAATAAGTAATCCGTAAATGTATACCTTACAATAATATTCTGGTTTGATGTTCAATTTGATTAAAACTTTTGATAATGCGCCCCATAGTTTCAGAACAAAGGGGAATATAGCTTAAGTGGAACCAAATCCCCACCGAAGCCTGGGTTAAAAAGAAATGGTACACTGATTTGTGAAGCCTGGGTAAAAAAGAAATGGTACACTGATTTGTGCTGATATACAGCCATAGATGCTGATGGGGAAAAGGTTCTCACACCTCCATTGAAAGCAGACAAAGCAGGAATAATGTTGGGTGATGAAGTTTCAGACATGGGACAAAAGGACTGGACATAGAAAAGGAGGAGAGAGAGAGAGAGCGAGAGAGAAAACAAGAGAGAGAGAGAGAGAGAGAGAGAGAGAGAGAGAATAAGAGGTGGAAAAGGGTGTGTATTACAATTGTGTGTGCAGCGTTGGAAGAAATACACACATATTTTACTTGAGTAAAAGTATCAATACCACCAAGTGAAAGTCCGGTATTCCAAATTTACTTAAAAAAGTACAAAAGTATTGGTATCAAAATAAAAGTACTCATTGTGCAGAATGTCCCATTTCGCAAGTTTCTCAAATGTACCTGGACAATATTTCCTTTGGAAAATAGCAGATCTACAAGCTCAAGCACAAGTAAAAGTATTATGCAGAATGTCCAATTTCAAGTCGCAAAGCGACGTGTGTGAGCTTGTAGATCGGCTATTTTTCAAGTATATATAGTGGTTAATGTATGTTTTGTAATAATAATCTAAATCTACAAAGTAACTAGTGATTAACATTTTCAAAATTGTGGTGAAGCAAAAAATAAAAATATTTGCCTCTGAGATGTAGTGGAGTAGACGTACAAGTATTGAAAATGGTGAAATACTCCGGTAAAGTGAAAATACTGTACATCCAAATGGTACAGTACTTATATGTGTGTGTGTGTGTGTGTGTGTGTGTGTGTGTGTGTGTGTGTGTGTGTGTGTGTGTGTGTGTGCGTGCGTGCGTGCGTGCGTGCGTGTGTGTCTGAGTGTTCCAGAGTGACAGGAATAGGAGGCGTGGCTCTTCAGTGGGTGGGGCTGGACTCAGCCTGGCGTGGGTCCAGCCCCAGCATGCATGTCTTGTGTTTATAAGAGCAGGCCAGGTCTCTCCACACACACCACAGTCTCCACAGACAGAGGACTCAGCTGATCCCTGCCTGCTCATAGTAGCATATCCTTGACTCCTCTTAGAGCCTACCAGACAAGACAGACAACATGGGTAGACAGAAGGTGTTACTGGAAAAACTGGCACAGACCTTCAGGCTGCGCAACCTACTGCTTCGCCAGGCCCTGGCAGAATGTCTGGGAACCCTCATCCTGGTGGTAAGTGTGTGTGCATGTGTGTACACCAATGGTTCTTAAACTTTAAAATGTCAAGGTCTCCCCTTAACTCTGACAGTATACAAATGGAGGCTCCATTTGTATACTGTCAGAGTTACAGACTTGTAAAGGGTCAATTTAGAACCCCTTAAAGGGATAGTTCACCCAAAAAATGACTTATTTTCTATCAATTACACACCCCCATGAAGCCTTGAATTCATGGAGATGTTTTAGTTTTTGTCGCATTCCTAAGCCAATAATTTGATGACCAGCGGAAAGATGGTAATGTATCCAGTTGGAGACTCAAAGCAGTCAAAGGAGTCTCTTTGAGTCTCCTATCAGAAATACACCCGCTCATTGGCTAAGGAATGCGACAAAAACAAAAATATCTCCATGAATTCAAGGCTCCATGGGGTGTGTAATTGATAGAAAAAAAGTGATTTTGGGGGTGAACTATCCCTTTAACTCTGACAGTATACAAAAACAACAGCCATGTTATGTGTGTAATGTTACTTTCTTCACAGGTGATGCCTATGACCATAATGAAGGCTCTGTTCCATTCAGGGTCAAATAGAGTCAGTGTGCTGCTGCTATTGTGCTCAATGCAAACTACTAGTTTGCATACAACTCAATGCAAACTAGGCTCTGCTACAGTAAATGGAACGGAGCCTTATTTAGTCAGTATTGGTAACACCTGTGACTGAAGGATGTAACATTGCACAACAGCTGTTGTATTATTATGTCAGTGTGGCTGCTGTGGAAAGAGGTCTGTTGCACTGGTCCTTTTTTTTAAAATTCCATTTAGTTTCAAAGAGAACCTTCACCATATGTGTGCACAGCATTGCAGATGCTTTGGGTTTTCAGAATAGTAATTTTTTCCTCGTTCTGTAAGGCACTTGTTTTTGTCTTGTCTGACAGTTAGGAAAATATCATAAGAGAAGCTTGGAAGAGGTACAAGATAACATGCAAGCCAATAACATCAAATTAAAGATACAATATCAGATTATATAAATGAAATCTTTATTTTCAATGTGAAGATTCTGTCTCACACCTTTCCCAATTATCCTTAGTCTATAAGGCTTTCTCCAGGCTTGCATGGCACCAAAGAGCACCTTCCCCAGAAGCACTCATAGCATTGCATTCTAGTATTTCTGAAAAGGCTCTTAACTTGTTTTCTTAGAGATCGTTTAATTTAGAGGCTGCTGTCAGTCATTGTTCACATTGTGTTGATATGGAAGATTTGATGTCGACAAGAAAGAAAAGACATCTGCGCACACACACACACACACACACACACACACACACAGACCTCAAAGAGATTGAAGTGATGATGTGTTTATTAAACTTTATTTGTTTATGCATCAGTTAAGATACTGTGATACTACACTGTGGTGAAGCTTGAGCCATCAAAAAGTTGTCTTAGGAGCGTCTGTATTGAAGACAAACTCAAGAGGTCTGCAGCAGAGATGCCTGCACTACAATGTCCCTGGGCTAGAAAGCCTCAAACTGTCCACATGCTGATATTGATGCAAAAATGTCTTTGATTTAAGACGTCTGTGTCAAACGATGCTCATGAAAAGTAACTTACCTTGTATTTTTACTCAATTTTTAGGTACTTTTACTTTACTTGAGTATTTCCATTTTCAATGGCCAGACTACTCTATACATCGCAGCAGGCAAATATTGTACTTTTTACTCCAGTACAATTATTTGACAGATTTAGTTACTTTGCAGATTTAGGTTATTAATAAATAAAAAAATACAATATTTTGATGTCAATACTTGAACTTTTACTCAAGTAAAATTTTCAATACAGCCTTTTTACTTGTAACAAGAGTATTGTTATATTGTTGTGTGCTATTACCACTTTTACTTAAGTAAAACATTAGGAGTACTTCCTCTACCACTGCTACTGAGTAGCATTGATGATAGTCAAAGACTGAAATGTTTCAATTGAAGTCTGACACATTTACTCATTTTGTTAGTTCCTAGTTTTTCGTTTATTACATTTTTGACATTTCTTAGCACAGTCTGGTGGAGTCTGCCACACCAATTTCACTGCACATGCTTGGACCGTTTGAGCATGTCAGCCTTTTCTGCATCAATCTCAGCATGTGGACTACTTTTTTTTTTTTCATCTCTACTGCCGACTTCTTACATTTGACATATCCAAAGCATTATTCATCCATATGCAATGTATGATTTATACTACTTGAGGAAAAAACTGGTTGGTGACTGATGCAGTGTGTAGTGTACTCACTGACGGTGAAACTCGGGGGCGAGGGCATTTTCTTAACCACTTAAGCCCTACTTCTTTATACGATAAATAGCAAATCTACTGTCAACTTGTCAAGACTCAAGATGCAACACGTAGTGAACTTGTAGATCTGCCATTCATTTTTTTCTTCTAATATTCTGAAAATAGGGACACACCAGGGTTAACATAATGTCTTTGTTAAATTGTGACACGCCCACTTTGGTTCCCAGTTCAGGGCAAGAACTGTACTGTAATTGGTTCCAGTTCCAAACCAACTTATAGGGTTCTGAACCAATTCATTTTCAGTGGAAACACTCTAAACTGGTTCAAAATTAGGCGGGGGGGGAAAAAGAACGAACCGGTTCAACCCTGGTGGAAAAGTGGCCACAGTGAACACAACTATAATATTTACTAAGAACACCTACTGTAGTGCAGGATGGATCCAGGACACACAAGTTGACACAACCTCACATTACCTTCTATTGTCGGTGGTTGAGCTTTAGCATCATGTGTTCTCTGTTTGCTGAAGTGCATGTATTTAAGGCAAGGCAAGTTTGTTTGTATAGCAGTATTTCAATGTCAAGGCTTAATATAAGGCATTTAAAGTATATCGAATAACAAAGACACATATCAGTGACAGTCCAGACACCACATCTGATGGAGATACTGTATACATTTCCCATATCAAAAGATTAGATTAAACTGTTTATCCAAGCGTAAATTCAATATATAAACAGTGTAACATCTATATCCCTTTCAATCTCAGAGGTCTAATCTGTCTTTAGTCTAACTTCATCCCATATGTAAGCGCTTGGATATACAGTTAATACTCAAACAAAATTAAAGCTGCAATCGGTAAGTTTTATGTCCTACCCGGGGCTCGAATCCAGGTGGTCTCCTGTGTGGGAGACCAAACATCTACCACTCAGCCATGAGGCAATTGGCCAGGGTAGATGCAGTACTGCGTTGCGCTTATGAGCGCCAGGCAGTACTACTCGTGACAGAGTCTAAATTTGTCAATGGAAGAGAAGGGAGACCACCGCCAGCCACTGCATATACTAGTTATTGTATTCACGTACTCTACCATATACAGTAGATTGGTTGAAATAACGTGTTATTCATTGAAATAAGTTCTGAACTGCAGCTTTAAGGGCATTTCAGGCTTCCACGGTGTAGCTCCGACTCAGAGTTGAATGACTTGTGGCTTACTTAGTGGTTAATAAAGTAATTGATCAACGTGTAGAAACCTGCACCCTTTCATGTTGACATCTCCTTAATGGCCACTCCCTAAACCACAATAACCTGCAGTAGCTGCCACTCTAAACAACAAAGGCAATTTATGCAAGTAAAAATCATTATATACTGTTAGCTTTCCCCCAAACCCCCTCTATAAGGAGCTATTTTCTGAGATTCTGAACCCACTGTTTTTTATTTACATTTGTGATTTTTTTTAGGTGGCATACATGTGTACAGAGTGAGTTACAGAATCATTTTAATTCAGTATAGAACCTGTTTTGGTAAGGCTGTACTGTAGCTTATTTGTCAGTATAAATGCATGTAAATTTAAAAGGACATATTGCCCCCCAAATCCTAACAACAAAACGTATGTTACGTGAAATGGCGTATAGAGTCATAATCATCCAAGAATTAAGCCACACCAGTATTTGGTGACTAGTACTACTCAGCGCTGTGTACTGTAGGTAGGTAGGTAGGTAGGTAGGTAGGTGATTTAGCATGCTGCCGGTAGGTGTGGCACGTGTAATCATAACAATACAATATGTTATGTGAAATGACGTATAGATTCATAATCATCCAAGAATCAGACCACACCAGTATTTGGTGACTGTCTAGTACTACCCAATACCCATCACTGTGTGTACTGTTAGGTGAGGTGATTTAGTACGCTGCCGGCAGGTGTGGCACGTCTGTTCTGCAGGTGACATGTGACTCGGGTGCTGGGTGGGACGGCAGACTCAACAATAGAGGTGACACACGATGAGCATGCTTGACATATTTTTACTTCCTCTATTAGGAGATGTCACCTCCCACCTCACTCTGTCTATCTCTCTCTGTCTGTCGTTCTCTCTCTCTCTCTGTCGCTCTCTCTCTCTTCGAACACTACTTGTCTGTTAACATATTGACCCTCCAAAGCTGGTAATGAGTCATCAGCAGTTAGTACAGGATGAAAGGTGTGCGCAACTGAGCATTTGTCTCCAGCTCGCTGAGTAGTGACCATGTCTACAGGCATCATTCCACATGATGCTTCTCAACACAGTTTCTATTGAAAGCAGTGAGGAGTTTCATTCTCTGATTCAAGCCAACCACAGTCTGGTGGCTATACGGGGGGTCTGTAATGTATGTGCTGTTTCCACAAGGACTTCATTGTTCTTGTAGGTCAGTATGGGTTGTTGCTAACTCTTAGTGTCCTGTCTAAGCCTTTTTAAAGCATCAGTAGAGCTAATGTTTCACAACTGATCAACCAAAAAATTATGTAACCACATGAACCCTATAGCTTCCCTATTCTGGGGCGAACATTTGGAAATTGCAGATCTACACTCTACAAGCTCGTAGATTGACTGTTTTCAGTGAAGACCTTTGGTCTAGTAGCGGACCAAGTACTTAGTTGACCCCAGTTAACTAAGTATAGTGTTTAAGTAGTTAAAAAGTGGCAAGAGTGAGAGAGGGCGTGTGGAAAAAGGAGTTGTGTGAACAAAGAAACAATAGAGTCCTTTTAAAAAAATGTTTACAGCTACGATCGAAGAATTACCAGTTGGAACGTCAAACTTGGTTCTGGCCTTCTTCATCCAGACGTATTACATTTTGTTGCACTTAGAAGAGAAAAGTGAGAAGAAGGTGGTGCTGGTGATTTAGATGCTGTGATACTCAGTGATTTAAGGTTTTATTTCCATTCCAACACTCGTAGATCATCGCTGAGGCTTCTCTGACTCACTCTGTCCATCTCCGCTGTGCTTCTGTCTAGCTGGACAGCCATGTGCGTCAACTATTAAATGTAGTTGTTGGACTATTTTGGTAGTTGTTGGAGCGGAACTCCTTTAACAAACTGCGTATAGATAGAGCTTCGTGTTAATTGCTTACGGATGGGCCTTTTCTGGTGTAATCCCATCTCATCGAACTTAGTCATTTGGCACTGTTGCAGGCCAAGTACTGTACCTATTGTACTCATTTGCAATGAGATGCCTCTGACATTCATGAGAACTTGGTGAAGGAGCTCTGAGTTAAAGCAATGCATCCATATGCACACGTGAACACTCTTCTACCACTATAGTGTAGGCTTGGCTGGGTTCGTCGGGGGCTGAATAGAATTTAGACTGAGCCCAGTGAGGTTGAACCTTCCATTAGGCGCCGGCTCCGTGGAGTGTGGCAGCCTCAACAACATGTGTGTCTACTGTGGTCTGGGTGGAATGCCGCCTTTATAGTGCCTTGTCGGGGGGTTCTGAGACTGGCAAACTCAGCAAGGACCACACGTAAACCTCTGTTGTTGAACAGATGCATACAGTACAACCTATACGAATGCACACGCACGCACACACGCACGCACGCACACACGCCCGCCCAGACACCCACACATCCGTAGTATAATATTCCAGATCTGCGACCACTTATCAGTGACAGACAAGATGCCATTCTTAAGGATGTTCCTTATAACAGTAGATCGTGTTTTTGCCCAATAAGGCATGTTTTGCTCTTAAAGGAAAGGGAACTCCTTTCAGGTTGACACTGAATATTTGTCCATCAGATAAAGCGGCAGTATAATGACGGCAGTCATTTTTGCAGGGTCAGATGGCAACACGTATTGTTTTTCTGCATCACATCTCACCTTCCATTCAACACACAACAGAGGACATTTAATCAAAAGGGGATTCAAGTTTCTGCGGTACAGATAATGATCATGTCCCGAATTCTCACCCCTTCATGACAGGAGTTATGAAACCGCAGTTTTATGACCGTCAGTTATGAAATGGCACTCAATGAACCGTATTCATAGCTTGCTTGCGTCTTTCAGAAAGGTTTGTGCAACACTTCAAATAGCTCTCTGAAGAGTTCCCAATACATTTCTTTCTACTTAAATTATTTTATTTTTTCGCTTATTTTTATTTTTAACCACTGTATGCCAAAGTATATACACTTAAGGGCCTCTTAATGTCTAGAGGGTAAATTCAAACTCATTGGAGTCTGTGTTGTGATTTGTTGCCGACTACACAGAGTAAGAAATGGAACACATATTTGCACTCACGATGGCGGTGTGTTACAAAGGATAAAAACCTGGCGAATACACGATGCTATAGACGGATGCTAGGTTTGATGATCATGTTTACCTATTGTCACAGTTTCTTTGAAGCACTACAGCGTTCTCTTTGCGCTCTACTTAAGTGACTTTACCTTGTTTGCTTGACTAGAGTGCTTACTCTGCTTTCTCGGATCTCGCACTTGTCGTTCTGCGATAAGAGCGTCTGCTAAAGACCTAAATTGTACATAAGACACTTAAAGCCTAATTTACACTCTTCAAGCTAACAAGTCGCATCATCTAGTACACTTAACAATGTCAGCTGGATGGGCGTGCTGGTAAATGATCAGAATGTGTCGTCGACATTTTGGGGACAATTGCAATGTCCCGATTCTGGACGAAAACCTGTGTTGCATGCATGTCTTTCTCCGCCCTCTACCATGAGCTCCCAGACTAAAGCATCTTCGGTTAAAGGACAACATTGTTTTTTTACAACAAGGGTTATTTTATTAGTTTGTAATGATAATTACAAACTATTTTTGTCTCCACAAGGCCGAAGGTCAGGGCAGAACCTCTGCCCCGAATGTTTCACATCGGTATGTTACCAATTACCCAAAGTGAAACATTTGGCTTCTGCCCTGACCTCCGTGCCTTCGGTCTTGCGGATATAAAAATAGCCTGCTCGTTGTGTAAAACAAATAACATTTTGACTAACTTTCACTACCTGAATGCCCCGCCCCCCAGTTAAAAATCGTTATAACGATAGAAAGCAATGAATGACATTTTGTTTAACACATCTTTTAATTATTATCATTACAAACTAATAAAAGAACCCTTGTTGTAAAAAAAACTTTGTCCTTTAAAACAAAAACAATATCGGCTGGAGAAGGACGAGGAAGTCAAAGGAAAACGTGTATGTGCGTGTTAAAAATAGGACATGCTGTTAAACAGTTTCTCTCTGTTGTTCTGCTCCTCCAGATGTTTGGTTGTGGTGCCGTGGCCCAGCTGGTGCTGAGCAAGGGAACCCATGGCATGTTCCTCACCGTCAACTTTGCCTTCGGCTTCGCCGCCACCTTGGGCATCCTGGTCTGCGGCCAAGTTTCAGGTAGGTTAACCACTTAAACCCCCCCCATATATGCAGCATCTGTATTCTGGGGGGAAACGTGCGCAGAAAATAGCAGATCTACAAGGCTCGCATAACGCGACACATTTGCGACACGTTGTGAGCTTGTAGATAGGCTATTTTCAGTGAAGATCTGTGGAGCGAAATAAAAAGGTCACTATAGAGCCCTGGGCCGTGAACTCAACAACGTTTTAAGTGAATAAAACATTTTACTAATGTGTGTGGTAGAGTATGTTAATGCAATAGGGCATAGCAGTGGTGGCCATTTTGTGGTGCCACAGATAGAAACCCCATTAATTTCCCCCGTAGATATTTCTGAATATATTTATCTAAATTATTTTAAGCCTGGAACCAAGCCATCTAGACTCCTGGTGAATCATGACCATAAAACATTTGAATCCATATCAAACAATATTAGAAACCTGCAAAAAAGGGTATTTATTATTAGGGTATATATATATTTATTAAATATAGTATATAATTAAATATATATATATATATATATATATATATATATATATATATATATATATATATATATATATATATATATATATATATATATATATATATATATATATATATATATATATATATATTTTTTTTTTTTACACATAATCAAATGTTTTATGGTCATGATTCACCAGGAGCCTGGATGGCTTGGTTCCAGGCTTAAAATAATTTATATAAATATTTTCGGAAATCTCTATAGGAAACACAAATGGGTTTTTTATCTGTGGCACTGCTATGCCCTACTCCCAACTCTTCTATTGAGAAATTTTGACCCTGGTGTCGTGGGTAGGACGCCCACTGTTTGGCAGACGAGACGTGAGGCACACTAGACACTGGATGTTCCGCCATCTTTACTGACATTTGTTGCAATTAAAAAAAAAAAGTAAAACACAGATTGTACTGTAGCTTTAAAAAAAGGAAACAAACAAACCTTACTTCATGTGAAAAAACCTGCTCAAATACCTGCCAATCCGTTTCACACTGTAGATCTGGGGTGTGTGCCCATCATCTTCACCTTAGGGTTGTTGTTGTGTTATGAGGTGCAAAGATTATTGCTCTGCTGCTCCACGCCTTGATAAATAACATGATTTATTGAAGTGTTTGCTGTCGAGTCCACTTCTTTTTGGAGTTGTTTAAATAACTTCATGTTAACAAATACTATAAATAACTTAAAGTATTTTGTTGCTGTCGGATAGAAACCTCATATCTCCATATTATAACTTTTAATGTTTTCTTTCATAAATGAATGCCCTACTTCCTACTTTGTCATACTACAGTGTCACAGAAAAGTAGCAAAAAATGCAGATCTACATGCGACAAGTTTTGAACTTTGAAAATTTTTAAAAGATTGTTATACATTTGAAACCTGTAAAATGGGACAGTCTGCATAATGAGTACTCGTACTGTTGGTACTTTAAGTAGATTTTGATGCCAATACTGTACTTTAGTGCTTTTACCCAAGAAGATTTTTTATTCTGGACTTTCACTTGTAACAGAGTATTTATTTTTACACTGCAATATTGCTACTTTTAAGTAAAAAGTTTTGAGTACTTTTACCACCACTGCAGTTTTGGACATATGAGGTTTCCACTTTCCAACCTACAGTTTTCTTAACATGCTGTGACACACATGCATCTTTTTTTACATGCAGGAGGCCATCTGAACCCTGCTGTGACCTTCGCCCTGTGTCTGCTTGGGAGGGAGCGGTGGAGAAAGTTCCCAGTATTCTTTGCTTTCCAGACGCTGGGTGCTTTCTTGGGCTCTGCCATCATCTTCGCCATGTACTATGGTGAGGAATCGCTCCAGGCACGAAGCCAAGATCAGACCAAACTCTCTCACTCACACTCTCTCTCTCTCTGGAACCACTCATGCTCTCAAGAGGGTTGAATGACTGGCGGCTTTACTTGGTCGTGAATAATAGTAATTGATCAACATGTACAAACGTAGTGTTTCATGCAACATCACCTTTCATTGTTGTCATTTCTTTAATGGCCACTCCCTAAACTATAATAACCTAGCTTTACTGTACTCTATAAACCAGTGGTTCCCAAACTTTTTAGCTCCAAGACCCAAAAGGAGAAATTTGACGTTTTGCCCTGCACCCAAACTAGTGAAAATGGCGTTGCGAGCTTGCATTTTTTTATGTTATGAAATACAAAAACATTTTGGAATTGGTTTTAATTGATAACGTTTTTTTGTTACATTTGTTTAAACGTGTGTGTATATATATTTATATATTTTTTAAATGTAGGAAACAGATTTTTTTTTAATATTTACTACTATTTAATTGGTCCGTGACCCAAAGATGGGTCCCGACCCGCTGTTTGGGAAACGGTGCTCTAAACAACACAGGTTCTATATATGCAAGTTTTTAAAAAACATGACTTATAGCTCCCTTAATTTAAGACCTCAAAAAGCTTCTAAATGGAGCCATTTTCCATGATTCTGAACTCTCATCTATTTGGGGGCCATGTATACAAAGTGAGTTTGTTTGGGTAAGGCTACATTGTAGTTCACTTACCAATATAAACACATTTACATTGCATCTAAATCACAATGATGAACTTATGTTAAATGTCTTAATGTGGATAATCAGCCTAGAAGTAAGTGTGAGAGAGAGAGAATAATCATCCCTGTGTAATTGACCAAGACTGGGACCAAACTGTCTCTCTACAACCACATTGGATGCCTGTGGCAAATGTGTCATTCTACTTAATTAAAACCAGAGAGCGGATATAAAGAAGAGCCTGTATCTTTGTGTCCCTTTTTTTTTTTTTAGATGCTCTGTGGGACCTCCCTGGAAGTTTCAATCTGTCCGGGCCCAACGCCACAGCTGGCATCTTCGCCACCTACCCTGGAAAACATCTCACCCTGGTCAACGGCTTCTTTGATCAGGTATAGACTCTCTAATCCAGATTGTTCAAATTAAAATTGTCTTTTAGTTCTACTGGATCTCTTCTCTACTAGTCCCTCCCTAACGTTTTAGTCTAGTTTTTATTTGTTGACTAATTGTCTTGGTTTTAGTCATCGTAGCTTAGTTTTTATTTCGTTTTTCGTCAGTGAAAAAAGGTAGTCGACGAACATTTTTCGTCATAGTTTTAGTCGACGAAATCAACACTGGTACCTGACTATCCTATAGAGTACCTGAAAAGTGCCTCATATACTGACCAGACCAACCTTACCACTTTCCAGATCATCGGGACAACGGCTCTCATCGTCTGCATCTTGGCGATCGTGGACCCGTACAACAACCCCATTCCTCAGGGACTGGAGGCCTTCACTGTGGGCTTCGTGGTTCTGGTCATCGGACTGTCCATGGGCTTCAACTCCGGCTACGCCGTCAATCCCGCCAGAGACCTGGGACCACGTATTTTCACCGCCATGGCTGGCTGGGGCACCGGAGTCTTCACGTGAGTCGATCGTTCTTGCGTCTTGTCTTTGATTAACCACTTGATCCCCAGCATCCCTATTCTGGGGGGGATATGCTCCAAAAATCATTCTCATTGTTATTTTGGGGCGAAAAAATATTTGGTGTAGAGTGAAAAAAGAACATACAGTACATGGGAACAGTTGCAACTGGGGTCCGTTTTACTAAATGCGGTATACAGGGTTTAAATCAGGGGTGTCAAACTCACGTTTTGGGGGCAAAATGCGGCCCCCAGAGAGGTCCAATGCTGCCCCCAACATGGTTTTCAGAAAAGTAAAAACATACTACCTTTTATGATGCCAAATGTCTTGTAGAACTGTAATATCACTAATTAAAGTAGCTATTCTTCTTAATGATAAACAAAATTATGGTTAACTTTAAATGCTTCAAACAGGGATTTCCCAGTGGGGGGAAAAGCCCGATCGTTAAACGCTTTCCACTTTTTCTTGTATACTTCAGTTATGGGAACTGCTGGTTCCTGGTGCCGATCTTCGCTCCGTTCCTGGGCACCATCATCGGCGTGATCATCTACCAGCTGATGGTGGGCTTCCACGTGGAGGGGGAGTTCCGCGAACGCGAGAGGCAGGAGAAGGAGCAGGAGAACGAGAGAGTCCGACTAACCAACATCACGACCAATGACCACGCTAAAGAAGCAACCAAGGAGATGGCGTGAACAACGACAACCTCGTGTTACCACGAGGATGTTATACTCTCCAGCATCATATGAATACATACAGTCTGTAAATACACACACAAACACAACTAGGGGATCGAGCATTCAAACACTGTTGTCTTTCTAAAAGCTCCAGTTAGGTTTGTTGCAGCCGAGACATTCCTCCAAAGACTCTTGACAGCTCATGTTCATGGGAACAGCCATAGGCATAACGGTCTGTAGTAGTCTCTCTGCTTAATGGGCTAAATAATCATTTCACTTGTGACTCTATTGTACCATAGAGGAATGATTGTTTATGAACAAATTGGGGTTGAGGAAGCATTCTTTTGTTTTGTTAACACAGAATTACATTAATTCTTAATCTTAGTGTATTTAGACATTGTGTTCGGAGAGTATTGTACCGAAGTAGATATTAGTGTGTCATATTGTATTTGTATAGATTGTTTTGTTTTTACATTGCTGTATATGTGCGTCCCAGCCTTGGCCAGATATTTGTAATATTTTCTTTCCATGTCCAGAACCTTTCAAACGTACTCAATTCAGGGATTAATTTAAAAGATATGTACTAAATAAAAAAATCTTGTTAATTTATCAAAGGCTTTAAAGACTACAACAAAAAACATCCTGTAGTAGGCCTATAGTCATTGGCGAGGTGAAACGATTATGTCCGGTATGTCTATACTAATTTATATCGTTGCTGTCGGGCAGAAACCTCATATCTCCATATTTCAACTTTTTGTAGTTTTTTCGTAAATACTACAGTGCGTGTCGGGGCTATTTTCTGCGAAAGTCTTCCCCACAATAAGGATCCTGGGGTTTCAGTGGTTAATCTTATACGCCAGAGACTTACAACACTGCTAGTTTAAAAGACTTCCCCCGTCCACTTTCGTTGCACTGTAAAATGACTTATCTGGTGGTTGTTCAAATGATCTGGCAACCACACTGATGATGCGTTCCTCAACTGGAAAACTTGATCATTTCTCTCTGTAAGCTATTGGAGAGAGAGAAAAAAAGTGTTTGTTAACTTCCCATCTTTAAGCATGCTTGTACATAATTGCATAATAATTGTGTCGATCAAGGCATGACAAGAGCTGCTGAACAGCTGCTGATTTTTTAAAACCTGACTCACACAGGGATGCCTTTCAGTGGATGGACTACTATTTCAAAAGTAACTTTGTAATTTTGCCGCTGTCGGTCAGAAACCTTGTATACTGTACGTCTATGACTTAAACTTTTCAGGAAATGTAAACATTTTGTATTTAATCACAAGATCTTGTTATGTAGTTATTTAATCACACGTTAATTGTTAATACTTTTCACTGGTGAAACCACATTCACTTTCAAAATGTTTGAAAAAATAACCCAAAAAAGACACGTTGTGAGCTTGGTAGATCAGCCGTTTTCGCTACTAGTGTACACACTCTTCCATGACAAAGTAGGTAATTTATGAAAAAACATAAAAAGTTGGAAATATGGAGATACAAGCTTCTTGCCTGACAGCGACAATTTATTGCCCTTGTTAGTCTTCTTGATGTGTCGGTGCCTTTTGTGTTCCACTCTATGGCAGGGTGCTGATGTGCCTATGCTGTGAAAAAAAACTTTTGTATTTTTGTTTTGGTCAAGGGGGAGATGCTTTTGTATATTTACATAATAAAGTCCTTTTTATCATTGCCTAAAATGTGGGTCATTGGATGATGTTACACCCCCCCCTCCCTTTCTTATTCTGTGTACTTTCTCACGTCTGGTCCTTAGATGAGGCAGTAAAAAAATGCCACCCGATAATAGAAAAGTGCAAACTCCACCTGCAAACTCCACCTGGTATTCTATCTTTCATTGTATTCAAAAGGGACATTATGTAGAACAAGAATTGTGATCTTTAAATTCACATGAACATAGGGTTGTTTTTGGGCGGAAAAATAAAGTTATTCGGCCCAAAGGTAATTGAAGGCATTACATTGATAGTTATTTTTTGTATTTTTATTTTTGTGAATACTTTATTAGTCAGAAATGTAAACGGCACCTGGTACAGTAAGACATTAAGGCTAAAAGGATAAGACAAAGTCCCAGGGACTTGTCTCCATTGTGGTCCTATGTACAGTATTCAATTCATCAACATCGTATAAAAAATTACCCAATAATACATGTCATAAACAAATCTAAACACTATGTACAACAGAGATTGGACAATTACATTTACTAGGGCTGTGTATCTTTGGGTATCTTCCAATACTTGGGGTCACAAATTGATTAAAAAAAATCGATTCAAAATAGTTTCTCTTTACTGTGAGAGGGTTGTGTAAAAATCATTGGCTTTGATGGAATCTTAGATTAGTTCTATTGCAGAAACACAACATAATTGCCTTGATGCAAGTAACATTAACGAGTGTCAACGAGCGTCAGCTGGACAGTGACACACACCTCAGCTGACCTGAAAGTGACTGGAGTTAGTTTCTAAAAAAGCCCTTGCATATGACTGAAGAAATTATGATGTCTACTGTGATTATGGTAAGCTTACATTTCATATCACAAACAAACCTCGATTTTTGGACATTGTGAATCGATTTTGAATCTTTGATAATAAGAATTGTGATTTTTACATGAATCGATGTTTTCCAACACCCCTAACATTTACCTCTCCTTGTGGTCTCCTGATGTTTTTTCAGGCCAATTTAGAAAGAAACCAGTGTTACAGTACACATCCTGTAATGGATGGTGTCAGGGCATTCCACATTTGGTGGCAGAGCAGTAGAATGAGAATTTTCCCATGTTTGTTGCACATTTGGGTGGTTCCAGATCATGGTCGCTCCCTCTAGTGTTGTGGCTGTGGGTGTCACTCACTTTGGAGAAGTAGTTCCACAGGTATGAGGGTATTGAGGGTTCTGTCCCTTTTGACAATCTTAAATATCAATCCCAGTGATATTAGCTTAACCCTGTCTTCTACTCTGAGCCATCCCAAACTAGCAAAGCATGTTGGAATTAGGTGGGTCATGGGCTTAAGGCCAAGAAGTAGTCATATCACTTTGTTTTGGGAGGTCCGTTAGTTTTTAGTGACATTGTGAACCAAGAGGTGCGAGCATAATCAAAAAGGGCATTGAATGACGGCTGCAGCTAGAATCTTGAGAGCACTTCATTTAATTTGTTGACAAAAGAGGAAATCCTGCCCATCTTATGATTTCCATCTATGGTTTCCATAATATAATATTCTCCTGCTAATACATCAGGGAATGGTGCTGGGTCAGGTTGCAGCCTCCATCTGGTTTGGGTCGACCGGTTCATTTGGGTATGACATAATCAGCCAATAGATTATGAGAATGTATTCTTTAAATTCATTCCATAAGCTGCAAATATACTGTACAGCTGCTAATATGTGCAATACAGAACAATGTTTATATCTAGTATATTGTTTATCTATAGTTTTATTTTATTTGTTATATACATGTTTTATATAGTTTGATTACTAAGCGTTCAAATGTTTTAATGTTGTTTATTCGCACAAAGCTCATCAGATGAAATTCTTTTTTTTTGTATGTGCAAATATTTGGCGAAATACTTGGAATTCTAATTGCTCAATGCTTTTGTTATGAGGAATAGAAGATCTAGTTGGAAGTTAATTGAAGCAAAGTTATAATCATGGGACTTTTTCCTAACACTACGGCTTTCCTAAAGTAAAAGTGACAGCTGTAATATTGCTCAATATAAATGGATGTTGTTGTGCATTTTGTTTTGCAAACCTGACATCAAATCGGCGCGCTTCTCAAAGACAGGAGACCTCAGCCTGTCAAACCAAAATCAAAACATCACAGTTATAATCATGGGACTTTTTCAACACTATGGGTTTCACAAAGCAAAAGTAACAGAGACAGCTGTAATATTACTCAATATATATATATGTATAATGTTGTTGTCGAACTTTTTTTTTCAAAGCAAACCCAACATAAAATCAGCGTGCCGCTCAAAGACAAGAGACCTCAGTCAACCCAAAATCAAAACATCACAGTGAGTGTTGCACAGGGTTAGCAGCTGGAGCAGTGGAGCTCCGCTAAATATATAGACATCTCTATTCCCTCAGCGGCGAGCTCTTTAATAATCATTTTAAGTTCCCATGTTGAGACCTGCTCCATCATTATGCAGCGCACAGCAGTACTTACAATGCTATATTTGGTACTAACTTTCATTCCCAAGTATAGCTCAGCCTCCGCATACAACAACAGGGCCAGCAGCATTTTGTGTGTGTGTGTGTGTGTGTGTGTGTGTGTGTGTGTGTGTGTGTGTGTGTGTGTGTGTGTGTGTGTGTGTGTGTGTGTGTGTGTGTGTGTGTGTGTGTGTGTGTGTGTGTGTGTGTGTGTGTGTGTGTGTGTGTGTGTGTGTGTGTGTGTGTGTCCATATAAATCAAAGCAGCAGCCTCTTGTTTTGGCCTTTGTCTTCTTCGCCATTCTCCTAAAAGTACTGTAGACACTTGATGATGTAAATCATATTTATCGCATGCTGCCTTTAGTGCCTTATCCTGAGATGAACTCTTTGCCATATTAATGATGATGGTAATATCTTCAACTTTTCTACAAAAAAAGTCCCTTTTCTCCTCTGTATACTTTACTTTGTTCAGCCCAATTAACTTTCCTTGAAATACTTTTTGATGGCCGGATTTTGGTTGTGCAACACAGGTCTGAATACTGTAAGCATTGTGTGATTAATTCCAACAGGTTAAGGCAGATCACCTTGCATGTGTGGGAGAGATTGAATAGAATCCCCTGATTCACCACAAATTACTCACACTGCATTGCCGTCAGCACAGGACGTGCTAATGCAATAAGGTCTCGACCTTGACCACAAAAGAAGTCTTAAGCCTAATTTATACTCGTGCGTGGGTGTCGCGCAACGCAGAGAGATTATGGTGGAGTTTGCACTTTCTACTATCGGTACTATCGGTGAGCTTGTAGATTGGCTATTTTTGATAATTTTGTGTGACATGGAATGACGAAGTAGGGCATTAATTACGAAAAAGGTTAAAATACGGAGATAAGAGGTTTCTGCCTGACAGTATATGCAATGTGGCCCTCTGGAGTGAGTGTGGAAATATAGTGGCCCTCTCCATCATCAATGTTGCCCACCCCTGCTATAGCCTTTACGCTAACATTCTTCATCGTAGTAGATTGATCTTCGTGGATAACAGGGATGATTTAATGCCCCCTCCTACTCAACTCTTGGTCGACATGTGTGTCCAATCTTAAACTGACTAAGAATTATTTTCCCTTTGAAAATGATTTCTTACTGCAGATTCAAGGTGTTGCTACTGTACGGGCGCAACCTTTTGCTGCAGATTACGCAAACTTGTTCACGGGTCGTCTTGAAAACAAAAAACAGAACATATTTATTCCACCAACCCTTTTTTTTAAAGCTTTCACAGTCTGCCTTTGACTGCCTTTGGAGAATACTGTACAACATCAATCAACTTTTGATACAATTCTACCACTTTTATATATCCAAGTTACCTTGACTGACAGAACACTCTCCTCATCACTGTAAGTGAACTTAAAGGCACATGTTTGCATAGGAGCTAACCAGTGCTCAAGCACTTGCCCGATTGCCTTCATAGGAGAAAATGCACTAGTGCACTTTCACCTATGAGGGCAATCGGGCCAGAAACAAGGGCATTGGCATACTCAACTGAGAAATCTTCACAGTATGATCTGCCATGAGACATACTGTACTGTATATGGGTGTAAAGTTGCTGACTCGGAATCAAATCAGTGCAGAAGCTCCATCTATTCACAGAGGTGATCCTAAATCCGCTGTAGCTAGACACTTTCAGGCAGTGACGGCTCATCCATTATGTGAGAAAGAAAGAGAAAATGTTTATGTTTTTGTAAAGCTGTGTAAAGCTTGATAGTGTCAATCCTAGCAAAGACACGTATCTTGAAACAAACATTTTACAACGTGAAAGCATATGGTTTGGCCGGTTATTTATGATTCATGGGTCTGTTGTGTCTGTGTGACATATCGTGAATGTGTGGACGCATAATGGTATGGCCACACATACAGCACGCATCGGAGGCGGAGTAGCACATGTGTCGAACGTGTCAATTACCCATGTCGTATTGCGGATTGTGGGCCGGTTTAGTGGTGTGTGTGTAGATTAATGACGTAGGCCTGGCTATGTTGGAGTGGTTGGCTCACTGAAAGAAAACTACAACAAAAAAAAGCCTGCCATGTCCATGTATGCGTGGTCAACCACGCACCACTTCCCAATTGGTTGACGCCCGGTCAAATTTCACCAATGTTGATCTCCAGGCGTTGAGTCGTAATGGGAAGCTCGACTCCTTCGCTCCCATAGAATGGAAGTGAATAGGAGGCTGATGTTTCTGACACGTATGTGTGACCATGTGCTCATTGTGGTCAAGTAGGTCACATCCAATTAAGCCTGATGTATGCCAGAAATAGCAGATCTATACCAGCTCACAACGCATAACTGATGCGACCCATTGTGAGCTTGTAGATCGGCTATTTTCAGCGCACCAAAGTACAGTATTAATTTTGGCATTAACTGACTGTTCTGTGTATCAGGATCTGTATATAGATCTTTGTTTGCTGCTTTTCAAATTCACTTTCAGCACTGTCTGACACAGATGTCTCACATTAACACAACATTTTTGCATCAACCTCAGCATGTGGATTCATTGTGGACTGTCTTTTGAGGCTTTCTAGCCCAGAGACATTGATGTGCACGTACTACACTGGACAATTCTTACTGAGAGACAGCAGCGTTAACCACTGAGACACCGTGTCATCATTTCGTTGTTGTCGGTGTGTCGGATGTCCAAAACTGTTACTTTTCAGGAAACAAAAAAAAAGAACCTGTGTGCCAATTGCCAATGGTTCCAGTGTAGTTATTAAACAGTCACAAGCTCTTGATAACACTTTTGGTACATTTTTTATAAAATCCACACTTAACCGCTTAAACCATCACTTCCAAAGTTTTTCAAGCAAAAAATAGTTGTTGCATTGTATAGGGAATTAATCTATGGGGGAACAAACCCATGCAAAGTTTTAATATGAAGGTTTCCGCCCGACTGCAACCATTTGTAATCCAACTGCAGTTCCGGGGGAGCAGGAAATGGGTGACGTGTCAACTCACGTTCTTACATTAAATCCCCAAGCCTCAACCAGACACATCATGTACACACGTTGGTGCAGGGAGCAGATGTGTGTAGCTCCATGTTAAGCACCTGTGGCAGGTGGCTTCGTCTGCAGATCAAACGGTAATGATATCATAACAGGGTTATGGGCCAATACATGAAATATAAAACAGACCACTACCAGCACTATATACGCTCTCACAATATGGTCGAGTTTTTTTAATTCAATCAAAGTGACGTCAGAGAGACGCTCTTATATATTTTATGACATAATGACGCCGAATAAAGATTTAGATTCATGCATCAGTGTTTCCTGAAAGAGCTCGCATCCTTGAATCAATGAACGGTCAGAAACGTTCACAGTTAAACCAGCCGTGTCACGCCAACCTGCCTGCAGTGACCATGTGTTTACCAGCTGCAGTGCCAACGATGCATACCGGAGGTTTATCCGGCATGCGAGCGTATAATAGATCAGATTTAATCGGTTACGCTTGTGCGTAAGATTCAATTCAGTTCAATTCAAGGGACAATTAGTTACTGGGAATGCAATCAACAATCAACAACAGGGAACAGATAGAGGGCTTGTCACATCCACGAGGGTTGTGGTTGAAATCTTGATATAGCTTACAATTTTACCAAGAGGATGGTGGTTCGAGCCCTCCCAGCCAGGGATGGCAAATTGTTATTCCACTCAAGCTTATTGTGAGGAAAAGCAAACACTCTCCAACACTCTTCTCTCTGTCCTGTCCCAAGCCCTAAAGGGCAAGATGACCCCTAGCAGGACAAAAAATAGCCAATCTCAGACACTTCTTATACTACACACACACACGCACGCATGCGCACACACGCACGCGCGCACACACACACACACACACACACACACACACACACACACACACACACACACACACACACACACACACACACACACACACACACACACACACACACACACACACACACACACACACACACACACACACACACACACACACACACACGAAAGCCCGCAAAAGAACAGACCACTTCTTACAGTCAGCTATGTAAGAAACGTTATATTCTTGTGTATATCGCGTTTTGTACATGATAGTAGTGGGTACAGTAAACATGTGAATCTCTGCACTGTAATGATTAGGGCTGGTAGACTCCCCCTACAGGCCACTTTGTTCATGTCAGAGTCCTCTCACATCATTTGGACCGACCTGGCTACATTTCAGCATCGTGTAACATCATTTATTACGGTGTGGCTCTGTGGGAGGTGAGCTGTCTAGAAGAGGGTCTGTCTGTGAGGCCAATCAATACATGCTCCTTCCGACGTTGGAAAAATCTTCCAGTTTCGGACAGGCTTTCTGAACTAGTTCGGACAGTCAGGACATCTGAGGGGGGGGGGGGGGGGGGGGGGCACGAGGAATGGTTCTGAGACGTCAATTTGTAGTTATACCACCTCCCTTTCCGAACAAATGTTTGGACCTCGGAAAGGAGCATGTATTATTCGTCTTTAGTTTGGGGTTAATGGCACAAACGGCTGGACCAATCAGTGTAAAATGTCTTGTTCATGCTGCCAATAGGCCAAGGAAGTTTTACATTTTAGTCAAAGGCAGTTGAGCTGGGCTGAAACCTTGCCCAAATATGGAGTCGTATGTGATATACAGTAGATTGGCTCCATGAAGTCCAAGATCCACATGAAGCCAATGACGAACTACCAGATCCACTGCTGTTGCTGGAGCTCATTAGATTTTTTGTATGGGAATTACAAATGAATAAATGAACACTGAGGATTTCAAAATCCAAATTTTTTCTTTTACCTTTATTGATCCCTTGGGGGAAATTCAGTTTCAGCTTCACTCAGATTGTCCTGTTGAGCTGTTATGGTTAATTTTCTTGCTCAGGGACTTTTTGACATGTTTACTGGGCGGACCAGAGGGCGAACCAGCAACCTTGAGATTCCCAGAATGTCTCTCTACCTACTCAGCTAAAAATACAGTGTAAGGCCCTGTGTGGGCTTACACTGCAGAACAGTAAAATCAATCATATTGTTTATTGTTCTTTGAGAGGGTATAAATGAAACCATATCACCTTACTGAGCTTCCAGTAGGCTATTTGATGAGGTGTGTTCCATCGAGGAGTTCAGCCAAGCTCCAGCTGAAGCTTTGCAATGCAATAAAACGTATCTCAGACTTACTTACTGTCTTTTCTCCCGTGAAGGTTCTACTATGGAATCTCGGGTCCAGACATGAATTCCCAAGGCCTGTTGTTTTCGTGTGAAGCACCTGGCTGGAGGGATTAGCCATTAGTACCATGTGCTGCCAACATGCATCAACCTCAGTGGTGGAAGAAGTACTCACATGTTTTACTTAAGTAAAAGTATCAATACCACAATCTAGAAATACTCTGTTACAAGTAGAAGTCCGGAATTCAAAATTTACTTGAGTAAAAGTACAAAAGTATTGGAATCAAAATGATAAATCTCATTATGCAGAATGTCCCCATTTCACAAGTTTTCAAATGTACAAAAGGTATAAATATCTTTTGAAAATAGACGATCTACAAGCTCAGACAATGCGTCACGATGCGACACATTGTGAGCTTGTCAGCTATTGTCAATAATTGTAGTGGAGTAAAAGTATAATATTCACGGAGTGGAGTAGAAGTAAAAGTACAGAAAATCGGAAATACTCCAGTAAAGTAAAAATACCTCAAAATTGTACTTAAGTACAGTATTTGAGTAAATGTACTTAGTTACTTTACACCACTGCCAACAATGTGCATTGACCCCACACAAACCCAACAAGAAGGATCAATTTTTAGCATTGCCTACTGAAACACTAGCGTCAGTGCAAATCTAACTTCGGATCCCGGGCTTGCCTTCCCCAGAAAGAAAGCCTGGGGAATGTTGAAGTGAAAAGTGGATAGAATGGGGTTGGTTGGTCTGACAGTAAGACAGTATGGACAGGGCCTTGGCAGAGCAGAGCTGTTCCAAAAAACAAAACACCAGTGCTGTCGGGGAGGTGTCTCTTATTATATTTATTTGATTTGTAGGCGGGCTTGCATTTACGGCCTCTTTGGATAAATTAGTACTTTTCCGGCATTGGGATTTTTTATACCATGGGGTTGGGGCTTTACAAACCAAGGAAAAACAGCACCACCTAGTCTCGCGTGGTCAGACCCGTCGTCTTACTATTCCAGCAACGGAGGTTCTGAAAGTCTGGGTTTTTCCAGAGAAAAACTCAGGTATGCCACTGATTGGCTGAACTGGAAGTCTGTGGTTGACTAAGGAGGTCTGTGGTTGGTCAATTCACATGTCTGACACAATTATTATTATCATTAATTTTGTCTCAGAGAATTTTGTCTCTGTTGAGAACTTCAGAAATTTAAAGCCACACAAGTCCGAGATCCACATTGGAGCCATGCCGTTCCCATGTCATTAATCATGAGATCCACATGATTAGATTTTCTTTTTTACATCATGGTAAATGTGTGAATAAGGGAGATAGTGGTGATGTTTAACAGAACACAACACAAAGATTAATATCTGAAATGAGAGGGCAGTTTGCTGGGACAGCCAGCCTCACCTGGGAACAATTAACCTTTCACTGTGTAAGACTTTGTTTGGCCAATTTGAAACCAGAGAGCGAAGCATCTGAGATGAGTCCTTTTGTTGTTTGTGACAATAGGCTGTTTGTTTGCATACAGCAGCAGTAGAATTGCCTCATGAATACTTTGTTTTATACGCCTGTCCTTTACTGAGAAAAGCGGTTACAAATACCACAGTGAGCTTGAAGGACAGTACAGTTCAACTGTATATAAAATAAAATAAAATAGACGATCTTCAAGCCCACCACACATCACAGTGCGACATGTGGTGAGCTTGTTGATCTAGTATTTTCATAAAAGTTCGACAAATCTTCTCTTATGGGGGTCCCTGGCACAAAATCTTTTCAAACGGGGGTCCACAGCCAAACACATGTCAATCCGGGGGTCCTTGAAATGAAAATGTTTGAGAACCACTGCAGTCTGCGGTCCTGAGCAGTCCGGTTGCCAAACCACACAGCTCTGATACAGCCTGTCAGAACGCTCTCAATGGTACAGCGATAGACGCTTGAGATGTTTCTGAGAGACAGCGTTAGAGGCCAGGGTATCTCCATCCTCCCCCGCCAGTCACGGACGGCACCAGGCGAGACGAAAGAGACTAAAGCCAGGCCAACATTTCTGGTCTGGCTGCAACCGATGTGGGAAAACGGGGCACATTGCATGCTGTCCTGCTCCGGAATCCCTGAGCCCTCCACTCTCATCACTATTAAGCTGACAGTCTCGGTACAGTGCTTCTCAAACATTTTCATGTCAAGGACCACCAAATTGATACGTTTTAAGCCATGGACCCCCATTTTCGGGGGCGGCAGTGGCTCAGGGGTAGAGTGGCCGGTAGAGCAGCCGGATGGGAGCCGCAAAGTTCCCAGTTCGATCCTGGGCTCCCCCAGAGTTAGTGTTGAAGTGTCCTTGAGCAAGACGCTGAACCCCTAATTGCTCCAGATGAGCAGGTTAGTGCCTTGCATGTGTAGTGGAACGCAGTGAGCTGGGAATGAACCCGAGGCTCCCACTCGCCAGTCCGACGTGTTACCAGTCATGCCAATAGGCCTGAGCCCGATTTGCAGGTCTGTTGCAAGCCGGTGCTTGGCCAATTTGACTGTGGAGGCTACAATCACCCCCCCGATCTTTGGAGCGCGTCCTCGCGCTTCACACTTCACGCCGCGCACCACCGTACACAATGTCCCTCATGTCCCTCATGCGAGGATATTACGCTCCTCGTCCTGCCGACTACGCCACATTGTAGTGGAACGCAGTGAGCTGGGATTGAACCCGAGGCTCCCACTCGCCAGTCCGACGTGTTACCAGTCATGCCAATAGGGCTGAACCCGATTGGCAGGTCTGTTGCACGCCGGTTCTTGGCTAATTTCACTGTGGGGGCTACACATGGTTTTGTCCGTGAATGGTGATTGTATGTGGGAGGTGAGGACGCTGGCGTCGACTGCTCGCCGCTTCACCTCCCAATGTATGAATGAATGAATGAATCATTGTAAAGCGCTTTGAGTAAGTGAGTACGCGCTATAAAAATCCAATTCATTATTATTATTATTTTGAAAATATTTGGTGCTGGAGGGCTCTTTCGATCGCTTCCAGCTCGGTCATCCCACTTCTGACACCAATGGTCGGAAGGACTAGCCATGACTTGTGACCCTGTGATTACCCCTATGGCTCACGGTTTTCCCCCAAATAAATACACATAAATTAAATGTTAAACAAACAAAACCCCCACAACATGCCCACAGTGCATTCCCGTAGTAACTAACAACCCAACAACACAATAAAAGAACAACAATTTGCGTAACACCCTGGGGCGTGCTGGGGAATCCCCCTCTGCAGCCACTAACAGCCCAGGACGATTCATTATTGTTATATCCTGATTATTCCCAGCTGTCAGATTATTGTGTTCAGGTAAACATAAATTTTGCCCAGAATGTGGAAATACATGCATATAGGTTTTCAGGAAGCTACGATCACTTGTACTGCAAGTGCCCCAGCAATGTATCATAATGTTCCCGAATGCTAGGGTCACTTTCATTCAAGTGTCAACCTGGGAATGTTTCCCACATCATTCCTTGGCGCAAAGACAAACTTTGGTCGCTCCACTTTAAATGTTTGCTCAACAGACAGCACACAAGGCAAACACACAGGCAGTATTTTTATCTTACTGTAAGAGTGCCTTATGTGTGACCTGTCTTGTGGTGGGACTGTATTGTTTAGAGATGAGCAGGATGTGGTTGTGGTTAGACTGTCTTTGACCGCGTCCCTCAGAGAGACAACCGTCCCTGTATCAAAAGGGCAAACGGCTAACCACGCACCTTGTTCGTCTGACATTTTCCCATATACTGTAGCTCCGGGTGAGGACACTTTTTCTATATTTTTATTGTTACATCCCATATACAGTGTATATGACAGTAAAACCACGGATTGTGGCTCCTCAATAAAAAAGTAGTACTAAAATAACGATAGTAAAAACAGTAAATAAGAATAACTCAAATAGAATACAATGAAACTTGCACACTCTAAGGTTCCTTTGTAGCAGTGGTTCTCAACCTGTGGGTTGAGAACCCCCATGGGGTCCCCACATGATTTTTAGGGGGTCCCCAGATGTCAGTGAAAAAAGAAAGAATAAAGACAGTTACTGCATGAAAAGTAAACAACAAACTATACTATAAAAACTGGTCAAACATTAGCCAAATCGTCAAATAATAAGAAAGGCACAAATTGTGAGAATAGCCGATCTACAAGCTCTCAATGCCTTGCGTTGCGTTTTGAGCTTGTAGATCTGCTATTTTCACAATATTTATCTGTGGAACCGAGTCAAACTAAATGTAATGCCTCAACTCTTATAATTCTCCAAATGCTTGTCAGGGTCCCCAGTTCAAATAGGATTATTTTTGGGAGGCCCCAGTTCAAATATGATTATTTTTGAGAGGCCCCAGTTCAAAAATGATTATTTTTGGGAGGCCCCAGTTCAAATATGAGAGAGGCCCCAGTTCAAATATGATTATTTTTGGGAGGCCCCAGTTCAAATATGATTATTTTTGGGAGGCAGCAGTTCAAATATGATTATTTTGGGGGGTTGTGGCCTGAAAAGGTTGAGAACCACTGCTATAGTGTATGGGTCCTACCTCTAGACATGTACCTCTAGACATGTCAGGTGCCTGTGTTTGTGTGTGGGTTGTGTATAAATAAGATAATATGTAGTGTGTATTATAGGGGTGTTGTGTGTGTTTAGGTGGTTATTTGCCTGTCTGTGTGTGTGGTTGCATATGCACAGCTGCAACTGAGTGACAGGCAACAGGCCTTAGCCTACTTAAGCCCCAATGTCAAAACAATTGGTGGCATCATTTTATCATCTCTGTGTAGAAACCACACGGCAGTTAAAGGAGGAAACCACAGTGTGATAAGATGGCACAGATTTATTTCCTGGAAGACAGGAAGCATCTGGAATTTAAACAGAATTAATTCAGAAGTTATTTCCCATGAAAATTACATGGAATGTCCTGTTGATTGTGTAGCTTAGGTGGGGGCCCAGACATCTCTCACCGTCACCGACATTAAAAACTTGCATATCTGATTCACGGATGAAGCAATCATTGTGGAGAGGGGTTTTGAGGAGCAATGGTCCAGACAATCCCAGACACAGAGTAAGATTGAAAATAAATAGTAGAGCTTGTCTCATCACTCATACATACATTTAAATACATCTAAATACATTAAAGGGATAGTTCACTCCCAAAATGACTTGTGTGAGTAGCCTACTTTTTCCACCACTGCTCTTAAATATACAATAGTGTGTGTCCGAAACTGGGAGAACGTTCCACAGCTGAGGTGCCTGAAACTTAAATGCTCTGCCTCCTGTTCTAACCTTAGATATGTATGGAACACCAGTGCATTTTTGCATACTGTGAATGCACTGGTGTTCTAGCAGGTCGATAAGGCTCGATGAGTTCTTTGAGATACAGTGGTGTCTGACCATTGAGAGCTTTGTGGGTGAGGAGGAGAATTTGTAATTCTATTCTGTATTCAAATTGTATTTACTTGACATTTGTTTAATGTGGGATTGAAAGGACATATCTTGGTCAAACATAACTCCCATATTCTTTACAGTGGCAAGTTAATGCCATCTAGGGTAAAATTCTTATTGGCTAATTTGTCTCTCAGGTGCCAAGTACAATAACTTCAGTTTCAGTGGTGTAAAGTAACTAAGTACATTTACTCAAGTACTGTACTTAAGTAAAATTTTGAGGTATGTTTTGCTTTATTTGGAATATTTCCAGTTTTCAGTACTTTTACTTCTACTCCACTACTGCCCTGCCAAGCCAAAGAGCAGTAACTACGTTTTTGGACACACCGACTTATTTGGGTATCCCAAAGGTCAAATTAGCCTTTGTGATGTTAATAAACAATTATTAACAATTACCTCAAGAACAGATGTACAATTAGTGTAATATCACTTATATGCGGATATCTCATTTGGCTGACCAGTTGAATCACTTTTAAACCCATTTTTCAGTGATTTTTGTTTTCGTAGTTACTGCACTCTGCCTTGGCAGGCAGTCTAGGCCTACATCTCAGAGGCACATATTGTACTTTTACTCCACTACAATACAACAGGCTATTTGAAAATAGCCAATCTACAAGCTCACAATGTGTCGCATCGCGACACGTTGTGAGCTTGTAGATCTGCTATTTTGAAACATTTTAGTACTTTTACTTTTGGTACTTTAAGTAAATTGTGATACCAATACTTATACTCATTCCCAAACTCTCTCCTGACATTCTTTTCTCACTGTCTGTCACAGTGTCATCGATTTTTTTTTTACGATGTTGGCCCTAATCCTTAGATGAAGAATATATGAGTAGTGTACACAGTGGTGCCGTGGTAAAACATGTGCTTCTTAGATCAGAAATTGTGAGTTCAAAACCTCAGCCTTGAATGTTTTTCAGTTTGCACTGACTCTAATGCTTCACTGAAGAGCATGTGATGAAGACTTCATTATATTTGGGTATTTATTTGAGTATTATGTTTATTGAGTCAATGAATTGATCATTTGAGTTCCTCCAATCAGAGAGGGACTGCCAGCTGATTAGGGCCAGGTGTGTTTGATTTGGTTTAGCTTTTCAGTTCAGTATGTTGGCAACATTCGATGAGAGATTAGAGCCAATCTTAGTTTGATGTGCGATTTTTTATAATTGAAGCCGCATTATTATTTTTTGTGTCATAAGTATTTATAGTAGGCTAAGTTGTGAACCACTTTTTGTAAATAAACACCCTGGAAGTGAAGCCTCTCACTGCATTCTTACCGATGCGCCACAGTCATCTCCTTTCCATCCAGCTAAACTTAAAGTGAGCTATCCTACATTAAAAAGATAAAGACGTAAGGGGAATCCCACAGAACACAGTGGTGCAGTGGTCAAATATGTGCTTCTTAAAGCTGAGGTTGAGAGTTCCAAACCGCAGCCTCACATGTTTTGTCTAACTTTGCACTGGCTCTAATGGCGCTTCACTGAGGAGCATGCTAGAATGAGAATATGGAAACAACATTTGAAATGATGGTTGATTTTCTATTTTTGTCTTTTTCCGACGCCCAAGCGACGTGGATACAATGAAAAAGTAAATTCCTCTGTAGGCTATAACTACAGAGGAATTCTCCAAACTCTATCTAAATTCTAAGTATTCTAATTTGAAGTATTTCCTGCTCACTCATAAAAGTGCAATTAAACTAATGAAGAGAGTAAAAATAGAAAATACTAAAAGATGCCTCATAAACTGTGAAGTGATTTCCAAACAAGAAAAGCTGTCAACTTAAAGGTAGTGTAAGTGATTTTCTTTGGTTAAAATAAGTGTTAAATAGCTCTATATTCTGATAGTACTCATTGCTATAGAGTGTTTGTTCAGTAAAAGGAGTCTCCTTGTCTCTCCAGCTCTTCATAAAACAGAAAATGCATTTTCGTTTCAGTTTCAGTTTCATTTCCAATTTGATCCAATCAGGATAGAGAACTCAATCAGGATATAGATTAAACAGGTGAAATTGGAAGTGATGACACTAAGAAATGAAGCTTACTTTCTCCTGATTGGCTGAGATTTTGACACCTACCGGAAAATGTATTTTCTGTTTATTAAAGAGCTGGAGAGACATGGAGACTCCTGTTACTGAACAAACACTCTATAGCAATGATTACTATCAGAATATAGTGCTTTAACCTTTTAACAAAATACTTTTTGTTTTAACCAAAAAATATCACTTACCCTACCTTTAAGCTAATGATATGAATCACTAAGTAAAAACTAAAAATCACTTTGTATAATATGCAAACGTATTAAGCTCCTCCCGCTGGAGTATTGTAATATTCAAATTTCATAAGCTCCTCCATCTGGGGGTGGCCTCCCTCCATGCTCCCCCTCTCCTACAGGACGTAAAAGAGAGCGTGAGGACGGGGGCGGGCTCCCTCCATGCTCCCCCTCTCCTACAGGACGTAAAAGAGAGCGTGAGGACGGGGGCGGGCTGCCTCCATGCTCCTCCCTCTCCTACAGGACGTAAAAGAGAGCGTGAGGACGGGGGCGGGCTGCCTCCATGCTCCTCCCTCTCCTACAGGACGTAAAAGAGAGCGTGAGGCCCCAAGCCCCCAGAACCCAGTGGTTGAATTGAAGGGAAATGGACATGCTGGCCATTCGTAGGTACTGCAGCTTAAACGGACGGGGCCACTGCACAATGTACGAGCGAAAACTGTTTCGACCAATGGGCTCGACTCACGAGCTTGCGCACAAGCTTGCGCACGGGGCCGCGCACCTCTGTGACGTAAACGCGTCACTTCTGTGACGCAGAACGTATCACAGTGGCCCCAAATAGGCTACGCCCATCACACTTTCCAACCCGGAAGAACGGGTGAATTCGCTTCATGCGCTGGGTGAGCAACTCAATGCAAGTGGATGGGAGGGGATTTCGGGTGCCCTCTCTATTATTTTTAACTCTATGGTGAGGCCACCAGGCCTTTCACATTAATAAGATGTTGGAGGTCATATTTGAAGTTGAAGGGAGAGGTGGCAGGTCAAAAGATGAAAATCCACACCAAACACCTCTCCCCCTGACAGAATCTACAGATACATCCACTGATGATCAGGGCTCATTGACTAAACTGAGATTTATGTTATGTAACATTGACAGCAAACAGAGATGTTTAATAACATAATTAATCTATTATTGACATACCGTATTCATTTATTAGTTTGAGTATCCTATAGCAGCTCAACTAGTTTCTTAAACAGTGCTGTATTATGACCACAGCTCCTCTTTTGATTAGCTTAATTACTTTAAGTTTGAGAAAATACCACTTTACACTGGCATACAGCTAATCAATCAAATCAATGCTCAATTATAGGCTGAGCCCCATACTAGTGAATTAGATTCTTTTTTAGTTTTGAGCTATTCTAGTGACTGAGGGATAACACATTATGTAAATTGAATCCAAACGATTCCATTTCACGTATTTATTGCAACAAACACCAATAAAGAATGAACAAAAACAAACAGCTGTCCTGTGAACAATTTAGGCTAACAATTACAAAGTATTATGGCATTGTATAACTTTAGCAGTACTGTATGGCATTTTGTTTAAAGTAAACTATTGTATCACTTAATTTGTTATAACATAATATAGTATGACATTTTTACTATTGTGTCAATGTAGGAACTGAATTAATAACAAGTTAAATTCCTTTTTTCTCCAAGGAACAGGCCTGATGTAGTTCGCAGGATTTTACTGAAGAAAAGCTGAAATTGAAAACAAACAATTACACAAATAATCATACATTGCTGATGATGATATACCGTAATAATGATAATATTCAAAGAAAACCAAGTTAAGTATACATTATTTTTCTCTTACAGGGGTAGCAGGTAAATAGGTAGGCAAGCACACTGTATTTTTTACATTTTCTCCAGCTTTTAAGTAACAGTTTCCCTTCCAGCAGGTTACTAAATATAGCCTAAAGGTCTACACCTATTAGCCAGGTGTAAGACAAGTATAGCCTAATCAAACTTAACCACGTCTACCCATTTACAGCAGAAACACAATCCAATTCACAGCATAATCCAAATATAATCACTATTGAGGTGTTTAACTAAATATTGACTTACTGACAGAGGCAACAGAAGAAACAAACAAAATGATCAGAGGGCATTTCTGAGCCTGCATGTTCTCAATCAACCTAATTACATCCGGCTGGCGTCTTGATGGAGTTAGGCTAACATGTGACCGCCACAAATCTCCCCTGCTTCACAGCTCACACGAGTATAAATAAGAACTCCATGTAGTTTAACAGCAGGTTAAAGCCTGCCTCAGTCTTGAAATGGTACGATTCAACCAAAAGAAAGGACCCGGTAACCTATGGCCATGGTTGGCCATGGACTTTACTTGTCCTTGTGGATCTAACATGTGGATTTCACCTGTGAAAGGTATTCCTATGTGGACTACCATCCAGTGGTGTAAAGTAATCAAGTAAATGTACTCAAATACTGTACTTAAGTACAATTATGAGGTACTTTTACTTTACTGGAGTATTTCCAATTGTCTATACTTTTACTTGCAAATATTGTACTTTTACTCCACTACACTTATTTGAAAACTTTAGTTACTTTGCAGATATAAATTATTACATTATAAAACATACCACCACTTTAGCCCTATTTTAGGGCTAAAGTGGCCCTATTTTATACCGAGGCTATTTGAAAATAGCCGATCTACAAGCTCACAACGCGTCGCACCATGACGCGTTGTGAGCTTGTTGATCTGCTATTTTCAAACATTTTAGTACTTTTACTTTTGGTACTTTAAGTACATTTTGATATCAATACTTTTGTACTTTTACTCAAGTAACATTTTGAATTCCGGACTTTTACCTGTAACAGAGTACTTCTACATTGCAGTATTGATACTTTTACTTAAGTAAAACATTTGAGTACTTTTTCCACCACTGTTTGCAAACAGACCTTATGACCATGTCTAATCTCATGTAGGCTACATACCTGCTGCTAATGTGAACCTACTAAAGTGTCACCATGTCAAGTCTAACCTCATGTTCATGTACATACTGTACCTGCATGTTTATCCTGTGTATATATGTAGATATCTTAGATTTTTGCCTCTCCTTCATGTTTGTTTTTTCCTCATTGCTCTCCCTGCCCCACTTCTTTTCCCCCTTTTTGAATACAAAAACGTACACACAAAAACGAATTTCACCCACTTCTTAGTTGACACATACCTGTGAAGTGACCATAAAGTTGATTCTGAGTATAATAGTCTAATTACATATATTATATTGAGAAACAATCTTTTCAGGAATGGTTTGGAGCATTGGGCTGTGGTTGAGCCATGGTTTTAGGACCGTGTGAAACGTCATCTATGACCTCCTACCTGGTTTTTCTGACTCACTTTTCTCACTTATCCAACTTTCACTCCCCATGGCTCACCTACAAACCTGCAAAGACGTGTGTGTGTGTGTGTGTGTGTGTGTGTGTGTGTGTGTGTGTGTGTGTGTGTGTGTGTGTGTGTGTGTGTGTGTGTGTGTGTGTGTGTGTGTGTGTGTGTGTGTGTGTGTGTGTGTGTGTGTGTGTGTGTGTGTGTGTGTGTGTGTGTGTGTGAGAGCACATACAGCATACCCAGTGAAAACACATTTATAAAAGAAAGGGGGGTGTTTCTGCACACGCATACATACCTACATCTGACAAACCAAATTGTGAAATAAGAATCCTCAAAACTAAAAGGTTGTGGGAGAGTTACATAAAACTATATATACACTATAGTTTTCAAAAAGCACAATCTTCAACGTCTTCAGCTTGTTTTAGTCATTTTAGGGGAAAGCTGCAACACATTGTAAAGAAAATTGGCATGGCAGGCATGTGGGATGTGGTCTGGAAGGGTGTGTGGGATGCTGTTTGTTGTTCATTAAATCTATAGAGGCCCTCTCATTAGAATAAACATTACCAGCAGGGGTGGCAGAGGACAACTGTAGCTTTAATTAAAAATAAAAGCACAGAATAAAACTAAAAGCACAAATTCCTAGTGGGGGGGGGGGGGGAAACGCAGCAAACTTTAGAAAGATTCAAGTGTTCAATTTGAGAAATACTTGGCTGAAAACTGTAAAATACCTGTGACCACTTTCGACCCAGCGTCCCGGTTTTGGGCACGTCATTACAGTATATAGGCGAAGACTATAAAAAAAATGTAGATCGGCTATTTTCGCCGTAGTTTACAACAAAGTATAAAATAAGGCTTATAAGTTCTAGGTCACTAGGAGCTAGGTCAGATGACTCTTCCATTTTGTTTTGTTTTTTATCTTAATTTTCTTCTCCCTTCGATCCACATAAAATACCAGTGGTGTAAAGTAACCACTGTAAGTTCATGTACTCAAGAACTGTTTTTTTTTAACTATTATTACAAAAAATACATTAACCACTTCAGTACTACATATACACTTCGGCTATTTGAAAATAGCTGATCTACAAGCTCACAGCGATGCGACGCGTTGTGAGCTTGTAGATCAGGCTATTTTCAAACAATTTTAATACATTTTTAAAACTCGTGAAATGGGACATTCTACGTAATGAGTACTTTTACTTGTATATTTTTGATGCCAATACTTTTACTCAATTAAATTCTGAATACCAGACTTTCACTTGTAACAAGAGAATGTGAGTGCACTTCTTCCACCACTGCATAATACAGTATATTATGTCTGTCAAATCACAGTTGTGCTGACAAAACATTGGATCCCATTCACCCTGCCCTGCGTTGCATGGTGCCAACAACATGAAAACAGCCCTCTTGCTTTCTGCTGTAAACGGACCAGACATCAGACTCCTCCTGCAGAGAAGTTTCCGTGCCACAGGGAAATGCCAAGTCCAACCTCAACATGTCTGTGGCTGCTACTGCCTCGCTACAGGCCCGACAACAATAAAACGTGCTTTTATCATCATCATCCTTCCTCTCTTGAACAAACGCTAAACCACTGGTTCTCAAAGTGGGGACCGGGGACTCGCCCAGCGGTCCTTGAGAGGGTTCAAGGTGGGGGTCCCCAGCAAAAATGAGGAAAAGTTTAAAGGAGTAGTTCACCCACAAATGACTTATTTTCTATCGATTACACACCCCATGAAGCTTTGAATTCATGGAGATTTTTTTGTTTTTGTCGTATTCCTAAGCCAATAACTTGATGACGGATAATTTGAAGTCTCCTACTGAGTCTCCTACTGACCGATGACCCAGTCATCAAATTAATGGCTCAGGAATGCGACAAAAGAAATCTCCATGAATTCAAGGCTTCATGGGGTGTGTCATTGATAGAAATTAAGTAATTTTTTGGGTGAACTACTTTAATTACACACTTACTGTAAGCCCTAATACATTTTAGGCTATTTTTTAACAATGCCGACATAGCTTGACATGCTGACAATGTTGACATCTCTAATGGGGATCCCTGGCACAAGATCTTTTCAAATGGGAGTCCATTTGAAATGATACAAATATCAATTTGGGGGATCTTGGGGCGAAATGTTTGAGATCCACTGCACTATAAACCACAGGAACAAAGGTCAATGATGCAGAACACTAGTCTGAACACACAAAACATGTCCAAAATACATCCCTGGACCTAAAGCATTTATTGAACAAATATATTTATATTTTCCAGCATAAATGTGAAATATTTTCACTGAGGGGTAAGAAACATATGTACTGTACCGCTTATTAAAAACAAAACAAATACAAAACCAAGTCAATTCAAGTTATGTAATTAGCTCATTTCTATCATTAAAAAAAATATATTGTAGTTAGGTTAGCTCACTGACATTTTCATCATCTATAACTAATTAAATTCAGCTCTAAAACATGGTACACATTACATGTGTAAATATGACATGGTTATGAACATCATGCAACTATGTCCGTTAGTATGTAAAAGGTCATACACTTTTGACACTGTAACATAGTCCATATTATACTGTGTAGAATGTAGATGATCAAATCATTTACCGGAAAGGGTTTCATTTGGGGCACCAGGGGATGGCAATGGAACCCCCCGTAGCGTTTGCATGTAACCTCAAATTCAGTTCTTTTATGCATATTTTCTCTACATCTGAAAACGTTTTGCAGATCAATCTGATTTTAGATCAGCACTGAGAGCATCTCAATCAACACCCCTCCATCTAGCTTACAACGCATTGAAATAGGGCTTAAGCTGTCACTGTATGTGCTATTATGGGGTAATATAATGTATAAAGAAGGAAAAAACCTTCCATGGGGTTGGAGGCACCTCATTGCACAATCTATACATAGACGTGTCAAAATTAACTCCTGCTGACAGAAATACACTCGTTTACACACTATTCCATGTGTCTGGAATCTAATCCCTTCACAAAATGTAGGCTATAACACTAATTTAACATAGGCCTACAATAACAGATACTCTCACCACGTTATGTAACATAAAATTCCCCTCTACCATCCTTTAGGTTGGTTTAGCCATAGAAAAAACATTACAAAATACATTCTCTAACAGATACGTTACGACACATGGGCCTACACAGTATCGTCACGACCGCTGTCCATCGTGCCAACCCTGCCTATAGCATCAGGGTACTTGTCAATATTCTGCCACGTAAGAACGTAGCACGTATCAATCCAGTGTACAGTACAGTATATGACTCTCTTCCAGTGAACTCAATATGGCCACGGTCTGTGCCAGCTATATAACCTTCTGTGTTCAACTTTCAGATCGCTCAGAACGAGCTTCAATGGAAGAGAACACGTACTGTACACACTGTAACTTCGCATTGCATCACTGTTTCGTAACAGCGTTGAAATGGATACCGTCGTCATCTTCAAACGCCTCAGGTTACCATGTTACCATTATACCGCCCAACCCTATAGTCTGTACATGCAGCCTTTTCATCTTAAACTTCTGACATACTCTATATACGGCCGGATATAATACTGTGCGACAAACAACCTTATCTATGCATGACTCGAGTGGTTATCAAACCTTCTATTGCAGCAGTGGCACAACCTACATAATGTCACAGAATTGCAAGAAGGCACTTAATTGTGTTTGCTGAAAAGGTCACATCAAGGCTACATGCGGCCACGTAAACAACAGCATCATTGTCTTTGAAGTTGATAACCATGATAAAACATACAGAACCGTTCCATTTCACTCAGGCAAACATCACACAGCGGGCCATAAATCGCCTACATTTCTACACAAACAGAACCCCAGTTCACAGCACAGCACACCTGAGCTCACTTCACGCCAGTGAATAAAATATACATTTCTATGTGCTTTTTCCACTACCACAGTATAAGACTAGACTAACGCTCGTTTTAGCTTTTTAAAATGTGTTATTGGTAATTCTACACACACAAAAGGATCTACAGTTACATGAACCATTATTCAATCTGCTGCACTTCAATCCACCCGACACTCACATCTCCAACACCTGTGGACAAGCTGCACTCTCTCAGAGTGCAGCTTGCTCTCTCTTCTATCTCTCTCTTTTATATTGTTATGGGCTTTTTGCACTTCACTTTTCACTTCACTTGGCAGCGTCGAGACGGCTTTCATCTTTAACCTGGCCGGCTACAGTACGCCTCTCCAACACCGTCCGGTCCACGTCCATGAGCTCTCCAAGACATTTACTGGAAAGACCCGGTATGATCTACAATGTTTTCATGACTGACTTGACCACAGCCTGGACTTTAGCATCACTGCTACTAAAGCCTATCTTATACTCCGTACTGCAACGGTGTTGCGTGCTGACAAGAACGTCAGCTTATAGATCAGATCAACACTGTCGCACAATGGAGTATGACTTGAGCTTAAAAATGTACCTTACACCCCAGGAGCGACGCACGTGAACGCTACGAACATGCGTGAAACCAGCAAATATTATATGCCAAACTATAGGTCAGTGGTTCGCAACCAGTGGCCCGGGGACCATCAGTGATCCTTGAGGGGGTTCCAGGTGGTCCCCAGCTAAATGGAGGGTTGGTAACCAAATGGACCCTATTAGATCTTTAACTTTTGAGAGCGTAATTTTTTTTCATTTTACGCTCTCAAGAGTTAAATTATTGTTAAACATCTGCCTTACTAAATAAAATAATTGTTATTTTGATCAACGTTTGCCATTTATCTCTCCTTTGGTACCAACATCAATACAGCATGGAATTGTGGACAAAATCTTGGGTCTGAGAGTCTAAATCTCATCAAACGGTGGTCCATGGCTCAAATGCCCAATAAATAATGTGATATGAAAAGGGTTGAAAACCACTGCTATAGGTGGATGATTTTATTTGCGATGATAAATACGTCGATTTATCACTGCCTAACATTCGCGTTCAGCGTGGCCGTACTCGTGACACCAACAGAAGGAAATAAACGCTCCCGGTGTGTATAGACCTTAAAGACTAACCTCGACTAACCCTTTCCCTTTCTCCATTGTCCAGACCATAGAAATAAAACGTTTAGAACGGACAATTCCATTCATACTAGCAACTCTGTGTGCTTCCGTGTCAAAGTTGGAAAAGGAAGAGGAAGTAATCAATCCACCAAAATGTGGAATGCCCTGGCACCATCCATTAAAAGATGTAAATCACTGGTTTCTTGCCAAATTGGCCTGAAAAAAACTTCTATCAGGAGACCACAAGGGGAGGTGAAATGCATGTTCCCATAGAAAGGAGGTGTCATGCACTGCCACCATTTCCCCCCTTTTTTTCTCCGTTGTACATACAGTGTTTTGTATTTGTTGATTGTGTACATGTTTTATGCTACAGTATGTTGATGAATTGAACACATAGGACCACAATGGAAACAAGTCCCCAGGACTTTTTTTGGTGTTATCATTTTAGCCTTAATGTCTGACTGTACCTCATGCTGACTAATACGTTCAATCAATCTGTGACGTATTGGTTTGATGTGAAGATGCATTAATTATCTGGTATCCAAGCATCATCGAGTCCCCCCAGGCGCAGGTGAACATATTAGTAGGGCGCTTATGGTCTATCTATACTTTTAAATCTATGGTTCAGACATACAGAAAATGCCCTACAGATTATGTACAGTAACCAGGCTGTTTGATATCTGATATCAGTATCGAAAACTAACCTTATATTCCCTGTATGTCTGTTCCTTCCTCTACCATTAGTATTCATGGGGGCAGTACCACACACACTAAATGCTTGTGCATGCGCATGAAAAAAACACACGTTTAAGCTTCGTAGAGAGGGGTCACCGTGCCATCTTTCCACTGGATGAGGATTTCTCCTCGCTGTAAAGCAGGGGAGGAGTGAGGGAGGCGCATGGCGTGCTGGGTCAGCGGGGCTCTTTCGTTGGGGACGGGAGACCCCGGCTGGCTCACCTCCTCCCTAGGAGTGTAGGATTTCAACACGCACACCACCTTCTTCCTGCTGCTGGGGGGGGGGGGGGGGGGTCAGAGAGAGAGAGAGAGAGAGAGAGTGTAAATGTTTTAACCTTACTATGCTACTTTATTTTGTACTTATTTTGAACTTATATGTACTGTCTCTGTCATCTTTATTTTATGACTATCAGTGGTGGAAAAACTACTACTTAAGTAAAAGTATCAGTACTGCAATGTAGAAATACTCTGTTAGAAGAAAAAGTCCGGAATTCAAAATTTACTTTTGTACTTGCAAAAGTACAAAAGTATTGGTATCAAGATGTACTAAAAGTACTCATTATGCAGAATGTCCCATTTCACAAGTTTTAAAATGTATAAAAATCTTTTGAAAATAGTGAGCTTGTAGATCGGCTATTTTCAAATGGCCGAAATGAATATAGGGCTGAAGTGGTTAATGTATGTTTTGTAATAATAATCACAATCTATAAGTCAACTAGTAACTAAACGTTGTCAAATAATTGTAGTGGAGTAAAAGTACAATATTTGCCTCTGAGATGTAGTCGAGTAGAAGTAAAAGAATTGAAAATTGGAAATACTCCAGTAAAGTCAAAGTACCTCAAAATTGTACTTAAGTACAGTACTTGAGTAAATGTACTTTACATCACTGATGACTATAGTAGCTTTAAGCTGCATGTCTTTAGCACGGAAAGCCATATTAGATTGTTATTATCAATATTATTATTATTACGAAACAGGAGCCAGCGCTGGCTGTCAGATGACACACAGAGAGTGTTCATTTTTTTTTACCGTACTATGCAACTATCCTAGTCATAGGAAGCACCACCATAGGAAGCACCATAGATGTCAGGGAAGCACCATAGGAAGCACCATGGATGACAAGGAAGTACCATAGGATATAAAATATAACACGCCTCGGGTAAAGGCACTATATAAATTAAGTTCCATAGAAAAATTCCAGCACACACTCTGAGATGATTTATTAAAAAAGGTCAACGTTCGGTCACAAATACCATGACAAATCAACCAAAAAAGTGACATAAAGTGACAGGCTTAAATACAGCCCATAATTACATGATAGTCCATAGTTGTGAAATAATTGTCATACTATCATGCAATTATGGGCTGTATTTAAGCACTATATCACTTTATGGTTCAGATGTCTTGAGAAATGTTTTTAATATTTTGTTTATAAATTTTCTCTATGGAATTGGATCTTTGAGGGATTTGATTCTCTGTACCACAGATAAGAGACAACGCAAGTGCCGTGTGTTTTTCCTTCTATTTTACCGTATGCTACAGTAGGTATAACGGAAACGCTTTCCCCAAAACACACTCGCCCCTATTTTTTCCCGCGGACCATTCGCCCCCAGCAGCGGACCACTCGTCCCGCTTGGCGTGGAACTGACTACAGCCCCTAATATTACGTTAGGAGGTAGTTAGGAAAAAAACAGAACAACGATGGAGGCATGCTGTCTGCAGTGGACTTGAACCTCGAGAGGCACCGCCGTGCGATCTCCGGCGAGCGCGTCGCCATGCCGAATGCTTGTGAGTCCGACTGCTCCGAGGTCGCCGGGTTTGTGACAAAAAAACAAATTTAAAAAAAAAGTTGATATTAATAATTGTACACCTCTCTTACACCTACATGTTTTTTTAATGCTTTTAACAAACATTAAAACTTTTCTTTTTTTTAAAGTTGGGAATATGTTTTCTGGCAGAGTGCAAGTTTAGAAAAAAGGAAACCAGACCAAAACATTGTATACATCTTATGTAATTCATGCTAATAAATAATTTAAAATGTTTTGGTATATGATTTGTCCCAGTTCTCAAGAATGGGTGGTATATAAATATTTCAGCTGTCATCTGTGTGTGTTTCCCTGCAGAAAGACACATCCCTCAGGCTGTATTTTGGTTTTGTTACACTGTTTATGTAGATGTTCATCAGGGCAGAGGAACGCCTCTGCCGGTGGGGGGTGGCTGATTTGTACTTAGTTGTGTGCAAAACAGAAGTGAGCTTGTAGATAGCAGTGGCGTACCCACTGTAGAGGCAACTAAGATCTCGCCTCCCGTAGAAAACCCAAATCATATAACCTGAAAATTTGTGCTTATGTCCTCAAAGTCACGCATCCAACAAGCTTTGAACTGAGCAGATTGGACTTTCCGTTCCAGAGATAAGGGCCAAAACATCTTGAAAACGTCCACTTTCGCCGATTTTTGATTGAGTTGAAATTGTGACTAGGATAGTGTTGTGTTTTTGGGGTGGGGGGTTGGGGGGGTTGGTTGCAAAAAAAAATCTCGCCTGCCCTAAATGTAATTCCTGGGGATGCCACTGGTAGATAGGCAGTTAAGTATTACTCAGGCCATTGGGTTTAGGGTTAAAAATGCCCCCCAAAAAGGTAAACAATGTCCTCAGAATTATAGTAATACAAACTGTGTGTGCGTGTGCGTGTCGTGTGCGCGCGCGCGTGCGTGTGTGTGTTTAGGTTCTCACCTGTTAGCATAAACATTGATGATAAGAATCACAGACCCCAGCACTAGAGCCAAGGAGCTCAGGACCAGCATGGTTATCTTCCAGCCCATACCTGTGAACATAGTGAACTTTCAGGACAACACAACATTACAACGTTCTGCACATTGCATTTCAACATACTGTAGTATACAGTACTTCTATGTCTGTGAGCCATGAAGCCTTGCCTAATGTACTTTTTCACACTGTTAGAGCCAATTTAGTTATTTATATTGTATTTATTGTTTGGATACCCGTTGCTGCCCCCCGCTGCTTGGGCTATGCAATAGATCCCACAGGTTGCTGGAACCCCTTGATTAAGGAATGACAGAGAGACTGTCAGGGACAGATGGAAATGTTTGGACGGCAGCAAACAGTTTTTTGACCACGATATAACACAATTCCTTAAGAAGAAATTAGAAGTTTTGTTTGTTACTTTATATATTGGATTGAACTTTAGTTAAACGACGCTGTGTGATTACAAACACTGGACCCTTGAATTGGAACGACTTGAAAATAAAAAGGTAGTCTCCATCACACACAAACTGAAGATAGAAGGTTATTGACTCTGAACTTTCTCACACACACCATAAAACATTCCTTCTCTTTTCCTAACGTTTGGCTCTCCCTAGTGGTGAAGGAGCTGTACCTACATTCATGCAGGTCAAACATCAGTTCCTAACCCCCTAACATTTGCATGGAAAACTAAATTCTTGAATGCAGCACTGCACCAAAACTCACCATAGTCCATGGTGAAGAACACCATTGTGGGATCTGAAGATGTATTCAGCTCTGTGACAGGGTCCATAACACCTTCAACTGGACATGAAAGAAGAATGCAGGCATTTCAATTAGTTACATTTATATAAACCTAGCCACTTTTTATATATTTTTTCTATATTTTTGGGGGAAATAAAAATAAAAAAATCCAATAAACAATTCAAATTAAATTTATAAAAAAAGTTATTATTGATAAACCTCATGTATTAGGAGGGCAGTATGAGTCACCACAACCAAGGATGGGTGTTTTCGATTAATGAAGTTACAATGGGTTTGTATAGGAAGGCTGAGATAATTTTATTTTGTCTGATAAAATGAATATTAAATATCTAAATACTGAATCAAGCAAATCTTAAGGGTTAGGGTGATTTCTTCCATACAATATAAATCCCATAGTCTTTGCACACAGGACTCATATGTTGGTGGATTGGGTTTAAGCCTTTTGTATGCCTTTTGTAGCTGCTGTGAGCATTATTTGTAGAATATATATCTGATTTCTTCTCTCTAGACCCTCTGGGAAAACTCCAAAGTAGGCCTATTAATGGGTCCTGAGGAATTTGTATATGGAATATTGCACTGACTGCTTTAAAGATATCTTTCCCAGTATTTTCTTAATTTTGGGCATGACCAAAAGGTATGTTTTGATGCCTCACAATATTATTTTTGTATGATTAATTATCATCAGATAAAGAACTCAATGGCTGGAAAGGGGGCATACTGTAGGGTTAGTCAATAAACATGTTTTAATGGAGAGAGACAGAGACAGAGTTAAAGAGGGAGAGGGATATCAGTTTTAGTACAAATACATAAACCAATTCACAAATCAGTTGAGAGATGGTTCCAGTGGTGTAAAGTAACTAAGTAGATTTACTCAAGTACTGTGCTCAAATATTGTACTTTTACTACACTACAATTATTTGAAAACTTGAGTTACTAGTTACTTTGTAGATTTTGATTATTATTACAAAACATACACCACTTCAGCCTATATATATTTTGGCCATTTGAAAATAGCGGAAAACAAGCTCACAATGCGTCTCATCGCGACGGATTGTGAGCTTCTAAAATGATTAATTTTTTTGGGAAAACCTGTGAAATGGGACATTCTGCATAATGAGTACAATAATAATAATAAGTATATTTTGATGCCGGTACATTTGTACTTTTACTCAAGTAAATTTAGAATTCCGGACTTATACTTGTAACAGAGTATTTCTACATTGCAGTATTGATACTTTTACTTAAGTACAAAATTTGTGTACTTTTTCCACGAATCATGCTGAGTCACACCCCCCCCCCCCATATGAGGGCAGTAGGTTTATATCGATTGGTAAGAAAAGCACTTAACTAAATGAGATCCAGCCCATCCTCAGGCTGAAAGCGGGCATCATTCTAATCCAATCTGCAGCCCAATGGGAAATACAGCCGTCTATGCAACTAACGTCACAAAATGGAGCCAAATGCCAATGAAAACAAACATTAAGTCGTATGAAATGGAAGAGGAAGTGGGTGTAGAATCAGCCGGAGTTGGCAGTGTGAGAAGAATACATGCAAAACAAGGAGGGAGGGAGGGAGCAACTCACTTTTAAAATTATCAATTTTATTCACAGCAGTTAAGGCTGTCACGATTATGTCATTTTACTTGACGTTTAATTGTTGCTCAAATAGATTTAATTGGGTTTCTGTCATTGGAACATTGGAACATTATGAATACAAATTAATATTTCTGTCTGGCTTTTAGGCTTCGTAAACCAAAGTAGAATAGGGCAGATATGACAAAAAACATAATTCAAAAACTTTGCACTTAACAAAAAAAAACATGAATAGTGGAAACAGCCAATCTACAAGCTCAATCAAATGCCATATCCGGTCTAGAGCCCGCCTACTAAATATATGAACATAATATGCCAATATATGGCAAATATATGCAGAATATACTGCATATATGCCATATTCAGGTTCATATACAGTATGTGCATATATGTGGATTTATAGGAAATCTATGTGTCATATATAGCTCATACTGTATATATTCCCATATATGTTAAACATATGTGTGGCATATATACAAAATATATATGTTCATATATTTTCTTGACCTCCCTGAAATGAATTTTTCCAGGGTGGGATGTCTGGAAATATCAAATTAATTTGAAGCCATTCGACCTTGGCTGTTGTCTTACTTACTTAGTTGAGGCTGTTGATGAGAGTTGGACATGTCTGACATGGCACTAGGTGCTGCATTCACGTGGTGATGAGGGTGATGGCTGTCTCTTTCACTGCACACCGTCTGGTTGTCCAGTGTCCTCCACCGAGTGCCCTGCTTTTAGGGACAGAGTATGGTTATTTAGTTCAGTAAGTTCTCAAACTTTTTCGTGCCAAGCGCCCCCAAATTAATATGTATTTGGCCCCATATGTACATTTTGTCTCTGTTTGTATTAATTTAATCGTACCTGTTTGTTTTGTGTGTATGCCTCTGTTTGTTTTTCATACGTGTTTGAATCGTAACTGTATGTCTTTATCCAGTGCTTCACATTAAAGATATTTGAAATAGATTATGTATTTGGCTGCAGACCCCCATCTGACCAACATTTTTTGTGCCAGGGACACCCAGAAGAGAAGATTTGTGTTAAAACATTTCAAAATTATTCAAACTGTTTCAAACATTTCAAAGACTTTTCACATGTACAAGAACAATTTTAGTTGAATAATCCTCTGTTTGATCTATTCAATTATTCACATATTGGATACATTATTTCAGCTAATTAACATAAAACTGTGATGTTACACTTGGTACAATAGGCTGGCATTTAAAGGTGCTGTAAGTGATACTTTTTGGTTAAAACATTGTTTTTGTCATTTTTTTTGTTAAAAAGTTGAAGCTCTAGTCTACAGTATATTCAGATATTCAGTAATCAGTAGTGTTTGTTCAGTAACAGGGGTCTTCTCATCTCTCCAGCTCTTTAATAAACAGAAAATATATTTTGAGGTGGGTCACCATTGACCATTTCATCCATTTAGGAGAGAGAAGACATTTAGCTTCAGTTTGATCGTGTTCTAATTCCAATTTTGTAGTTTCCTCACTTCCAAATTCACTTCTTTATCCTATATGAGTTCTCATTGAATTGAGTTCTCCTGATTGAATGAAAAGCTGAAAATGTACTGTAATTTCTGTTTAACCACCTTATTGAACAAACTTACTGTATACTGAACATACTGTAGAGCTATTTGGCACTTATTTTAACAAAGAATGTCACTTACAACCCAAATACACTGGGTATGGTTCCCAGTTTTACAGTGGTTTGACAATGAACAAACAAAAGCGCTTTCTGAAGTGCCTTTGTTCCCTCCGCTGGCCGTCAACTCCGGTTTCACTCCAGACCTCCAATCAGGTTATCAGGTCAGGTGTGTGCAGTTAACTAGCTGGTAGAATGGAAATAACCAGATTATTTATTTATGTATTTTCAACTCTTGTTTTTAGTGTTTGCTAAATTGCTTATTTGTTTTTCCTGATAAAGTTCTCCTCTCCCCTTGGCCCACACACACACACACACACACACACACACACACACACACACACACACACACACACACACACACACACACACACACACACACACACACACACACACACACACACACACACACACACACACACACACACACACACACACACACGTAAAGCGACTTTGGAATTTATATGGCACTTTTCTAAATACTCAGGTATTATTATTATTAAGTATTCATACCTGCTTATGGTCCTTGGAGAGGAACACCAGGGTGGACTGGTGGGTGGCACTGAGGTGCAGACCCTTGCCCGACAGGCTGAGAAGACCCTTCTTGTTGCAGGTCCATGCTTGGCTGCTGCTCGTCTGCCTCTCCATATACACCTCCTCTCCTCCTTCTCCAGGAGGAGACGTCTCTTCATCTTCTCCGCTTAATACACAGGTCTGCAGGTATAGGGTTGTCACCATTATGAGATTGTACGTGACGATTAATTGTCATTAAAATATTGCGATTAATGACTTGTGTGGCTTTTAGGTCTTGTAAATAAAAGTTGCACAAGGGCAGATATGATAAAAAAAAAATACACAAAGAAATTATAAATAATAAATAATATATGGCCATATGTCATATTTAATATTCTACAATATAATTTTTCCAAAATTGTGGAAATAGACGATCTACAAGCTCACAACACGTCGCGAGCTTGTAGATCGTCTATTTCCACTATTTTGGAAAAATAATAATATAATATATTATGGCCATAAATACCATATTTAATAATTTCGAAAAATACAAAATATTGGAAAAATAGCCGATCAAAATATTTTGATCGACTATTTTTGAAATGTTTCAAAATGTATGAACCTTTCTCAACATGGAAACGATTATGACGATTATGTTCGATTGTATGTAATAAAATGTAATAAATTGTGACAGGCCTATACCTGCAGGCTGACGCCCTCGTACTCTGCCCGCGGCGCCGTCAGACAGTCCCCTGTGTGCTGGTTACTGATGGCGTGGCCGCCGTGGTGGGGGTGGCTCCCCCCGCCCCCGCCGGGCACCCAGCGCCACTCCTGTAAGGGTGACCCCTGGCTGCATTCCTCCAGGGCCACCCTGCCTCCGCTGTGGACCTTCAGACATTTCCCCAGCAGCTTGTTTCTGATCATGAAGCCAGACGCCTCTGTGTTAGGAATACAAAGGAAAACATCATGTAGGCTAACTGGGAAGCTTATAAATGAAGGAAGGAAGAAAGAAAGAAAGAAAGAATGTACACACACACAAATGTTGGCTATTTTGAAAATAGCAGATCTACAAGCTCACAACGCGTGACGCGTTGTGAGTTTGTAGATCTGCTATTTTCAAAAGATTTGCATACATTTGAAACCTGTGAAATGGGACATTCTGCATAATGTGTAGTTTTACTTTTGGTACTTTAAAGTATATTTTGATGCCAATACTTTAGTACCTTTACTCAAGTACAATTTGAATTGAGTATTCTACATCGCAGTATTGATACTTTTACTTCAGTAAAACATGGTACAGTACTTTTACCACCACTGCCAATAAGTTCTAGACACATGCGTTTGATCTTGATGTTGATACATGGCACTAGCCCTAGAATGGCTGTGATATTACATACATTTCATGTATTCCAAATACTTGTATGTGCCTAATGACTATGCAGTAGGTGAAAAGTAACCAAGTACATGTACTCAAGTACTGTACTTAAGTACAATTTTGAGGTATTTTTACTTTAGTGGAGTACTTCCAATTTTCAATAATGTTTACCTCTACTCCACTACATCTCAAAGGAAAATATTGTACTTTCACTTCACTATAATTATTTGAAAACGTAAGTTTAATACTAGTTACTAGATTTTGATTACATGCTCATGTCTGTAGGAATGCACCTGTTGATGTCTAGAAAGTTTTAAAAAAAAAAGACAACCAACAAAGTTTGATCCTTGCAGAAATTATTGCAATTTCAAAGCTAACATCTGCTTGCAAAAAAATCGCTACAAAAACAACCAATCACTTTTGAAAGCAGATGCAGATCACTATGAAATCTGCAAGGATCCCAGTGGATCCCAGACAGTGCAGTGCAGTTGCTACAGCGACGTCAGAAGGAACATGGAACTCAGTGTAACTTTAACAACTTTAGGCTAAGAATAAGTTAGAATCAAACTCTACCCTGGTTATGAAAGAGTGTCTTAAATGTTTACCATGGTAATTCACAGCAACAGCCACAATGCAGAGACCCAGCAGCAGTCTGTTGTTATTCCACATGATGATGATAAAGCTGATGATGACAGTTTGTTGTCTCTGATCCAGTCAGTGCATGCAAAACAGTTACAGTCGCATTCTACACTAGTTCAAGTTGGGTAGAGTACTAGAGCTCTACATCCCATAACCCGGAGGGACAGTCACATCCTGATAGGCTAGGTGGGTTGTCAGTAGCCATGGATACACGACGGTCGTCTGTCACGACACGACAGGCATGGATGAACTTGAACTGCGTGTTTGCACTTTCTTACCCACTGAGCATTTTTCGGGCTATTAGACGTCTAAAATACGTCTAAGGGCTAGGCTAAAACGGGGTTATAATTGGTCTAACAGTGAAAGTTTTTTAGCGGTCTAGGCTTAGCCTAGACGTTGATTAGCTGTTTTTTAAGCGTCTATTTATAGACCGTCTATATTATAGACGTTGAAATGACGTCTATAATATAGACGTCTATATATAGACGCTTAAAAAACAGCTAATCAACGTCTAGGCTAAGCCTAGACCGCTAAAAAACTTTCACTGTTAGACCAATTAAACCCAGTTTTAGACGGAGGTCTAATAGACGACTATGGCTCAGTGGGTAATTTACGGCCCGTATATCTATCTACATATTACATAAACGTTCACATTTCAAATATAAAATGCTTACCCTATGGCCATGGATGTTAGAATTATACTCGAGCCAGCATAAGTACCTGTATATTACGTATTGTTCAATAAAAAAGCATTTTAATCCGATTGGTGGCCATTTTATCATAGGGTATCAGAGTGCAATACACCTCCCAACCGATAGGGTCACGTAGTTGAAAGCATATGGAGGAAATACGAAGAAAATGACCACCGATCGGATTCAAATGCTTTTTATTGAACAATACGGGACACACAGTTACTTCTAAGGACCCGTACATAATTGTAACATTTGAGGCCATGAGGTAAGCACTTTACATTTGAAATTTGAACGTTTATGTAGATGTACGGGCCGGCCAAAAAGGGTGAAAGTACAAACACCAGGTTGAAGTTCATCAGTTCATGACTGTCATGATATGACAAATATGTTCCAGGGCTGAGTTGTCAGGGGAGACAACAACATCGTCCAAACTAATTAACCACTCAAAGATGCTGCTGTATGTGTATCATACTGTATTTTGATGCATTAATCTAAGGCTATATGGGTCTCCCCATCTCTCCAGCTATTTAGTAAACAGAAAATACTTTTTCAGGGGGGTATTTCATCCAATCAGGAGAGATCATACAGGATAAACAAGTGAAATTAATAGGAAGTGCTGAAGAAATGGCGGATTAGATGAAATTTGTGTCCCATCTGGAAAATGTATTTTCTGTTTATTAGAGCTGCAGATATGGCTAGACCCGGCCTGTTATTGAACAAACACTATAGCAATATATGATATCTATCAGAATATAGAGCTTTAACTTTTTAACACATTTTATGGTTTGTTTTTGGTTTTAAGCAAACAAATATCACATCATGTAACTTTCCTCTTCTATCCCGGATTTGAATCCGGTTTCCTGCGCAAGTGCTGACATTTTTAGAGCCTGCCTGCTTGCTCTGGGGATAAATTGAATCTTGACCATCAGGTCAAAATTCTTGTCAGGTCCTGTGTCTAGGTGAGACATGACCTTTGACACAATCTAAATGTCTCAATAGAAGAGCATGGAGACAAGATACAACCACCCCAATTGTATACGTTATATTGAATTAACATACTCTACCATACAGATGTACAAAATTACATTTTTATTCATAAAAAGGTTATGTAGTTCTGCTTTAAGCGCCTTTAAACCCTATTATACTTTGTTGACCGTGTCCCCAAATGACTTTGCCAAAATAAGCAGATGTATAATGCAATCTGCTATTTTTGGTGAATGTTCACAACCTATTTTAGCCAAACTTTCACCTGTTATGACATGGACTGAATGGGGATGCTAGGGTTTGTCTGGTTAATGGAATTAGATTGTATCTTTTCACTGCAATTGCATTATTTATTAAATTGATCTACTCTAGAGTCTAAGTAATCTTTCCTAAACTCAGCGGTGGAAAGTAACTAAGTACATTTACTTACTGTAAGTACTGTATTTAAGTACAATTTTAAGGTACTTTTACTTTACTGAAGTATTTCCAATGTTTTATACTTTTACTCCACTACACCTCAGAGTCAAATATTGCACTTTTTTAATTGTTGGAAAACTTTAGTTACTATAGTTACTTTGTAGATTTTGATTATTACAAAACAGACATTGACCACTTAAGCCTGATTTAAACTTTGGCTATTCGAACATAGCCGATCTACAAGCTCACAACGTGTCATGATGAGACACGTTGAGAGCTTGTAGATATGCTATTTTCAAAGATTTGTATACATTTTAGACATTTTAGATATGATAACTTGTGAAACAGGACATTCTGCATAACGAGTACTTTTGGTATACTTTAAGTTTAAGTATATTTTGATGCCAATACTTTAGTACTTATACTCAAGTAAATTTTGAATTTCTGTGTTTCTACATTGCAGTATTGATACTTTTACTTAAGTAAAACATGTGAGTACTTTTCCACCACTGCCTAAACTATAGTCTTAGCTATTCATGTGTGAACACACTCCCCAATATTTTTTTATTTTTATTTTTTATGTCAAATAAAAAACAACCTGACATTTCTTGGTAGGTTTGTGGTTACCTGGCAACAACCTAAGTATCTCAACGACCCTCCAGGCTATGGGAATGTTTGTGTGTGAACAATAAAGTGAAATGAACTTGACTTTTTGTTTTCAGTCCTCCAATCAGAAGGGCTTGAAGTGCAAACATTCTGGGGGTGTGTAACTGAGGCATACATCACTTAAGTTAAGTATGTAGCGGGAAGGTATGTGTGGTCATAACATAAATTATACTAAATACTTGTTGGGGAGATTTTATACTGTAATAATCTGGATACTAATAAGGCTTAATATTCAGTTTCTAAATTTGACTGCGAGGTCAGCCAACTTGACTCACTTACATTAATAAATGCCTATTTAAACTGTTTTTCTATCAAGCTGTTTACATCTAATCTAACACCGTGAAGCAACTTGGACTACCAATTAGATGAGAAGAGCATAAATCTGGTGATAAAGAGAAAACAGTGGCTGTGGCTGAATAGGATTGCCCTCACATTAAAGTGACAAATGGGACAGGCTTGGGGGGCCTGGCTGGTCACGTGATGTTTTTCTCAATCAGTTTATGTGCAAAGACTGTAAAATTCTACTCATATTGTAGCATAGTGTTTCCCAAACTGGGGTACGGGGCCGCCCTTGGGAAGGCGCCAAAGCTCACAGTACATGAGGCCAGTCTGTTTGGAGGTTGTCAAAGATTGTTGATAACATGTTGCACAAAATCATGCTTTCATCTTACTTTCATCCGCTGTCTGCCTGTATGTTCTTAATGTTATATCAGTCCAATCATCATGAAGAAATGATTTAGATATTTTTTAAACAGTTTAAAAAACAGCAAAAATAGTCAATTTACAAGCTCAACGCGTCGGGTTATTTTCACTAATAGAGGCTCGGCCGTTATGCGGCCCTCACACCAATGTCGCACCGCCGACCTGATCGATATGCCCATATAGAGGGAGGTCTCTATATCGGTCTGTCCTTATCCCTTTTATACCCATATATGGAGATCCCTGATGTCATCAGTATATGCCCATATATGGGCATGCCCCCTTTTGTGCCCATATATGGGGGTAAATATGGAGCTGACTGATCTGTAACGGTTAGACTCTAGTCTAACCGTTAGACAACCCACTCCATATTTGGGTGTAGCTACATTGGGAACTCCTTATATGGTTCTCCCTCAAGCCAACTTTAAGACGTAGTCAAGAACATTTACTTGAGTACTGTACATTTGAGTATCGGTGCTTTATTGGATCATTTGTATTTTTGAATACTGCTAATAATCTGTTTAGTAAAGTCTTTGTCGAGTTCATCCATGTCTCTTGAGTTCTGGTGTTTGAGTTCTTAACAATATCACTTTGTAATAATTTACTGCCCGATACTGGGAATAAAAATACCAGACCACCCGTATGGTCTTTCAAGTTTAAATTGGAACAACACAGAGGAGCAAGCAGAAAACTACTATGAAAAAACATCTCAAATCCCAAGTCAAGGATGACAAGATACTCATTTCACTCATTTATTTGGCTTACATCACAATAAAAGTAATACACAGAGCAATATAAACACAACATAAATTTACTTTGGAATACAATTAGAATTAAAAATAAAACAAAGATTAGGGTAAAAGTTTTTTAAACCCCTACAGTTATCTCTAAAGGACTTCTTCATAAACATATACAACATAATCTAAAGCCGCTTACTGTAGCCATCTATGAGTCCTGTAACAGTGTCAGCAGTCATTATATTTCCATGGGCTCTGAATCGAAGAATTTTATAAATTCCATGATATTCTCAGAGTCTCCATCAAAGTTTTTAAGATTTTTTTCAAATGCAAAGAGATTCTGTGTTTCCACTATTCTCTTTACATCCTCCTTCACTTGGTCATATGAGTCATATGTGTCATGCTTGTGAGTAGAGGTGTACTGGAGGTACACCTCCAGTACATCAAATCTCTGTCTTTCTACTATTTGGATGATGATTCTGGGAAGTATGCGTGACAGGGGTTGGGCGTACTCAATGAAACTCTGGGTCTGTCCTCCCTTGATCTTATAGGCATAGCCCCCTGTGTGCATCGCAACAAGATTACAAAAGTCATCAAAGACGGGGGAGCCAGATGACTTATAGAAAAAGCATGTATCATAAGCTAAATCTGGGCTTTGATTAACCAGGTGTTTTAAGTCAGCCGACGGAAAGTAATGCTCAGTAATGAGGTGGTGAATCTCATTAAAACGGTCATCTGCCACCTTTATACGGTCATCAACTGGAATGGTGAAGCATGTGTCGGTCTTTTTCACTCCTCCATTGGGGTGTCCGATAATACAGATTCCACCCCTCGTAGGTGCAGAGGTTACAAAGTAACTCAACAATCCCGTGTAGTGTGAGTCAAGCTCCAACAAAGCCCAATCGTGAATACATCCTGAATCATCCGAAAGCTTTTCGAAGAAAACAACCTGACGTTTAACTGGCACTGAATCCACCCGGCTCCCTAGATCTTCAAAATGGAAAGAGACTGTGACCTCCTGAGTCAGCCGTTGTCCCCTAACATGAAAAACTTTGTCAATCACATGGGCACATGTGAGGATAAAGTTATCAAACAGGAGAAAACCACTCCCTATAGGTATTCCCTCTGCTCTCACCTGACAGACAGAGTGAGCCCGAACCCCTAACTGCCTCAACATTTTCACCTCCATGCAGCCCCTTCTTTCCAGATTCTTTCCATATTCTGCACGGAAGAGCTCTTTTGTAGGTTTTGATTTTCCCTCTCTGTCTTTCATGTGCTTAACTAACTCTTTATACTGTGCACACAGGAGATTCCAAATTTCCTTAGAATTTGGAATTGGACGTGGTTTGGCCCAAGTAGAAGAAGTATTTCTTCTTTCTGTGTGCTCAGTTGTTGCGGACTGCTGTGGGGAACTGGTACTGGTAATAGTAATGGGACTGGTAATAGTAATGGAACTGGGACTGGTAATACATGCAGTACTGGAACTGGTACTAGTACAGGGAACTGGTTGATATGACTGGATCTTTAGTAAAGCATATTTATCATCCCGTTTGATCTTGAAGGTTTTGCCATCAAGATTATTAACAAGACTGGACATTTCTGTGATTCTGTCATTACTTACATTTTTCAGTGAGCATTTACTGAAAACATCACTTTTGAAGCGTCCATCTCGTTTCAGAGCTTCCTCTACTGTTTCTCCTTCATATGCATACACAGTAACTTCATCAGCTAGGAGTTTAAGATTCTTGTTGTTCAGAATGTTATACTTTATGTTAAGACCTCCTTCTGCTTTTACATGAAAGAGTACTGGTTTGAGTTGGGGAGAACCACTTAAACTCTTTGGGGGTTCAGAGTTTCCCTCAGTTTTTATATATTCAATACTCAGAAGATCATCTTTTCCAATTAACCAGCATGGAAAGTGTGTGCTGATAGCTTTTTTGTCTCTCAGAATTACAAGTTCTTTGTATTTAACTTTTTTGACATTATTTGTGTGTGAAAAGGATGATGATGTCAATAGTGCATCTAAAATGGTCTGGGCTCTGGTACAGGTTATCTCCCTCTGTGATCCCTTTCCAATCATATATGCAAAGGAATGGCTGTCATGATGTCGTTCTTCTTCCTGAGAAAATAACAAACACATCAACACGGAAGAAAGTTTAATTGCTTGTGGTTTTGCGCATTTATTATTTTTAGTTAGAAATCAGTGCAAAATCAGTGCATATCTGTTTAGATAATCTGTGCTTGCTCTGTTTGGACAGGCTAATAAGTGTAGCAGGATGGGCGTTGTCTCCCACTCTGCCCACGGCCCATACTCCTCCCACTCATCAGTGGGCTGATTGCTAGCCGAAGTATTTAGGCAGCGCATCTTCTGCCTGCGTTAGGTGTCTCCTCTCGTTTGTGTGTGCGTGTCCGTCCGTCCTCACTATCTAGTTGTTTAGCGAGTGCCTGCAGTGCATATAGTGTGTGAACTTGACCGTTCGTTTCGTGTCATTTTAGTCCCTGTGTGCTACTGTTCGCCTATCCACGGAGAGCACTTCCCCCTTGGGGGGGGGGGGGGGGTGAACCGAAGTACCGGAATTTGGCGGAAATACCGCCCAAGGAAATGATGCCGACACTTTACAAAACTGTTTACATTCTCTGTGAATGAAACGAGTGTTGTGATTGGTCGACAAAGATCGCTTTTGGGGGAAATACGTACGACGGGAGTCTCGCCCCTATAGACACTCTCTGCATTAGGTCGTGAGCAGGCTTTTCTCTTCGCAGATGAGTAAAGGCTGGGAACGAGGCTGTGGCTTAGTAAGGCTTTCAGCACTGTAATTAAAGCATATTTGTGGCAGCTGTTGCTACAGGTTGCGAGGCGCTACAAGCTTTGTAGATACGCTACTTTTAAAATACCCATACACCTGTTTAAGCTGAGAAGAATGGCAAACGGCTATGTCCGACCAAGTGGTTATATCGCAAAAAGTGAACTTTACTGCGAGTGGCCCGATATATTGAGGCACAGCGTGTGCGATTTTGGTGTTGGTACGATCAAAAATGTGGTTATAAGAGCGAGTTAAAGAATGTTGTAGCTGAAATTATAAATAAATTAACATTGATCCCAATGAAGGACCTAATGGAACTCCTGTCACTCAGATTACCACTGTAATTACAAATAAAGGTAATTGAGATCATACTATTAAAAAGAAGATTACCTTGAAATATTGATCAATTTTTTCGGAATCCATTTCCTTGGCGTCCATTTTGAGTGATATTGGCAGCTGATGGTTACACTGCAAGGGGTTCCACCTGTTAAGGTGGGGAAATGTGGATTATTAATCCATGTCACTATGCAATACATAAACAAAAATAGTGTTGTTATAAACAATACAAGCGTTATAAGACAATATTCAACGGTTAAATATTGTCTTATATGTGAGCTATGTATTGTTTATAACAACACTGTATGTGTGTTAGTTTGTTTGTTTGTGATATGGTTAAACCATATCAAACAAACAAACTAACAGACATACAGCACATGAATCATCTTCTTCCACATGATACCTGTAGCCACCATAATCGTAAAACCTTTATAGATGTGAGGATTCTGCCCTTTGGGTATCACTCGGATTGGATTTGGATCCCAAATTTATCAAACCCCTCAATAATATTTCAGTATATTCCACAGGACTCCAAACAAATACATTCATGTCTCCTTGGAGAATATGTGTGAGCCCTTATGAAGCCAGATTGAAACATATTGTACGACATCATCGAGCCAACACTGTAATATTGATATCCTCCCGATGAGCTGGTTGGTGCCTTGCATGGTTTCCTCTGCCATCGGTGCGTGAATGTGTGTGTGTGAATGGGTGAACGTAATGCACAATCTATGTACAGCGCTTTGGATAAAAGCGCTATATAAATGCACCATTTACCATTTTACCATTTACAGATACAGAGATCTCCATATATGGGCACAAAAGGGACACAGACAGACGGGTACAAAGCCCCCAGAGACAGACAGGTTGGCTCGGCAGTGCGACATAGGTGTGAGGGCCCGAACTCTAGGTCCGAACCTCTAGTATACAAATAAACTGGCCTTACCCAAAGAAAGATGCAGGGTCAGGAAGTACTGGAGAGCTCCTCAGATGTATGGAGGATGCTGCCTCAGGGCTCGTTCTAGGAAGATCTAGAGAGACAATAGTGTTAAATCACTTGAGAGTAACAATGCCATTTATTAAACATAATCAAGGGGGAAAAAAACAACAGGACAACTTTCCTTTCCTATGTTAGGCGAGACTAAACTGGAATTTACAGCAGGAGACGCCATGACTCATTGATCAGCATCACATTTAGCTTTCAGATGCATCACAAGCAGCAGTTGCATCAGACGATAGGATAGGATTCACTGGCAGCTATGACACTTGCGCCATCAGTTAAACTGACGATGTTCACAGCTCACCTCTCCGCAACAAAAAAAAACACACAGATTTGGCTCAAACAAGGGGTTCAATTTTTTCTACTGCTATGCCACAAAAAAGTGGAATGCCCTACCAACAGACCACAAAAGTGTGAATCCTTACTCTTGTCGTGTCTGAGCACACATTACACATACAATATAATCACACATACACACACTACTAGCCCTTATATAAGACAGACACACACACACACACACACACACACACACACACACACACACACACACACACACACACACACACACACACACACACACACACACACACACACACACACACACACACACACACACACACACACACACACACACACACACACAATATATACATTTCAAGACAAAAGCTACACACATATCTCTTAACACACACCCACCCTCCCACACCACACATCCACATCACCTACACACCCACACACTATATACATTCCCAGCCAGATTGATGACCCCTTAACAAACACACACACACACACACACACACACACACACACACACACACACACACACACACACACACACACACACACACACACACACACACACACACACACACACACACACACACACACACACACACACACACACACACACACACACACCCACGCACACCCTCCCACACCACACACACATCGCACACAAACACATACACAGTACACACACACAACCATTAAGGTGATGGGTGACACCTGGTACCATATGCATTACTGTACACACACGCACGACACATGCACGCACGTACAGTCTTACTTCAGTGCCTTATAGGGACAAATATCGCTACTTTCATTCATGCACTCCTGTCTAATACACGCACACACACTCACTCACACATGCCTGCGCACCTCTATCACGCACGCACTTCTGGCCCCATACACATGTGTACAGGGGAGCACATACATACACATACATTGACAAGAGACCTATATAGACTCAGACAAGACAATACTCCCAGACTTTCCACTATGTCCTAGCGAGAGACAGCCCGTTTGACTGACCATGTAAACTTTGTACAATAAACTCTGTCTTTGTTACAACCTACTTCTCGGCCTGCTACCTCTAATCATTTCCAGCCATCAACGCTCTCCAAGACCACACATAAGTTACCACACTCTCCTTCAAAACCGCTCTTAAAGAGCACTTACAGGTGGCTGCAATTCGGAACTGGCCCCCGTAAAAAGTCTAAGCCTATCACCAGAAATGCTATCACCCACCCCCCATATTTTTTGTTGTTGATTACTAGTCGTTTATATGATGTTTTTGCATAGTAGTGTATATTTGTCTGTCGTTAAATGTTTCGATGAATTGATTACAAAGGACCCCAATGGAAACAAGCCATAGTACTTTCTTGGGTTTAAAATCCTCTAAACAGACCGTGTATTGAACTGTACTTTCTTTGTGCTTTTTTTGCAAACTGTTAATAAAGTAATCAATCAATCAAACACACACACACACACACACACACACACACACACACACACACACACACACACACACACACACACACACACACACAGTCACACAGCCTGGTAAAGCCCCTCCCTCCGGAAAATCTCATTTTCTTAAATTACAAATGAGATTTCCGGAGGGAGGGTTTACCAGGCTAACACACACACACACACACCACACACACAGCATCTCCAGTGAAAACTACTCATGATATTGTTGACCCCTCAGAATTGACCTGGTTCCGAATAAAAAGTTACGTTACTTTATCACTTTGTGATATTCACATTCTGTGTGGATGTTGTTCTCATGAAACAGTTCCAAAGAATATAGTCATAGATACAAATGTATGGTTAAACAATAAGTGTAATGCTTAAGACTTCACTTGCCCACTTTGTTTTAGTGCCCACCTAGTATTTCCAAGGAATAATGAGAGATCTACACTTACTGTATGAGCGAAGAGGTGTATTATCTTCAGTCAGCCAGGGTCCACTTCAGGTAGAATAAAACTTTCAGTCACCAGGCAGGAACTTCAGTCACTGTTTGGCACCTGGAAAAGTGCATTTTATGGGTTATATTTGCCCTTGAAAAGATATTTCAGTGGGTACACTCACTGGTTGAGTCAATCTAGTCTTTAAACTATAAGCCTCAAGAATGAAGTCAAGTCATTGTGAGGCAGAAAATACCCTCCAGTCACCAGCTAGGTCCTAGCTGCTAGGAGACGGACTTTTTGGCAGATATATAAAACTGCATTTTATGGGTTCTAAATGAAGTTAAATCAGGACAATTGCTAATGCGATTTTTATTTATTTATTTAAGGTTACACAACCAAGCCCATCATTTCTTCCAAAATGAATGATTCAGGTCCAATCTAGCCCCTACGGAACCTCTCCCTCCGCTGTATAGCTCCTCGGAGCTATACAGCGTTGCACATTGTCCCTACAACAATGTGCAACACAGCAGCAGCAGTGAGATTTATGACAAAGCCAAACAGTAACATAGGCCTATGTACTGGTTTATTTTTCTCACATCATTAATAGACAAGAGAGATCAATCTACAAGCTCACAGCATATCACTGCCACACGTTGTCTTTCCCTATTCTTTTTTCTCCATTTTTCAGTTATATTATGTATATATTTTGATTTTGACTAGTTATGGGAAAAAATGAGAAATGCGTAAGCCTAATGCAAAAATTCGTAGCCAGGCTATTCTCAGAAAGGGTTATATTGTTCCAGTAGTATCTATCCCCTCATATATTTGATTTGCAGACTGAGCCCTGCTTTGGTTTGGGCTGTGTGTGTGTGTGTGTGTGTGTGTGTGTGTGTGTGTGTGTGTGTGTGTGTGTGTGTGTGTGTGTGTGTGTGTGTGTGTGTGCGCGTGCGTGCGCAAGGTCTACACATTATACATGTGAACATTAGGAGCTTATTTCCTTAAATCAATCTCCTAAGGGCCTGGGTTGCTTATAATAAACCTAATGTAATTACACTCTCTTAGACATGGCTGACTAATTCTATCCCTGATAATTCTGTTCAATTTGAAGATTATGTGTGAGATTATGTGAGTTGATAGAGGCACAAGAGCAGGTGTGGCTACATATGTTTCTTCGTAATTTATCTTCTGAGCTTGTCATCCCAAATGAGAAGCCTATGCATTTTGCTATTTATCAACACAAAAAAATCATGAAAATAAACACCTGATTATAGGAAATATGTATAGGCCTCCAGATGCTCCCTCTGAATCTACACAATGTATTCTATCTACTATCGTCCAAATGAAATTATTATATTTTGGGTGACTTTAACAGGAACTGGCTTGATAGGTCGTCATCCTCCAAGGACCGTCTTGTCAGCAATGCTAACTTCACTCAGCTCATTAGTGAGCCCACTAGAGTTGACCCCGTTCATTTGTCTAAATCTCTGCTAGACTGGATTCTTGTCACTCATCCTGACAGAATTACAAAATCCAGGGTACTGTCTGATTGTTTCAGTGACCATTCAATTATTTATTGTGTGTGGAAGATTAAATTACCTTGTTTGCCACCAAGGTACATAAAAGTAAGACAGTTAAAAAATGAATAGTACACCTGTAAAGTAAAAATACCTCAAAATTATACTTAAGTACAGCAGGCTACTTGAGTAAATGTACAGTAGTTACTTTCCACCACACCTACAACATTAGCTTTATTTTAGGGTCCAAAACACAAGGCTATAGAACACCGACATAGGTTATGCATTACATGACAATAATAAGCTTTATTCCAGTTTATGTAAACTGCCGAAAACTGTCATAAGGGTGACTTTGTAACTTTTGATATGGAATTATATCAAAATCTGTAGGCTAAAAATTCAAAGTGTACGCTAAGGCTAGTTATAGTTATGAAGGTTGAGTGGAGTAATTGCCCAATATTAGCTAGGGCTTGTAATGGATACAGTCATACAGGTGAATATGACTCGGACTGTTCATTGAATAGAAAAAAAAAGTCCCCAAGTAATTCTCCCCCCAAAATGGAGCCATTATTATATGGGGCCAGTATGATTTCAGCTGGAGTGTTGCTGCTACCTGACCTGTCCCACACCAATATGCCTGATCTGCAGGGAAAAGTTATCAAATGTTGTCACACATTTAGGGGTGCCTTGGATGGAAAACAAAAATGTGGTGCCTTAAGCCCAAAAAGTTTGACAACCACTGGGCTAGTAGTCTATGGCAACAGGTGTTGGTGAGAGGACCATGAGAGTTTCTTTCTCTGTCTCTTTCCACCTTTCATGATACTGCAATGATGGAGCTTGATTTGAGTTTACCTTAGGGAGGTTAGGTAACAAAAAACTAAAAACTACAACATTTCAGCCAGCCTACATTCTGGGTTTTCTGGAAGTAAAAACGTTTTGAATTTCAAATATCTTCTGTGTGCATACAGTAGTATGTTCTGCTGTCATCTCCCATCCCTGTCGACCACCGAACATTAGCATCGCCTTTCAGTTTGATGAAAACGCTTTAAACTTTGGTTTCTTTTTCCAACTGGAACTGGAACTCTCCTTGTGACCGGATCGCCCCCTGCAAAGGTGCCCTCCTCGCTGAGAACATCACAAGTTACATTAAGGTTTTTCACTGAAGGCATAACTTCAGACAATGCTAAAATAGTGAAATGGATGTTACATTTGTCATGTAAATTTAAACAATCGACCCCAACAGGAACAGAAGTGGTGTTCAATTCACCAGGGAACTAAAGGAGAACTCGACCCCTACAGGAACAGAAGTGGTGTTCAATTCACCAGGGAACTAAAAGAGAACTAATTGTACATTGACGTTGCTTCATTGGCCGTTTATGGAGTAAAATGTAAAACATACTTGTTGAAAACACTGTTTATAAATAAAGTCACTCTCAAAACTCTGTGCCAAAAGAGAAGGTAATCTAACCAATGCAGTCAATCAATAAAAACATTTTTGTTGAAATTCTGAATTTAATATTTTAGAAATAGTACAGCGGGTTAACTCCTGTTTTTGAGCAAATCGTGCACTTTTTGTAAGAAGCGTGAAATTTTCAGCATAATTAGTAAATAATATAACATTAATTTTCAGAAGGGGAGGGAAGTCAGATTTGACCTCTGAGGACCGTGAGAGGTCAAATCCAAAATGGCCGCTAGTCCAACTTAAATTTGGAACCAAACACAGTAGAAAAATGTTTAAAGTATAATTTCCAACTAAATAGGGGATGCCTTTTCATTTGGTGATACTTTCGAGATCACCAGATTTCAAAGAAATGCATTTAGGTCGAGGTCAAGGTAAAAATGTGCCCAAAAAAATAGTGCAATGAATTCCTCAGAATCAACAAATGGCAGTGTAACAAACATGGGTGTCTTATATAGGCGACACATCTGAAGGGGTTTAGACAATTAATTAATTAACATTCCTCTATCAGAGGGCAAGGAACTTTATGCAACCAATGGAAGTAGAGTCGTCTGTTCTCCTGATTCTCCTGCTGATTCAAACTTGGCCTGCCTTGCCCCATGTTCACAAGAGGAGGCTGACACTTGTCTGCTTCTGCATGTGGCAGATACTGTGCTAAAGGGGTGTAAGAAGGTGACCATACGTACTGTTCATACTGATGTGGTAGTACTGTCTTTGGCTTCATTCCGATGAGCTGTGGGTTGCCTTTGGTGTTTGATCAAGCTTTCGGTACATAGCTGTTGTAGCATGAAATGGTTGCCACAATGACTCCAACACAGTGTCTGACTCTCCCAGTCTTTCACGCTTTCACCGGGTGTGACACTGTATCTGCATTCGCTGGCAGAGGAAAGGAGACTGCCTGGGAAACTTGGAGGTCATTCCCAGAGGTGAATGAGGCTTTCAGTGAACTCCTACACATGCCGAGTTAGGTCAGTGAAGGATCAATGTTCCTGCTAGAGCGATTTTTGGTGCTCATGTATGACCGAACCAGTGAGTGCACGGAAGTGAATGATGCCAGGAAACAGCTCTTCACACAGAAGTCAAGAACACTAGAGAGCATTCCTCCAACCCAGGCAGCACTCAAGCAACACATCAAGCGCACTTGCTACCAGGCAAACTGTTGGAACCAGGTATTGGTACTGGAACCAGAGATGCCAGAGCCATCTGAATGGGGCTGGACAAAAGAAACAACTGGGTGGCAACCATTTTGGACCACTCTCTCAAGCATCCAAATCGTGCCATGAATTAATCCGCTGTCGCTGCACCAAAGGGTGTACTGGACGATGCAAGTGTGCCAAAGCTGCACTCAAATGTACTGCACTGTGCCTCTGTTCTGGAGACTGTTAGGTTGTTGTTTTTTTGTCTTGTTTTTCTCTTCTGTACGCACGTGACAATAAAGAAGCCTTGAACCTTGATTATTGTCATTTACTATTAATTTATTAATATAGACTACCACCATGGGTTTATTCTGTTTATTTGTTTTGTATTATTCACATTGTCACAAAATGGAAGAACAGTTTCACTATATTGCAGTATAACCCAGTGTCCAAGCTAAAATATACTTATTACTATGTAATTTGACCTTGACCTTGATTTAATGTATGTCCTTGGGTTCTGGCAATCTCCAAAGTATCATCAAATGAATGGGCAACCCCAACTTAGTTGGAAAGAACGCCTTAAATGTTTTTTTTTAAGTATTTAGACATTCAGACCCTGTAAACGGGCGGCCATCTTAGATTTGACCCCTCAGAGGTCAAACTTGACTTCCCTCCCCTTCTGAAAATTAATGTTATATTATTTACTAATTATGCTGAAAGTTTCAGCCTCCTTACAAAAAGTGCACGATCGTATTGCTATTCCGCTCTACTAAAAACAGGATGGAAAGTCTGGAAACATAAATCTTTTTTCCATACTCCAAATTCCATACTTTCCATACTTGTGTAGGAAGCACACTGTAACCAAGTGGGTAAAGGTAAATAAATGAACAGCTAGAATATTCAGGAAAGTTCAGAAAAATCACTTCACTGCTACGTAGTAGCCTTTAAAACCAGGAAAAGACAACAGCCATCAGGGTTGTCACGATTACAAAATTTAAGTTGACGATTAATTGTCATACAAATAATTGTGATTAATGATTTAATTGTGTTATTGGCATTGAGCATTGGAACATAATATACTATGAATAAAGATAAATAAATACAAATTAAAATAGTTTGCCTTTTAGGCTTCGTAATAAAAAATGCACAGGGCAGATATGACAAATTATTTGAATATAAAAAGAAATTACTGACATATTCAATAATTGTATACTTTAAAAAGACGTTAAAATAGAAGAAATAGCTGATCTACAAGAGTTTTGGAAAATGTTTGGAAATGTATGAACATTTTTCAAAATGGAAACGATTATGAAAAATAATTGCGATTATATCAAATACTTGTGATTTGGTGACAGGCCTAACAGCCATATCACGATATTATAATATCCAAAATCCCAGACCATATCTAGTCTCATATCACTATATTGATATTATATCGACATATTGCCCCGCCCTAAATGATTTGATTTCTTCCCATGAGATCTGACTGAATCAGTCGGTCTCTCATGTCAGTGGTTCTCCAGTGTTTCCCCTATATGCATTAAGCAGTGGCGGGCCGCCACCCCTTAAATCCGACCGCCACAGTATGATTTATTTCTGTAAAAAAATAAAAATAATAATATATATACATATATTTTTTTTTACAGAAAAGATTATATCAATGATAATGATTGATATAATGCTAAATGCTCTCAGGCAGGATGCCATCACTAGTTGTTGATGTGTGACTGACTGATTTGTATACTTTTGTCTAATAAAAGTATATTTTCCTAAATCTGGAGACAATTCATATGTAAACTATAAAGATTATTACTGTGCACATGTACTATATAAGATATAAGACTTTGTGTTTGAGCATAAATATCTGGCTAGGGGAAACACTGGGTTCTCAAACATTTTCATGTCAAGGACTCCCGAAATGAAATGCATTTAGCCACAGACCCCCACCTGCAAAGATTTTGTGCCAGAGACTTCCATAAGAGAAGATTGTGTAAAATTATTTCAAATATTTCAAACTTTTTGCAATGTTTCCGAAAATAGCATATCTACCAGCTCACAACGTGTTACAACCTGTCGCATCGCGTCACGTTGTGAACTTGTAGATCGGCTATTTTCAAATATACCCCACAAGGACCCCTGTGGGTCCCCCCAAACTCCATGTCTTATGTAGCTAAACCTTGGGCATGTAAGACGGAGGCTCTTCTTTCTGTTCAGACAGGAAGTTGGAACTCATCGCTGGGGCAGTTGGATCGATGTTGAACGTGGGTTGAAGCGATGGGTTGAACACAGGCGGAGCAGTTGGAGGGAGGTGGGGATACACAGGGAAACCAGGCTGGCCGGGAGACTGCTGTGGCAAAGGGTTGCTCTTATATGACCCATGGCTGGGCTTTGAGCCGGATGGATCATTTTGGAGATCCGCATATGCAGGCGGATTTGACGAGTACCCTGGAAAATTGTTGGTACTGGGGCTTGGGCCTGCTGGGTAGCCTGGATGCACGCCAGGACCCGAGGGTACAGCGGGGTAAAGTTCCACCGGGGCAACAGGTGGTTGGAAGTCGCTGTTGTGGGTTGGCCCCCCGAACCCTGGCTGCTGGTTGGGTGGAGGGAAGTCGCTGTGGGTTGGACCCCCAAAACCCTGTGGCTGGTAGGGAGCGGGACCCCCAGCTCCAAATGGTGGAGGGATACACTCGCTGGTCATGCCAGCGGGTAGCATGACTACTTGAAACTCGACCTCTGGGTCAAAAGCAAAGCTGATGTCCAAATACGCCTGAGAATAAAAAGCAGGCAGTTAGATTGACATTGAGATAAAAAAAATCTACAATCCTATATGTTTTTTAGCCTATAGCTATTAGCCTACATTGATTGAAGCGTCACCGACGTGGACCATTTTTTTTGACCACCCATCTCCGCCCACAGGTATTTGAACACCACCCGCTCCCGCAAGACTTGTGTCGGCTCCCACGGGACCCCATGCAGGGCTCTAATGTGTGATGTTTAATTTCAAACCACAATCCCGTTCGTAGTTTGGTGAGAAAATTAAGAGGAAAAATTAGAACAAAAATTGGCTGGGGGGGGGGCTTTAAAAGGACCATAACAGCATGAATACCTCATTGTATTTTCACAGTTTCACCACTGCCCATATGTCGTACATACACATAGACATGTTGGATTATCTATAAATGTTTATCTAGCTAGTTTTTAAAGTTTCACACTCTACTGAAATGAATGGTATCCATGAATTGCTTCCTGAAAAATCAAACAAAATACAGAATGCTTTCGAAAATGGTCTGCACACTACACAGTAATGTCAAGTAAATACTGTATACCATGCGTCATTGTCAATCAGGGCTAAATATGCCAGGCCGCTGGTATTGTCATTTTACAAGAACAAGAAGACCATTTCATTTAATACTATCCCATAGGATCCAACATGAGGTTCATACATGGAATGTTCTTAATCTTTGGCATCTTATGCAGCGCCAACTCAACAAAGAACACAGCCAATGCAAAAAAAAGACTAGCAACAAGTTAGGTAGACATACAGAACTGATGTCAATGGAACAATGGGAAACATACTGTAACTACAAACTGTACATACCTTTACAACGTAATCTAATGAGATGATTTCACAGTTGCTGATGGTCGGGCACCAGCCTGCAGGAACCTCCATCTGACAAGTGATTGTTTCGTTTGTTTTGGGTTCAATAAGTTTTGGGTTCACCACTTTGCACACTTCCCTCTCACTCCAATTGGTGCGGTATTGGGCACGATACAACACTTTCTGAACCATTTTGAATTTGGGCGTCATTTCCTTAGATGAGGAATTGTTGACTTTGGCCACAATAGTCATTTTTTCACCTTTAGAAGAAGATAATAACAAATGATCACTGGGATAATGAAACAAAACAGCTGTATGTTCCTATACAGGTAATTAGACAAGTACAATATCAATACTTTAATAATAACAACAATGATAATGAACTATAACAACTTCTTCTACAGAACTATAGACATATTTTAATATGCATACGGTAGTCTCTACTCCATAATAACAATGCAATATACAGTGTTGTTGACTTGCAGGGATACGCTGAATCTGTCACGATCTTGGCCCCTGCCCCTGCTCTGTGTCCCCCTCCAGTTACTGTATGTGACTCTGCCCTTGCCCAGTGTGTTCTCGCCCTCGTTCTGCTCACCCCCTCTCCTCTCTGTTTTCCCCTGATTGAGAGACTGGTTCCACCTGGGCACCAAGCTGTGGTGCATCTGAGTTATTGAGACTTTCAAGTATTTAAGTTGTGCTGTGTGCTCAGTTACATTACTGGTTTATTGTCTTCTGTTTGTCTTCTGCCATGTGCTCTGTTCCAGCTTGAGAAGTTTCAGTTTTTGAGAGTATTTGTAAGATTTTGCACTGTGAGGTGTACCTGAGCTTTCAGTAAAGAGTTTTCAGTTTACCAACTTCTTTTGTGTTAAGAGTGTTTTCTGCATTTTGGGTCCTACATTCCATCCCTGGGTGTGAGCGCGACAGAATCATACACATTTATTTTTTATGTTGTGAATCAAACTAAAACTATCGTGTTGGGGGTATAGTTACCTGGACAACAAGTGCCCTTGTCAACAGAGGCCTCCATTTTCACAATTTGTCCTATGCGGAAAGTTCCAAGCTCTTTTTCCACCGAACCAACCTGAGGAGACTAGAATGCATCATGTAAATTTATATTAGTTACTGAAGAGCTATATGTTATATGTACAACATATATATTGCAACATCAAATGCGCACACACACACACACACACACACACACACACACACACACACACACACACACACACACACACACACACACACACACACACACACACAACCTGTCCTCACAGTCAAACTACAACCCACTACAACTTGCACAACGACAGTAGTGTCCAGTTACATGTGAATGCAAGAGAGCGCGTCCAGGTTTTGATATCATGAATTGACACGCCTTTTACCAAAAGACAGTATGTATAAAAAACAGATATACCAGTATAAAGAATCACTCAGCCACGACTGCCAGCTCTGGAAAAATAAGGCTATGCAAAGCCTGGTTAAGCCAGACCAGGACACTATGCCAGTCGTGTGTTGGGTGAATTATGATTCATATGTACGCAACATAGAGGAAACGGTTGCTACGTGGCTGCTACCTAGTGGTATAGTCTCTACGTACGTGCTCTGCAGGTACAAGTCTTAACCCATTTTGGACGGACCCCCTATTTGTAACTATACCTTTCAGGACAGGAACCCCTTTTGGGGTTGTGGTATATGGACAGTGTGCAAGTCAAAACATATTAAGAAATGATACTCAGTTTACTAAAGTAAGAGAATCATGAATGTGTTGTGAGCCAGCCTGCCATCTGCTACTCAGAGTGTGACTGGTGAAATTGCTATATTCTAACGCAGCAACAGCTGCAGCTGAGCCAAATGGCCATTGTGCTGCTCTTATTTTAGTACATACCTTATATGGCTATCATTGACCCCCACCCCACATGCTAATGTTAGCTACCTACTGTGTATAAAGAAGTGACTGTAAAATTAGTTAGTAGGTCTGTCTCACACGACGTGAGGCTGTGTGGAGTCAGGGCCCTGTCCCTGGCTCTCTGGATTATATGATGCTGTACTTGATGATGCTGTACTTGAAGGAATGCTGAATAAATGACCATGGAGAACCTGGAAACCCTGACGTCGTCTCTCTTCTATTCTCCTCCATATTATTACCACCAACGGGCCTGATAACATGCAGTTTATGCCTCAAATACACGACATATTTGGCGGGCCAGCTCCATCGTTGTGCATACTTTTGCGAGTGTGTGCTTCGATTAAAGAACCTGTGTATTTTGAGGTGGCCGTGATGCGGGCCTGTGGGGAGAATCGGACCCGTGGGAGTCTTCCTGCGGCGAGGAGGACCACCGCCATGGGGACGTCAGCGCGACCTACGATGATGGACCTCGCAACGGCGACGCTGTGATGACTGCCAACCGCCTCATGACCTGTTCAGATGGCTACGGGGAACATCTACTCTTCTCATGGTGGTTGCGAGCGGAGCGCTTTGGCTATGGACGGCGGAGCGGAGATCTTGCTGGTCGCAATTCTCCGTGGGGGGAGGTGGTGTGAACAGCGGCTATCTTTTTGGCTGGAGGACAATGACGTGCGTGGACATTGAGCTAGAGGCGACGAAAGCAGCATTATCGGATGGGAACAATGAACAATGCAGGAGAGAGGTTGTATTTAGTGATAAAGTGGTTTAAACTACGGAGCGTTATTTTTGTTGCCGTGCGTAAAAGTGTGAAGTGAGGATTTTGTTATTCTGGTCTCTAGGGTTAAATGTGGAGTTTTTGAGGGTGATTCCCTTATGTTTTTTGTTTTTTATTTGCGCGAGGAGTTTGCGACAACAGCTGAACCTATCATATTAGGGTGGGCGTGTGTTATGGTCCCTTTCCAGGTAAAGGAGACATTCGTTCATACCACAGGATGTTATGGTTTGCTGTGCACATTTTATTCTAGAGTTTAAAGACAACAGAAAGGCCTGCACACTGATTAGGAGGGGAAATGCATACTGGATGCGACGTGAGGGGGTGTCTCTGACAAACTAATAAGGCTATAAAAAGTTTGGTCTTGAGATAATTGATTCCCTTATGTTAAGTATGCGACTGAGATTGATAATGAGAGGCGAAGGGGGCTAGGAGAAAAAGATTTTCTCAAAGCGACGGCAGGCGGAAGGAGAGATCGATGCGCTGAAGTGCATATTGATGTATTTTCTCTGAGAATAAGATTTTATTTTTATTCTGAAATTTGATGTAAACCACTGTATGACTATTGTGTAATTTCTATTCCTGTATCTAAGTTGTTCTGTCTCATGTGTTGTTTGTGTTGAATCTGCTGAATGTCCTTTTGTTAAACTTCCAGTCATTGGTCATGGGGGGTGTAGAAGAAGGAAGGTTGTTTTTTATGTTTTCTCTCGCAAACTGTTTATTCAATATACCTGGTTGCGAAAGAAGTTTGATTCTTTCGTGGGGGGAAGTTGTGTGGTATATGGACAGTGTGCAAGTCAAAACATATTAAGAAATGATACTCAGTTTACTAAAGTAAGAGAATCATGAATGTGTTGTGAGCCAGCCTGCCATCTGCTACTCAGAGTGTGACTGGTGAAATTGCTATATTCTAACGCAGCAACAGCTGCAGCTGAGCCAAATGGCCATTGTGCTGCTCTTATTTTAGTACATACCTTATATGGCTATCATTGACCCCCACCCCACATGCTAATGTTAGCTACCTACTGTGTATAAAGAAGTGACTGTAAAATTAGTTAGTAGGTCTGTCTCACACGACGTGAGGCTGTGTGGAGTCAGGGCCCTGTCCCTGGCTCTCTGGATTATATGATGCTGTACTTGATGATGCTGTACTTGAAGGAATGCTGAATAAATGACCATGGAGAACCTGGAAACCCTGACGTCGTCTCTCTTCTATTCTCCTCCATATTATTACCACCAACGGGCCTGATAACATGCAGTTTATGCCTCAAATACACGACAGGGTTCTTGTTGCTATGTACAGTATATAGCAACATACCTTTTGTAGTAATTTTTTAATAAATATTTGAAGTTTTTCAGAAAACGTAGGTAAGGATTTAGAAGGCGTTTCTGGAATCGGCCTCAGGTCTAAATGGGTTAAGGGACATCGCAAGTCAAGTGGATGGCAGAGTTCACACCAACTATAAAAAATAAATACAATGAACAATATAGTTATAGTTATCGTTATAGTGCTCAGTGTGAACAGCCCTTAAAGTAAGTAGTATCGCCCCCATTTATTTATTGTATTTGTTTTACTGAGGTTAAGGTTATGTATAAGGTTAGTTAGGTTTAGGCATAGTTTTACTGAGGTTACTAGGGGTGTCGGAAAAAATCGATTCGAATACGAATCGCGATTCTACTGTTGGACGATTCAGAATCGATTCTCATTTTTTTTTAAATTGATTTTCAAAAAAAATAAATATATATATATATATATATATATAAAAAAATGTTATCTTGGATTTACCTTTGTGTGTTTACATTATTATCAGTTGATAAAACCTTTACAATTATAAAAGCTACATACATGTACTCTGTTCTCATGCCAGCAGATTGGAGTAGATCCTGAAATCCTATGTTTTGAATCAAGAATCGTTTTGAATCGAGAATCGTTTTGAATCTAAAATCGTTTGAATCGGAAAAAAACACTTTTGAATCGAAAAAAATTTGAATCGAGAATCGTTTGTTTTGAAAAAATCTATAAAAATCGGAATCGTGACCCCAAGAATCGGAATCGAATCGATTCGTGAGATAGCAGACGATTCACAGCCCTAGAGGTTACATTTAGGAATACCTGGGGACCGCTCCGAGGATGTGGGGCGGATTTGACCTGGGGAAAGCGTGTTTTGGGGCGAGTGTTTTTGTATTCCGTAGTATACCTACCCACTGAGAAAGCTCCAGGATTTCTGTGTGTGTGGGGGGGGGGGGGGGGGGGGGCTGGGGGGGCATGTGAAACCAAATCAAATCTTGCAAACCACTGGCCACCCTCTGGGCCCAGCAACAACAACAAAAAATATTCCTACTACCAAAACATTATGGAACGTATAGGTGGACCTAGTTCATAACAAATGTGCTAAGCTTAGCCAGGGCGTCTTGTGTTGTGACATAATCGCAGTCATAACGGACCCCACACGCAGTTCTGTCAGGTTCACCTCTAGACTGTGGAACCATTGGCGCAACATGTTTGTATGTCAGAAACTGAACAATGTGGGCTATTTGCATTATTGTTATTGTTATTTTTATTTTATTTTATTGTGTGGTATTGTATATCTGTGATATGGATCTACCTGGGTCTGAAATAAATATTGAATTGAATTACCGTTGCAGATGCTGAAAGGAACTTATTAACAAAGGTTAACTCGTGTGTTGAGACGCTATCTGGCCACCAGCTCCTGGACACCTCGGCCTGCAACACGTAGACAATCTTCCCATGTATTCCTTTGAAGGACGGTGGCATATTTCTGTAAAGGAAGAGTCAGTACTCCAGTGGATTTCTCACACCCCATACCAAAAAGAAATAAACTGCCCACAAAAAGTTCGGAAACTAAACAGTCGATTATTTCTCCCCAATTCAATAATACCAATTGGTATTGTGTTTTAGTCACCTTTACAACGAGGTACAGCTTGTAAGGATCGGGCATTCGTGGAATGAGCAACACAACTAAACGTGTGGGTAGCGCCTCCCCAAAATTTGCCAAAATCCCCCAATATGCTTCCTTTGGTAATCGCTCTTGTTTTGAGCGACCTGCCAGGACACACCTGCTGGCAGGTGTGTGCCAGTCACAGGTGTGTGTGACTGGCATCTGAGCATGGGTTCTGCAACTTTGTTGAGTTTGTGTATGCTCCAAGCAGCAACATTGCCCCCATGGAAAGATGCCACGTTTGTCCCTTCAGGATAAGGCCCGTGCAATAGGGCAAGTGAATCTGGTGTTCCGCTATGCAGAGTTGCGGCATTATTTGGTGTCAGCCCTGGTACCATTTCCAAACTTAGGAGCAAGTTCTGTGAGACTGGTGAAGTCAAAGGAAGACAACAACCCAAGAAGACCGGTTCCTCACCCTTGCTTCACTGAGGAACCATAGGTTTTCTTCCAGAGATTTACAGGCAAGATTTGCACAACGGTACCAAAGACAGATGTCAAAGTTGCAGGACCCATGCTCAGGTGCCAGTCACACATCTGTGACTGGAAATGGTACCAGGGCTGACGTCAAATAATGCGTAATCTGCGGAACACCAGCTTCACTTGCCCTATTGCACAGGCCTTATCCTGAAGGAACAAACGTGTGCATGTGTACCAGGTTGCGCACCCATTAGAGCTTATAAATATCGGCGCCCCTGCCTCTCAGCAAGACTGTGCTGGCAGGTTGCTCAAAACGAGAGCGATTACGGGGATTTTGGCAACATTTTAGGGGGCGCTACCCCCACGTTTAGTAGTGATGCTCATTCAACGAATGCCCGATCCTTACAAGCTGTACCTCGTTGTAAAGGTGACTAATCAACGATAAAAATGATATAAAACACACTACCAATTGGTATTATTAAAGGGGAGAAATAATCGACTGAAGTTAAGTTTCTTTTTGTGGGCAGTTCATATCGTCGCACTGACGATATAATGATGGTTTAAAAATATGCAAAAATATGTTTCTTGGGTCCAAATATATAACTATATATATCTTTTTTTTTCTCTCAGTCTGTGCTGCATTATTTAGCATGCCTCAAACATAAACTATTTCAGAATTACGCAAATGTATCGTTTTAGTAATTGTATATCAAACATAACAAATGTCCACATACTCCACTGGTATTTTGAAGCTGAAGTTGTAGGCATGGGGTCCTTCAGCAAGTACAGTCTCTGAAAAAGAAATACAAAATATGTTACCTCAAAATATCCTATGTTTATTCACACGCATACAAAGTGTGTGTGTGTGTGTGTGTGTGTGTGTGTGTGTGTGTGTGTGTGTGTGTGTGTGTGTGTGTGTGTGTGTGTGTGTGTGTGTGTGTGTGTGTGTGTGTGTGTGTGTGTGTGTGTGATGTTTTGTTTTATGTAATTATGTTTTGTTTTGTGTTTAATGTGTAGACTATTATGTTTTGTGTGTTTGATGAAGTTGTGTTTTATGGACCACTTAACCATATACACTAAAATCCTGGTTGTCAATGGACCACAACGGAAATAAGCACTCTGCTTTTTTTCCCCCTCCTGATGTTTTGTACTTTTAACAGGTATATACAAATATAATTCTATATGTATACATTTCTGTCAATAGAAATGACAGCGACTAAAATACATACATGTTCAGGATTTATTTCATTTAATTAATTGTATTCTTTGTTATAACTTTATTTAATTGTAGAGCACATTATTTCATAGTCACACACTTTGCATCCATACCAGGAGCCTGGAACGGCTAAAAGCAACAGATTATGTTTTTTGCTCCTGTGAGTCCATCTGTCAGTAACTTGTGATGTATGTTTTACTGTCACAAATTAGGTTACGCACTAGAACTCTCTGATTAGGATGCAGAACGGTTCATGTCTGTGCAAGTCTGACCTTTAAGCCTACCATTGATATCCGAAATGAAACACAACGTAAGATAGCCTTAGATTAGGTGTACTGTGAGACAATGGAATATACATTTGCTGTGTGCGTGTGCGTGTGCGTGTGCGTGTGTGTGTGTGTGTGTGAGAATAGGCTCAGGCCTAACTATCGGTTTCGTATCATAAGTGTGGATCTCTTGTTCGAACACACAGCCAAGCCTTTACTGAACTCAGTGAGAAACATACGTTTACATTACATCCCATTATCTCCTTTCAACATCATTCTCCCTTAATGACTTAGGCGAATACGCCCCCTTAACTGTTATCACTCATGCTGCAGACCTCAATCTTATTTTTTTTATCTAACCGCCAATCTGTGACGGGGTGGGAGGAGGTCTAAACTTCCGGTCATAGATGAGGTGGGAAGTGTGAGACAATGGAATATACATTTTGTGTGTGTGTGTGTGTGTGTGTGTGTGTGTGTGTGTGTGTGTGTGCGTGTGCGTGTGCGTGTGCGCGTGCGCGTGCGAGTGTGTGTGTCTGTCCTATACAAACCCAATGTAACTTCAAACTCCATTTTAACCATGATAGATTCATCAAGAACACCCGTCCTTGGTTCTGGTGACTCATACTACCCTCCTAATACGTGAGGGGGCCATGTTTTTCAATTACTTTTTTCATTTATTTTATGTAATTATTTTATTGTAATAAAAAGGTTGTTTTTCCAAATCTTCTTTTTTTAAATAAATAAATTGATTGATGAATCATGGTTAAAATGGAGTTTGAAGTTACAATGGGTTTGTATAGGAAAGGGGTCTGATTAAATAAATATCAAATATCTAATACTGAATCAAGCAACTTCAAAACTGTCTGGGGTGTTCACAAAAGCCTGAGTAGACGATGAAATTACCCAATTTTTTTTAAAAGTGAAATATCCCTTTAACTAGGTAAACTCATGTTATGCAGTGTAACTAAAGTACTGTTACTTAAGTAACATTTCCAAATTTCAATACTTTTACTTCTACTCCACTATATCTCTGAGGAAAATATTGTAGTTTTACTCCACTACAATTATATGAATTATATGACTTTAGTTACTAGTTATACTTTGTAGATTTTGATTATTATTACAAAACATACATTAACCACTTCAACCCTATATATACTTTGGCTATTTGAAATTAGCAGATCTACAAGCTCACAAGCGACACGTTGTGAGCTTGTAGATCTGCTATTTTCAAAAGAGTTTTAACTTTTATACATTTGAAAACTTGTGAAATTATGCATAATGAGTACTTTCTACTTTTGGTACTTTCAGTTTAGTTTTAACTCCACACTTTTACTTGTAACAGAGTATTTCTACATTGCGGTATTGATACTTTTACTCAAGTAAAACACATTTCTCCCCCACTGCATGCAGGAAAAGCAAGTATGTATGGGGCATGATAGCTTTATTTTTCCCTAAGGCTGCCTGAGACTGAGGCACAGACACTTTTAACCATATTAACACATACAAATGGAAAATGGTACACTTTTAGATCCATCAGAAAATGTGCCAATCTGCCAATGCTTTTGCAATGAGAATCGCATGGTTTGATGGTCTTTCTTGCGCATATCTTTCCGCGTGTTGCGCACACCTTGCGTTTATGCGCCTGCTGCTGATTGATGGATGGAAACAGTAAATGGAAGTACAATTCACAATACAAGGTCCTCTAAACTGGATCGCTCATAAAAGCACTTACTTGGCTTATTTAAAATGAGATCCCCAAATCCCCATGCTGGTACATGCCAATGCCATACATTACTGGCTGCAAAAAACAACTCCAAAATACAACTTTAAAAACATTTACCTTCTGCGTTTTCTGGAACCAGATATGTTTTGAGTTTGAAGTATCTCCTGTGTGCGGTGTGGGTATGCCTGTGCTTTCCTGACCCTGAGCTCCACCGAACATTGGCGTCTCGCTTGATGACAACACTTTTCACTTTTAACTCTTTCTCCAGCTGGAAGGTGACCCTCCCAGTGACCGGATCTCCCGCTGAGAAGGTGTTCTCCTTGTTGAGAACATTACAGGTTACGTTGAGGTCTTTCACCGAAGGCATTTCTGTTGGAAGTAAATCACCAAACTGTGATCTCTTCTCTTGTGTCGCTTGTCGACATGGGACGGATCTTCCAGACTGTAGGGGGGCGGGGGGGTTGTTTGAAGATCTAAGGGTTACTTACGTAACCCCGGTTTTGTAAATTGCGAACGAGTTGTTCACATATGGGAACAGCGCCCTCTGGCGGTGATAACAGAAGCTTCACATTAACTCCCTCAGGGCCAAACCTAATTTTTGGCCCGATGGGTCTTCCGTCGCTTTCCGGTAGCCCCCTCCCGAAGGTATTATAGGTGACCGGAATGCGGAAGTCGTTCTCTTGATACACCAGCTTCCTTCTGCCTACGGTGAAGCAAAAAGAAGGGTGTTTCTGTGAACAACTCGTTCGCAATTTACAAAACCGGGGTTACGTAAGTAACCCTTAGTTTTGCTACATTGCTCTCTCGTTGTTCACATATGGGAGATATAAACCCCCGTAATGTATCTACAAACAAGATACCACAAAAACCTGCCCCAGCGCCTGGGCGCCAGGGCCACGCCCCCCCCTGGGACGTGACCCCCTGGCGCCCAAGCCCCCCCAGACCCACCGGGTCTGGGGAAACCCCCAGACCCACCGGGTCTGGGGTAAGGAACAGGAAAAGAAGTGGGGCCCTGACAGACCTAAGTCTGCCTCATAACTAAAAGCAGGCACAGCCTGTCTATTCTAGTGGGGGGAGGGCCCTGACAGACCGAAGTCCGCCTTATTCATCTAAGGCCCAGACGTCGGCCAATCATACACTAAATTACAGGGGCATGAACAGATCCTACGGCCGTTCTATGCACCTACCCACCTTCAGGTGGAGGCCACACCCAGGACAGCGTGCGCCAGGGAAGACGCCGCCACGTCCAGGCTGTAGAACGCAGCGAAAGTCGAGGGAGACGCCCAACTCGCTGCCGTGCAGACGTCCTGAATGGAAACCCCTCTGCAGAGGGCCCATGACGTCGATACACCCCTAGTAGAGTGCGCTCTCAGTCCGTCAGGCACTGGGGCTCCCCTACTAGTGTACGCCAAGCGAATAGCCTCCACAATCCATCGGGAAAGCGTAGACTTAGCCACCGCTTTTCCCCCAGGCCCAGGGCCCAGGGAAACGAACAGCTGGCCGGGTCGGTCCCGGGCCGCAGTCCTCTGGACATACAGCCGCAAGGCCCTCACTGGACAGATACAGTGCAGCCTCCGATCCTCCTCTGAGGCAAACGGAGGCGGATGAAAAGCAACCAGCACGGTCGGTGTCACCACCGCCAGGTGGTTCTTAGGGATGAACGCCGGGTTGGGTTTAAGAACAACCCTACCGTTATCACCAGCGAACCTCATGCACTCCGGAACTACCGATAGGGCATGCATATCGCTCACCCGTTTCGCTGTTGTCAGCGCAACCAAGAGCACCGTCTTGAGCGTGAGGAACCTAGGTTCCACCGTCTCCAGTGGTTCAAAAAGAGGACGAGAGAGTGAGTCGAGCACCAGGACCAAGTCCCACGTGGGAAACAAAGCCCTGGAGACAGGGTGTTCCCGCAGGGCACCCTTCATGAACTGGCACACCATTGGTTGTTTTCCCACGGTTTTCCTACCGAAACCAACATGGTTGGCCGAGATGGCCGCCAGGTATACTTTGATTGTGGAGAAGGCGTTTCCCAGATCCAACCTATCCTGTAGGAAGGTCAGGATGTCTGGGACCGAAGCCTGGAAAGGGACCACAACCGGGGACCGGTCCAGGCACCACTCCTCGAACACACCCCACTTAGCTCCATAAACGGACCTAGTGGAGTGTGCCCTAGCGGCCTGAATAGTCGCTACCACCCTAGGTGGAAGCCCGGCTGCAGTCAAATTTTCCCTCTCACGGGCCAAACCCACAGATCTAGGTCTGCGGGCCTGGGATGATGAATCTCGCCCCCCGCCTGCTGTAGCAGGTCCTCTCGCAGCGGGAGGGGCCAAGGCCGCTCGTATAGGAGGGGAGCTATCTCCGACCTCCAGGTGCCCCATGCTGGAGCCACCAGCAGCACCGTGAGGTCCCGGAGCCTGATCCGTTCCAGAGTAGGGTGGATCAGCTCCATCGGAGGGAACGCATAAAGTAGCCCCCTCGGCCACTCGTGCGCCAGGGCGTCCAACCCCAGCGGAGCCTGGCCTTTCATTGAGAAAAACAGCGAGCATTTCGCGTTCTCCTCTGATGCAAACAGGTCCACCCTGGGCCGCCCGAACCTGACCCAGATCTGGTTCGCGACCGCGGGGTGCAGAGACCATTCTGAAGCCTGAGTCTTGCCTCTGGACAGAAGATCGGCTCCCCTGTTCAGAAGACCAGGGACATGAGAGGCGTGGATTGACTCCAAGTGCGTGCTGCACCATAGTATCAGCCTCCGTGCCAACCCGTCCAAGGTAGGAGACTTCAGGCCTCCTTGCTTGTTTATGTAGGCCATGGTCGTAGTATTGTCCGTCTTGACCAAAACGTGACAACCACAGACACTTTTAACCATATTAACACATACAAATGGAAAATGGTACACTTTTAGATCCATCAGAAAATGTGCCAATCTGCCAATGCTTTTGCAATGAGAATCGCATGGTTTGATGGTCTTTCTTGCGCATATCTTTCCGCGTGTTGCGCACACCTTGCGTTTATGCGCCTGCTGCTGATTGATGGATGGAAACAGTAAATGGAAGTACAATTCACAATACAAGGTCCTCTAAACTGGATCGCTCATAAAAGCACTTACTTGGCTTATTTAAAATGAGATCCCCAAATCCCCATGCTGGTACATGCCAATGCCATACATTACTGGCTGCAAAAAACAACTCCAAAATACAACTTTAAAAACATTTACCTTCTGCGTTTTCTGGAACCAGATATGTTTTGAGTTTGAAGTATCTCCTGTGTGCGGTGTGGGTATGCCTGTGCTTTCCTGACCCTGAGCTCCACCGAACATTGGCGTCTCCTTTCAGCTTGATGACAACACTTTTCACTTTTAACTCTTTCTCCAGCTGGAAGGTGACCCTCCCAGTGACCGGATCTCCCGCTGAGAAGGTGTTCTCCTTGTTGAGAACATTACAGGTTACGTTGAGGTCTTTCACCGAAGGCATTTCTGTTGGAAGTAAATCACCAAACTGTGATCTCTTCTCTTGTGTCGCTTGTCGACATGGGACGGATCTTCCAGACTGTAGGGGGGCGGGGGGGTTGTTTGAAGATCTAAGGGTTACTTACGTAACCCCGGTTTTGTAAATTGCGAACGAGTTGTTCACATATGGGAACAGCGCCCTCTGGCGGTGATAACAGAAGCTTCACATTAACTCCCTCAGGGCCAAACCTAATTTTTGGCCCGATGGGTCTTCCGTCGCTTTCCGGTAGCCCCCTCCCGAAGGTATTATAGGCGACCGGAATGCGGAAGTCGTTCTCTTGATACACCAGCTTCCTTCTGCCTACGGTGAAGCAAAAAGAAGGGTGTTTCTGTGAACAACTCGTTCGCAATTTACAAAACCGGGGTTACGTAAGTAACCCTTAGTTTTGCTACATTGCTCTCTCGTTGTTCACATATGGGAGATATAAACCCCCGTAATGTATCTACAAACAAGATACCACAAAAACCTGCCCCAGCGCCTGGGCGCCAGGGCCACGCCCCCCCCTGGGACGTGACCCCCTGGCGCCCAAGCCCCCCCAGACCCACCGGGTCTGGGGTAAGGAACAGGAAAAGAAGTGGGGCCCTGACAGACCTAAGTCTGCCTCATAACTAAAAGCAGGCACAGCCTGTCTATTCTAGTGGGGGGAGGGCCCTGACAGACCGAAGTCCGCCTTATTCATCTAAGGCCCAGACGTCGGCCAATCATACACTAAATTACAGGGGCATGAACAGATCCTACGGCCGTTCTATGCACCTACCCACCTTCAGGTGGAGGCCACACCCAGGACAGCGTGCGCCAGGGAAGACGCCGCCACGTCCAGGCTGTAGAACGCAGCGAAAGTCGAGGGAGACGCCCAACTCGCTGCCGTGCAGACGTCCTGAATGGAAACCCCTCTGCAGAGGGCCCATGACGTCGATACACCCCTAGTAGAGTGCGCTCTCAGTCCGTCAGGCACTGGGGCTCCCCTACTAGTGTACGCCAAGCGAATAGCCTCCACAATCCATCGGGAAAGCGTAGACTTAGCCACCGCTTTTCCCCCAGGCCCAGGGCCCAGGGAAACGAACAGCTGGCCGGGTCGGTCCCGGGCCGCAGTCCTCTGGACATACAGCCGCAAGGCCCTCACTGGACAGATACAGTGCAGCCTCCGATCCTCCTCTGAGGCAAACGGAGGCGGATGAAAAGCAACCAGCACGGTCGGTGTCACCACCGCCAGGTGGTTCTTAGGGATGAACGCCAGGTTGGGTTTAAGAACAACCCTACCGTTATCACCAGCGAACCTCATGCACTCCGGAACTACCGATAGGGCATGCATATCGCTCACCCGTTTCGCTGTTGTCAGCGCAACCAAGAGCACCGTCTTGAGCGTGAGGAACCTAGGTTCCACCGTCTCCAGTGGTTCAAAAAGAGGACGAGAGAGTGAGTCGAGCACCAGGACCAAGTCCCACGTGGGAAACAAAGCCCTGGAGACAGGGTGTTCCCGCAGGGCACCCTTCATGAACTGGCACACCATTGGTTGTTTTCCCACGGTTTTCCTACCAAAACCAACATGGTTGGCCGAGATGGCCGCCAGGTATACTTTGATTGTGGAGAAGGCGTTTCCCAGATCCAACCTATCCTGTAGGAAGGTCAGGATGTCTGGGACCGAAGCCTGGAAAGGGACCACAACCGGGGACCGGTCCAGGCACCACTCCTCGAACACACCCCACTTAGCTCCATAAACGGACCTAGTGGAGTGTGCCCTAGCGGCCTGAATAGTCGCTACCACCCTAGGTGGAAGCCCGGCTGCAGTCAAATTTTCCCTCTCACGGGCCAAACCCACAGATCTAGGTCTGCGGGCCTGGGATGATGAATCTCGCCCCCCGCCTGCTGTAGCAGGTCCTCTCGCAGCGGGAGGGGCCAAGGCCGCTCGTATAGGAGGGGAGCTATCTCCGACCTCCAGGTGCCCCATGCTGGAGCCACCAGCAGCACCGTGAGGTCCCGGAGCCTGATCCGTTCCAGAGTAGGGTGGATCAGCTCCATCGGAGGGAACGCATAAAGTAGCCCCCTCGGCCACTCATGCGCCAGGGCGTCCAACCCCAGCGGAGCCTGGCCTTTCATTGAGAAAAACAGCGAGCATTTCGCGTTCTCCTCTGATGCAAACAGGTCCACCCTGGGCCGCCCGAACCTGACCCAGATCTGGTTCGCGACCGCGGGGTGCAGAGACCATTCTGAAGCCTGAGTCTTGCCTCTGGACAGAAGATCGGCTCCCCTGTTCAGAAGACCAGGGACATGAGATGCGTGGATTGACTCCAAGTGCGTGCTGCACCATAGTATCAGCCTCCGTGCCAACCCGTCCAAGGTAGGAGACTTCAGGCCTCCTTGCTTGTTTATGTAGGCCATGGTCGTAGTATTGTCCGTCTTGACCAAAACGTGACAACCGCTGATGCAGGGTCTGAAGTGCTTTAACGCCAAAAAGACCGCCATCAGCTCCAGGTAGTTGATGTGGGCCGCCCTCATACTGCGGTCCCACACACCCCTGGCCATTCTGCCCTCGAAGGTGGCGCCCCAACCTGTCAGACTGGCGTCGGTGGTTATCATCTTCCTGGAGATGATCCTCCCCATTGGAACGCCCTCTGACAGGAAGGAGACTACTTTCCATTGTTGGAGGGACTGTATGCATGCTGCGGACACCGTTACCCGGCGAAAACCCTGAGTTACCGGGACCCCGAGGGAGCCCACCCATCTCTGAAAAGGGCGCATGTGCAATCTGCCCAGGCGTATCAAGGAAATGGCCGAGGCCATGAGCCCCGCCGCCCTCATGCAGATTTTGTACTGGACCTTGCGTCCCAGTTGAAACATGGCTAAACATCTCAGAAAGGAAACTCTCCTCTCCTGAGACAAACGAGCCCTGAGAGAGACCGCGTCCAGCTCGATACCTATGAAAGTAGCGCGACGGGACGGCGTGAGCACGCACTTCTCGAAGTTCAGTGTGAACCCTAGGGAGGTCAGGTGCGACACCACTGTACTGGTGTGATGACATGCCTCCTGATACGAGTCCCCACTCAGTAGCCAGTCGTCGATGTAACTCGCGATGCGAATACCCCTCTGCCTCAGGGGAGCTATCGCTGCCTGAGTACATTTGACGAACACCCTGGGACTTAGTGACATTCCAAACGGGAGGACCAGGTATTCGTACACATGACCCTCGAACTCGAACCGCAGGAATTTCCTGTGCGGTGGATAAATAGGGACGTGAAAGTAAGCGTCCTTGAGATCTATTGAGCTCCACCAGTCGCCCTGACGGACCGAGCGTAGTAACGCCGCCGCCGTCAGCATTTTGAACTGAAAAGTTTTCAAATACCTGTTGAGAGCTCGTAGATCCATGATGGGACGTAATCCCCCCCCTTTCTTCTTGACCAGGAAGTATCTCGAGTAGAAACCGAGCCGGCTTTCTCCTGGTAACACTTCCCGTACGGCGTTCTTGCGTAATAGGGAGGCTATCTCCTCTCGTAACGTCAGCGCCGCTTGACCACTCGCTCGTGACAAAAGTACTTTGTCGGACATGGGTGGTTTTGTGGAAAACTGCAGCCTGTACCCCTTTGCTATTGTACGAAGCACCCAGGGGTTGGCGTTGCATTCTTTCCAACGCTCGATGTGTAGTGTTAAAGGATTGGGGGGGACTGTTATTGTATTCGTACTCACATGAGCCGCCATCTTGGCTGCACTCGTTGGCATGGCTACCGTGCTTGTTGTTACATTCGTGCTCATGGGCGCGGCCATTATTATTTTCCTGGCTGCGCACGTGGGACCGGCCTTCGCTATTGTCGACACGTGTCTGCAAGTGGGGGCCGCCATCTTGTCTAGCGACACGTGTTGAACAGCTGAGGCGGCCATTTTGGCCCCCCCCACTGTCATTGCGACAATAGCTTGACTTTGTCTTACCTTGTGGCGCCGAGGAAAATTTTGGCGTGACCCATGTAGCATGTGGCGGTTTTGGCCCGCCACAAGCCTTTGTTCTGTCCGGAGACCACCATGGACCCCCCTGGGGGGGGTCCGTCGCGGTCTCCGGCTCATTTTCATTCCTACCGTTTTCAGTTGCAATTTTTTGTTGGTCTTTTTTAATACAGCAGCATGTAAAAGCACAACATTGGCAACAACAACAGTAGAAATAGCATGCACACTCAGACGATCTGCTGTGGCATGTGTATGTGTATTTTGCAAAACTTTCCTCTCTAACGCATGCACACTCAGACAATCTGCTGCGGCACGTAAATGTGTGATTTGTGTTTTGCTCTTCTTTCTTTCGGTGCTTGGCGAGCGATCTTCCGTCGCATCTGCTAGCTCCGGTGGAGATCTCCTCCTCTTCCTCGGTGACCCGTACATGAGGCCCGAGGCCACTAGATACAGGCGCGAATCCCCCGTCTGAGGGGAGAGGGAACCGGGGGAGAAAACTTCCCTGCTTTCCACGCAGGGAGTGACAGTGTCACCGACACGACCTGGCACCGCGACCCTTGTTGGAGCCTCTCTGGCTGGGTCTGTTCTGTGGGGGGCGAGGGCGGTCGTCCTCCCTTCGGTCCCGCTGTTCTCTGGCAGCAGGTGGAGCGGAGGAAGACTGGGCCTGTCGAACTGGGCCCTCCTGACGATTCGGCGGCCTACCTCGGTCTGGCTGTCGTCCAGGACGGGACTGGGGTCTGGGGAGAGGTGCTCTGGATGGGGCTTGGATGCAGGACAATGCAGCCTCATCTTGAGCTTTTCGAACCGCGCTGCTCTCCTTCAGATAATCCATGGCGCCCTGGAAAAGATTTCCTGGGGTGACTTTGAGGTTCAGCAGCTTTTTCTTGTCCTCGGGACCGCGGAAAGTAACATGGTCGAGCCATCGTGCTCTTTCGTGGGTGACGCAGAGCCCCAGCACTCTGCCCGTCCATTGTGTTTATTTAGAGAAATCATCTCTTGAGTGAGGCGTCGCATCTCGGCCAGCTGCTCGGGTGTGGCGGCGTCTCCCGCCTCGCTCAGAAGCACCTTCAGGGAGCCCTGCAGAAGAGCGGAGGCATTGAGAGCCCTGCCGCCCGATGTTGACGCCCTGTAGACGGCTTTAGAAGCCAGGGAGGCAGCGATGTCCTTTTCATTGGTGAAAACAGGGATGTCTTTCACCGTGGAAAAAGGTGTTTTCTGGCCGCGAGGCTGGCTAAGGCAGAGGGAGCTGGCTAGGGTGCGATCCATTGGTGGGGGGGGGCCGAGGCCCAGTTCACCCGCACCCACACAATCGATGTCGAACCGTAGCCTTCTGGGATCCGCGTCGGGGGCCGCGGGAGCGCTCCAGGACGAGGAGAGAGCCGAAACGAAACCCATCGCCAGTGGAAGTTTGCTTTTCTTGGTGATTTTTTCCTCCACTGAGTCGAGTCACTGAAACTCCGAGGTGTTAATAGGGGTCTCGTTGATCTCGTCGCCTGGCCACTTGAGGCCACATCTGACGGTGGCTTTTTTATAGAGCTCCAGAAGAGTAATCTCACCTATTATGGCCGGTGCGGGGGCTGTGAGCGCCTCAGCGTGAACAAGGACAGTGTGGAGGGTCCCAGCTGGGGCTGGGGGGGTCGGGGGGTCGCGGTCCGCGGTGAGAGCGTCATCCCTGACGACCACCCCGTCCTCCGCGACCTCGTCAACGACCAGGTAGTCTCCTACGTCCTGCGACTCCTGCCGCTCGGCTTGGTAGGGAGTGAGGGCGTCGTCATCCACCTCATAATCGCTGACCGAAACGACGCTCCCCGGGGTGGAAGAGTAGTGGGAGGCCGCACGGTGTTCGGTGTGGCCACCGGGTGGGGTGGGGGGTGGTTCGACGCGGGGCTCAGTAACATATTCGTTCCTCGGAGGAGAGCGAGAGCGGGGGTGTTTTGGTGGCTCCAGAGCCCTCGCGCAGCTAGCTGCTGCTGAAGCATGAGGCCGACGAGCAGCTTGGCTAGCAGGTGTGCGGTCCGCAGATCGCCGGGAAGCGAAGTAATGGCGGTCGCCGCCGCGCTGCTCCTCATAGTCCTCGAACAGGGGCCGTGAAGGAGGCTGGAAAAGATTTCTGGCCTCGTGGAACCGGTTCTTGCGCTCGGACGAGTTGAAAGACGCACAGTCGGAGCATCTTGGGTGTAGCTCGTAAGCAGCGTCCTCAGCGTGGGCGAGACCCAGGCAGGAGACGCAGTGGTTGTGTGTGTCCCACTCGTCCAGGAGTTGAGGACAGGAACGGGAGCCGCAGCGACGCAGGGGGTACTCCTGACGGTCAGAAACGGCGGTACGGCGTCGAGCCATGGAGAGGAGGTGGCGAGCTAAGCTACTAGCCACTAAGGTGGAAAGCTAAACTAGGCCGCTAGCTACTAGCGGAGCCAACAGGTGGCTAAGTTTAGCGTTCTCTTTTTCTTTTCTTTGAAGAGCTGTGCTTTTCCTCGTCTGGAAAAACACAGTGGGGAAGAGGGAGAAGAAGAAGGTCTGGGGAACTCTGTGGACCGCGAATCCTACCAGTCGCTATAGAGTTGTGATACCCGCAGAACTCGTTCTTTTGTTTGTTGAATGTTTGTCGATTTGCGAAGCTCCTTCACCGAAGGCAGAAGGAAGCCAAGAGAACGACTTCCGCATTCCGGTCGCCTATAATACCTTCGGGAGGGGGCTACCGGAAAGCGACGGAAGACCCATCGGGCCAAAAATTAGGTTTGGCCCTGAGGGAGTTAATGTGAAGCTTCTGTTATCACCGCCAGAGGGCGCTGTTCCCATATGTGAACAACGAGAGAGCAATGTAGCAAAACTCTTAATACCGCCCACGTTAACATTAGCTTTGTTTTAGGCTATATAACAGTACATAGGTTATGACATATAGCCATGGATCACACGACGGTCGTCATGGATGAACTTCAACCTGGTGTTTGCACTTACTCCCTTTTTGGCCGGTACATCTACATAAACGTTCAGATTTCAAATATAAAGTGCTTCACCCATGGCCACGGATGTTATAATGACGTTCGGGGCTTTGAAGTACCCGTATCTTCCGTATTGTTCAATAAAAAGCATTTTAATCTGATTGGTGGCCATTTTCTCATAGTTAGAAGGTATCAGAGTGCAGTACACCTGCCAACCGATAGGGCCGCGTAGTTGAAAGCATATGGAGAAAATACGGAGAAAATGTCCACCAATCGGATTCAAATGCTTTTTTATTAAAGAATACGGAACACACGGGTACTTCTGGACACGGACATAATTTTAACATCCGTGGCCAGGGGGTAAGCACTTTATATTTGAAATCTGAACGTTTTTGTAGATGTACAGGCTGTAAATGGAGAAAAGCAAACACCAGGTTGAAGTTCATCCATGACTGTCATGTAATATATGACAGTCTGCATGTTTCAGGGCTACTCCAGGGGCGGGGGGATTAAAGATCTCTTAATTAATACCACCTACAGTGATGAAAGAAGTACTCACATTTTTTTTACTCAAGTAAAAGTATCAATACCCTATTGTAGAAATAGCCTGTTGCAAGTAAAAGTTCGGTATTCAAAATGTATTTGAGTAAAAGTACAAAAGTATTGGCATCGAAAAAATATACTTAAAGTACCAAAAGTAAAAGTACTCATTATGCAGACTGTCCCATTTTTTCAAATGTATCAAGTTTTCAATGTATAAAATGTATAAAAATCCTTTGAAAATTGCGTTGTGAGGTTGTATTGGCTATTTTCAAATTGCCAAAGTATATAAATTATATAGGTCTGACGTGGGTTTTAATAAGTAACTAAAGTTTTCAATTCATTATAGTGGTGCTGCCTTTGAGATGTAGTGGAGTAGAAGTAAAATTATTGAAAATTGGAAGTACACCTGTAAAGTAAAAATACTTTATTTTAAGGTCCAAAACACAAGGCTATATTATATTACACCGACATAGGTTATGCATTACATGACAATAATAAGCTTTATTCCAGTTTATGTAAATGTATGTAAGGGTGACTTTGTAACTTTTGATATGGAATTATATCAAAATCTGTAGGCTAAAAAATCTAAGTGTAGGCTAAGGCTAGTTATAGTTATCAAGGTGCTAGGGCTTGTAATGGATACAGTCATACAGGTGAATATGACTCGGACTGTTCATTGAATAGAATTAGAAATGTGTTTTAAAATGTAAACTAGGGTAAGCTATTAGAAATTGGTTCTAAAATGTAAAAAAAAAAAAAGTCCCCAAGTAATTCTCCCCCCAAAATGTTTTAACATTTAGACCATTAGACTGTTAAACTGGTGAGACCACTTTGATAATATTTGGAATTTATCAATATCACTTATTTAATTATTACCGAAAAGGTAATCTCTCAAAAACAGGCGCTGTTTTTCCTTTTCATTTGGCGATGGGTTCCCAGATTGCCGAAAAGGATACTCTCAAGTTTTCCTTGCAACTTGTCTCTTCCTAACAGAAACAGAAATGTCGGAAATATGGAGGTTTCATAAGAGAACAAATAACGTTACACCCATTCTGCAACTGACAACTGCCTTATCTGATGAGTCAGGAGCAGCATAAAAGCCAAACACAAGGCTTTATAATGATTGTGCCAGTATGGTTTCAGCTGTAGTATTGCTGCTACCTGTGCCACACCAATATGCCTGATCTGTAGGGAAAAGTTATCAAATGTTGTCACACATTTAGGGGTGCCTTGGATGGAAAACAAAAATGTACAGTGGTGCCTTGGTGCCTTAAGCCCAAAAAGTTTGACAACCACTGGGCTAGTATTCTATGGCAACAGGTGTTGGTGAGAGGACCATGAGAGTTTCTTTCTCTGTCTCTTTCCACCTTTCATGATACTGCAATGATGGAGCTTGATTTGACTTTACCTTAGGGAGGTTAGGTAACAAAACAAAACAAAACTACAACATTTCAGCCAGCCTACATTCTGGGTTTTCTGGAAGTAAAAACGTTTTGAGTTTCAAATATCTTCTGTGTGCATACAGTAGTATGTTCTGCTGTCATCTCCCATCCCTGTCGACCACCGAACATTAGCATCGCCTTTCAGTTTGATGAAAATTCTTTAAACTTTGGTTTCTTTTTCCATATGGAACTGGAACTCTCCTTGTGACCGGATCGCCCCCTGCAAAGGTGCCCTCCTCGCTGAGAACATCACAAGTTACATTAAGGCTTTTCACTGAAGGCATAACTTCAGACAATGCTAAAATAGTTAAATGGATGTTACATTTGTCATGTAAATTTAAACAACGGAATACCTTCAACCCCTACAGGAACAGAAGTGGTGTTCAATTCACCAGGGAACTAAAAGAGAACTAATTGTACATCGACTTTGCTTCATTGGCCGTTTATGGAGTAAAACATACTTGTTGGAAACACTGTTTATAAACAAAGTCACTCTCAAAACTCTGTGCCAAAAGAGGAGGTAATCTAACCAATGCAGTCAATCAATACATAATTTTTTTTGTTGAAATTCTGAATTTTATATTTAAAAAAACAGGATGGAAAGTCTGGAAACAAATCTTTTTTCCATATTCCAAATTCCATACTTTCCATACTTGTGTAGGAACCACCCTGTAACTAAGTGGGTGAAGGTAAATAAATGAACAGCTAGAACACTTTCACTGCAACGTAACCTTTAAAACCAGGAAAATACAACAGCCATTAGGGCTGTCACGATTACAAAATTTAAGTTGACGATTAATTGTCATACAAATAATTGTGATTATTATTAAATAGTTTTTATTTTTTCAACACCAACAAAACATACATACATACATACATCACAGGACAGCACATAGCCACACTTATATATTAACAATACCTGCAATAAATAGACAGTAATACGAATATCAAAAATAAAACCCCAAAATAAAAAAACATGTCGTTCTCATACAGATTGTCAATTGCCATACAAGAATTGTCGAATTAGTAGTTCACCGTTCTATACCTAAGTGTCCCCAGCCGGGAATTTTTGATCAAAATAATCCAAAAATGGCTGCCAAACCTTGTAACATTTCTGGACAGAACCCCAGGTGGAATATTTAAGCTTCTCAAGTTTTAAATGAGCCATCACATCTCCGACCCAGCGTCGATGTGATGGGGGAATGGCTGATTTCCAATTGAACAAAATAAGGCGTCGAGCCAATAATGAGGAGAAGGCCATAGCATCAGACTGAGCGACTGATACTGTCACTTCACCAGGGACCACTCCAAAGACCGCAACCAAGGGGTTAGGGCAGATCTCTTTATCACAGATAACAGAAAAGGTCTCAAAAACAGAAAGCCAAAATTGTGATAATGATGGGCATGACCAGAACATATGGTAGAGAGTGGCTGGAGCTTGGTGGCACCTGGAGCAAGTCGGGTCAACATCCGGGTAAATCTCAGCAAGTCTGCTCTTAGAGAAATGTAACCTATGAAACACTTTGAATTGAAGTAGTCCATGTCTGATGCAGACAGATGATTTATGTATTCTTTTAATTGCCAGCTGCCAAGAAATATCGGGGATTTCAAGTCCCATATCATTACACCAGGACTCCCTAATGCGGTCCAGTGATGGGGATGCCATCTCTTGAATATCCAAATAATTGTGATTAACGATTTAATTGTGTTATTGGCATTGAATATTGGAAAATAATTATGAACAAAAATAAATAAATACAAATTGTGTTTGCCTTTTAGGCTTCGAAATAAAAAAAATGCACAGGGCAGATATGACAAATGATTTAAATATACAAAGACATTACTGACATATGGGTCTACACCATGAATTTCATTTTTTTTTGGTTTTTAGTATTTTTTGGGCTCCCCAGTGTCTCTTGTACCCCAAAAAATATATATATTTTTTAACATTCAGTCATTCATTCTCATTTCAGAGATTTTCAGAATGGGCGTGTCTGAACAGGCCATTTCAGAATGGCAATGCAAGTGACATCACTTGCATTGCCATTGCATTGATGCTGGCCAGACAGAATTGCTCAGTAGCCCCCCCCCTGCCCAAGAGGACGTTTTGGTATTGCAGCTGAAAGTGCTGTATAAGCCAGAGACAATTGACTTGGGATGAGTATATCTGAGTGATGATTTAGGCTCAAACCTTTTGAAAAAGGTTTGAGGGACATACACCATATGATATTAAATATCAAATATTTTTTTTTAATTCATGGTGTAGATCCTTAAAAAATGTTATACTTAAAAAAGATGTTAATCAAAACGGAAACGATTATGAAAAACAATTGCGATTATATCAAATACTTGTGATTTGGTGATTGTGACAGGCCTCACAGCCATATCACAATATTATAATATCCCAAATCCCAGATGATATCTAGTCTCATATCACAACATTGATATTATATCGACATATTGCCCCGCCATAAATTATTTGATGAGTCTCTCATGTCGGTGGTTCTCAAACATTTTCATGTCAAGGACTCCCGAAATGAAATGCATTTAGCCGCAGACCCCCACATGCAAAGATTTTGTACTAGAGACGCCCATAAGAGAAGATTGTGTAAAATGATTTCAAATATTTCAAACTTTTTGCAATGTTTCCGAAAATAGCATATCTACCAGCTCACAACGTGTTACAACCTGTCGCATCGCGTCACGTTGTGAACTTGTCGATCGTCTATTTTCAAATAGCCCCCAGACTCCATGTCTTATGTAGCTAAACCTTGGGCATGTAAGACGGAGGCTCTTCTTTCTGTTCAGACAAGAAGTTGGAACTCATCGCTGGGGCAGTTGGATCGATGTTGAACGTGGGTTGAAGCGATGGGTTGAACACAGGCGGAGCAGTTGGAGGGAGGTGGGGATACACGGGGAAACCAGGCTGGCCGGGAGACTGCTGTGGCAAAGGGTTAACATTATATGACTCATGGCTGGGCTTTGAGCCGGATGGATCATTTTGGAGATCCGCATATGCAGGCGGATTTGAAGAGTACCCTGGAAAATTGTTGGTACCGGCCAGGCTTGGGACTGCTGGGTAACCTGGACCCAAGGGTACAGCAGGATAAAGTCCCACCGGGGCAACAGGTGGTTGGAAGCCGCCGTTGTGGGTTGGCCCCCCGAACCCCTGTGGCTGCTGGTAGGGTGGAGGGAAGTCGCTCTGGGTTGGACCCCCGAAACCCTGTGGCTGCTGGTAGGGTGGACCCCCGAAACCCTGTGGCTGGTAGGGAGCGGGACCCCCAAAACCCTGTGGCTGGTAGGGAGCGGGACCCCCAAAACCCTGTGGCTGGTAGGGAGCGGGACCCCCAGCTCCAAATGGTGGAGGGATAGACCCGCTGGTCATGCCAGCGGCTAGCATGACCACTTGAAACTCGACCTCTGGGTCAAAAGCAAAGCTGATGTCCAAATACGCCTGAGAATAAGAAGCAAGCAGTTAGATTGACTATGAGATAAAACATCTTTAGCCTATAGCTATTAGCCTACATTGATTCCAGAGTCACCGGCGTAGACCATTTCTTTTGACCACCCATTTCCGCCCACAGGTATTTAAACACCACCCGCTCCCGCAAGATTTGTGTCGGCTCAACAGTAACTACTGTATACCATGCATCATTGTCAATCAGGGCTAAATATGCCAGGCCGCCGGTATTGTCATTTTAATGGTCAACAAGAAGACCTTTTCATTTAATACTATCGCATAGGATCCAACATGAGGTTCATACATGGAATGTTCTTTGGCATCTTATGCAGCGCCAACTCAACAAAGAACACAGCCAATGCAAGAAAGACTAGCAACAAGTTAGGTAGACATACAGAACTGATGTCAATGGAACATTGTGAAACATACTGTAACTACAAACTGTACATACCTTTACAACGTAATCTAATGAGATGATTTCACAGTTGCTGATGGTCGGGCACCAGCCTGCAGGAACCTCCATCTGACAAGTGATTGTTTCGTTTGTTTTGGGTTCAATAAGGTTCCCCACCCCTTTGCACACTTCCCTCGAACTCCAATTGGTGTGGCCTTGGGCACGAAACACCACTTTTTGAACCATTTTGAATTTGGGCGTCATTTTCTTAGATGAGGAATTGTTGACTTTGGCCACAACAGTCATTTTTTCACCTTTAGAAGAAGATAATAATCAATGATTAAACAAAACAGCTGTATGTTCCTGTAATTAGACAAGTACAATACAATATCAATACTTTAATAATAACAACAATGATAATACATTTAAAACTTGTTCTAGACATATTTTAATGCATGCTGGATTATTGTCTTCTGTTTGTCTGCTGCCATGTGCTCTGTTTCAGCTCGAGTTTCAGTTTTTGCGAGTATCTGTAAGTTTGACTTTTGCCCTGTGAGGTGTACCTGAGTTTTCAGTAAAGAGTTTTCAGGTTACCAACTTCTTTCGTGTTAAGAGTGTATTTTGGATCGTACATTCCATCCCCGAGTGTGAGTGTGACAGAATCGTACAAATCTATTATTGATATTGTAAATCAAACTAAAACTATCATGTTCGGGGTATAGTTACCTGGACAACAAGTGCCCTTGTCAACAGAGGCCTCCATTTTGACAAGTCCTTTGTGGAAAGTCCCAAGCTCTTTTTCCACTGAACCAACCTGAGGAGACTAGAATGCATCATGTACATTTATATTAGTTACTGAAGAGCTATATACAGTGTACAAGGTCACATATTACATTTTGAATGAAAGATGCTGTAAGTTATATTTTTTGGGGTTAAAACAAAAAGGTTTTGTTAACCCATTTAGACCTGAGGCCTATTTTAAAAACGCCTTCTAAATCCTAGGTTTACAGAAGAAGTGTATTTTTTTATACACTATATACTGCTATATACATCGCAACATCTAAAATACCACAGATGCTTTCCCAGTTTTAAAGGTATAACAACGTATAGGCTCGGTCATAATGGGTTAAGAAGTTAAGCTCTATATTCTGATAGTAAAAATAGTTTTATAGTGTTCTGTAACAGGGGTCTCCCCGTCTCTCCAGCATTACATTTTCAGGTTTTGCTAATTTGATCCAATCTGGAAAGACAACCCATTTATCGGCTTCAATTGTGTTAACAAAAACAATTAACAAAAAAAATATCCCTAACACATCCTTTAACTCAACTTCTTCAAACTCTACTGCCAGAGATAAAGCCCTTTTAACTCATAATCTGTCATAAAGCACTTAAACTCAGCCCGCACTCCACCCATCCTATTTGGTAAATAATTGCTTTTCCATATTTGCAACATCAAATGCCCGTCCGCCCGCCCCAGACACACAAAACTGTCCTCACAGCCAGTCAAATTGCCCACTACAACTTACACAACAACAGTGGTGTCCAGTTACATGTGAATGCAAGAGAGCGTGTCCAGGTTTTGATGATATCATGAACTGACACGCCTTTTACCAAAAGACTGTATGTATAAAAACCAGATATACCAGTATAAAGAACCACTCTGCCACGACTGCCCGCTCTGGAAAAATAAGGCTAGGCAAAGCCTGGTTAAGCCAGACCAGGACACTATGCCCGTCGGGATGTGTCGGTGAATTATGAATGATTCATATGTACGCAACATAGAGGAAACGGTTGCTACGTGGCTGCTACCCAGTGGTATAGTCTCTACGTACGTGCTCTGCAGGTACAAGGCCATTCACACAGAGCACTATAACTATAACTATAAAAATATGGTTTTAAAAAGTCAAATGGATGGCAGAGTCACACCAACTATAAAAAATAAATACAATGGTGAACGATATAGTTATCGTTATAGTTATAGTGCTCAGTGTGAACAGCCCTTAAAGTACGTAGTATGGTAACTGGAAGACTCGCCCCCATTTTTTCCCTGTATTTGTTTTACTGAGGTTAAAGTAATGAATAAGGTTAGTTAGGGTTAGGCATTGTCTTACTGAGGTTACATTTAGGAATACCTGGTGGCGACCACTCCGAGGATACTGGATTTGACCTGAGGCAAGCGTGTTTTGGGGTGAGCGCTTTTGTATTCCGTAGTATACCTACCCACTGAGAAAGCTCCAGTGTGTGTATGTGTGTGTTTGTGTGTGTGCGTGTGCGTGAATCCAGAGCAAATCTCGCAAACCGCTGGCCAACCTCCGGGCCCAGCAAAAAAACAAAATATTCCTACTACCAAAATATTTTGGAACATATAGGTGGACCTAGTTCATAATAAATGCGCTAAGCTTAGCCATGGCGTCTTACCGTTGCAGATGCTGAAAGGAACTTATTAACAAAGGTTAACTCGTGTGTTGAGACGCTATTCGGCCTCCAGCTCCTGGACACCTTGGCCTGCAACACGTAGACAATCCTCCCATGTACTCCTTTGTAGGACGGTGGCATGTTTCTGTAAAGGAAGAGTCAGTACTAGTGGATTTCTCACACCATACCAAAAATAAATATATCGTCACACCGCCGACAGAGACGATATAATGATGGTTTAAAAATATGTTTCTTGGTTCCAAATATATATTCAAAGGTACAGTATGTTTTGTATATTTTGAAAATAACTGAGATTTTTTTTCTCAGTCTGGGCTGCATTATTTAGCATGCCTCAAACATAGACTATTTCAGAATAATGAAAATGTATTGTTATAGTAATTGTACATCAAACATAACAAATTTCCACATACTCCACTGGTATTTTGAGGCTGAAGTTGTAGGCATGGGGTCCTTCAGCAAGTACAGTCTCTGAAAAAGAAATACAAAATATATTACCTCGAAGTATTCTATGTTTATTCACACGCATACTGTGTGTGTGTGTGTGTGTGTGTGTGTGTGTGTGTGTGTGTGTGTGTGTGTGTGTGTGTGTGTGTGTGTGTGTGTGTGTGTGTGTGTGTGTGTGTGTGTGTGTGCTCATCATAACCAAAGGTGGGGTTCTGAGACAGACAAACAGGTGGTTGTGAGAGGTCTAAAGTTGTATCAGTATCACCATGACATCGGAGTTGAAGGACAAAATAAATAAACTATTTATAAAGGCTTGGACATTATCAATATAATCAAAACAAATATAGGCTATATGAAGGATAGCTTAATTTTGCAACCCCATGTTTACACCCAGTGCCAATTGTCCAAGTAATCCCTCTGCCAGCCTAGGGAGCCTATTAAAACAGAAAATAAATTTCAGTACTCTCTCCTGATTGGCTTAAATGTTGTCACCTAGTACCTGAAAATGTACTATATCCTGTTTACTAAAGAGCTGGAGAGACCGCTGTGACTGAACAAACGCTCTGTAGCAATGATTACTATCATCAAAATATAGTAATAGTACTTTAACCTTTTAACAAAAAAACTCAAACACCCAAAACATATCACTTACCCTACCTTTAGGTAAAACATCTGAGTACTTTTCCCACCAAGTTAGACAACATTTAGCTCCAACTCCAAAATACACGTTAAGGGCACGGTCACACCGCACTTTTATTTTACCTATGGGGCGGAATCTGCCAATGCTTTGTCAATGCCATTGCGTGGATTCGTGGTCTTGCGCATCTTTCCGCGTGTCGCGCACACCTTGCGTTTATGCGCCTGCTGGTACATGCCATACAACATGTATAGCTCCAACTCCAAAATACACGTTAAAAACATTTTACCTTCTGCGTTTTCTGGAACCAGATATGTTTTGAGTTTGAAGTATCTCCTGTGTGCATGGTAGGTCCTCCTGTGATCTCCTGACCCTGTGGACCACCGAACATTGGCGTCTCCTTTCAGCTTGACGACAACACTTTTCACTTTCAACTCTTTCTCCAGCTGGAAGGTGACCCTCCCAGTGACCGCATCTCCCCCTGAGAAGGTGTTCTCCTTGTTGAGAACATTACAGGTTACGTTGAGGTCTTTCACCGAAGGCATTTCTGCTGGAAGTAATTCACCAAACTACAATAGGGCGTAGCACATATTTTCTCTTGTGTAGGTGTTGCTTGTTGACATGGGGTGATGGGGCGGATCCTCCAGGATGTAGGGGGGCGGGGGGATTGATTGAAGATCTCTTAATACCAGTCCACCCACGTTAACATTAGCTTTATTTAAGGGTCCAGTTAGGCTATATGACACCTACACTACAGTACATAGGTTATTATGACATATAGCCATGGATCACATGACGGTCATCATGTATGAACTTCAACCTGGTTTGCACTTTGTCCCTTTTTGACCCGTACATCTACATAAACGTTCAGATTTCAAATATAAAGTGCTTACTCTATGGCCATGGATGTTACAATGATGGACGGTGCCTCATATTTACCAGTATCTTCCGTATTGTTCAATAAAAAGCATTTTAATCCGATTGGTGGCCATTTCCTCATGTTTCACACTACAGTACACCTCTCAACCGATAGGGTCACGTAGTTGAAAGCATGTGGAGAAAATACGGAGAAAATGACCACCAATCGGATTAAAATGATTTTTTATTAAAGAATACGGCACACACGGGTACTTCTGAGGACTCGGAAATAATCTTAACATCCATGGCCATGGGATAAGCACTTTATATTTGAAATCTGAACGTTTATGTAGATGTACGGGCTGTAAATGGAGAAAGGCAAACACCAGGTTGAAGTTCATCCATGACTGTCATGTAATGTATGACGGTCATGTTTCAGGGCTACTCCAGACTATAGACGGGCGGGGGGATTGAAGATCTCTTAATTGATGGATTTTTTTTACTCAAGTAAAAGTATCAATACTCTATTATAGAAATAGCCTGTTGCAAGTAAAAGTTTGGTATTCAAAATGTATTTGGGTAAAAGTACAAAAGTATTGGCATAAAAAAAAAAATACTCATAATGCAGACGGTCCAATTTCACAAGTTTTCAATTGCATAAAATGTACAAAAATCTTTTGAAAATAGCGTTGTGAGGTTGAATTGGCTATTTTCAAACTGCCAAAGTATATAGGTCTGAAGTGGTTTATAATCCAAATCTACAAAGTAACTAACTAAAGTTTTCAAATCATTATAGTGGAGCTGCCTTTGAGATGTAGTGGAGTACAGTAAATTTATTGAAAATTGGAAGTACACCAGTAAAGTTTAAAAAAAACCTCAAAATTAAAAAGTACTGCAGGCTACTTGAGTAAATGTAGTTACAGCACTTACTTTCCACCACTGGCCACCTACTACATTAGCTTTATTTTAGGGTCCAAAACACAAGGCTATATGACACACCTACATAGGTTATGCATTACATAACAATAACAAATAAGCTACATTCCAGTTTATGTAAACTGCGAAAAACTGTCATAAGGGTGACTATGTCACTTTTGATATGGAATTATATCAAAATCTGTAGGCTAGTAATATTAAGTGTAGGCTAAGGCTAGTTATCAAGGTTGAGTGGAGTAATTGCCCAATATTAGCTAGGGCTTGTAATGGATACAGGTGAATATGACTCGGACTGTTCATTGACTAGAATTAAGAATGTGTTTTAAAATGTAAAATAGGGTAAGCTATTAGAAATTGGTTCTAAAATGTAAAAAAAAATAAAGACCCCAAGTAATTCTCCCCCCAAAATAGTGCTTGGTTTCCCACAAAATGCTTTACCTTTTAGACCATTAGACTGACCATTGGCCTGAACACTGCCTGTCACCAATCTGGCCTGCCACAACAGTGGAGATTACTTTCCTTATGTGGATTACTTTCCCTGGAATACGTGGCCTGTTTTTCTAACCTGTTTTCCAACATCTTCTTTCTATCTCTATTCTTCTTCCGTTTCCTGAAAACTACAAATGGAGCTTGTACGAAAAAAGAAATAAATACACATACAGTATATATCACCCACCTGTTTACACCTGTAAACCTGTGATGTGACAATAATACTGATTCTGATTCTTAAGGGCCCAGTTCTCCAGAAAAAAAGTTCCCAATTCTCTCAAGTGCCTAGTTCTCCGGTGACCGTCACCCCGCTCGTCACTCAACTCGTTTGATTAGTTCTGGTTTTTCCACGGTTGTTTTACAAATGTCAGTAAAATTTACATTTTTGCTTCCTCTTTGAATGCCACCACTCAGAAATAGTGACAGTGGTTGGACAAACTGACTGGGCCAATCACATCACAGAGGGGGCCAGTGCCCACCTATGGCCCTTTAGTAGTTCCAGCTCTGTAAAATGCCCCATATAGTTTGAATGGGGTTTCCCATATCCAATCAAAGAATCCTGAACAAACATAGGCTACAGCTGGGTTTCTCAAAGTGCCTACGGTGCCGTGAGACCAGTCCAGGGGTGCTGCGGAATACTTTGATAATATTTGGAATTCATCAATATCACTTGAATCTAAAAAGAGTATCCGAAAAGAATACTCTCAAGTTGTCCTTGCAACATGTCTCTTCCTAACAGAAACAGAAATGTCGGAAATATGGAGGTTTCATAAGAGATCAAATAATGTTACACCCATTCTGCAACTGACAATGGAGGCCTCTGATGAGTCAGGAGCAGCATAAAAGCCAAACACGAGGCTTGAGTGTTGCTGCTACCTGTCCCACACCAACATGCCTGATCTGCATGAAAAAGTTATCAAATGTTGGCAAACATTTAGGGGTGCCTTGGATGGAAAACAAAAATGTGTAGGGGTGCCTTAAGGCCAAAAAATTGACAACCACTGGGCTAGTAGTCTATGGCAACAGGTGCTGGTGAGAGGACCATGAAAGTTTCTTTCTCTGTCTCTTTCATGATACTGCAATGATGGAGCTTGATTTGAGTTTACCTTAGGGATGTTAGATAACAAAACAACAACAACATTTCAGCCAGCCTACCTTCTGGGTTTTCTGGAAGTAAAAACGTTTTGAGTTTCAAATATCTTCTGTGTGCATACAGTAGTATGTTCTGCTGTCATCTCCCATCCCTGTTGACCACCGAACATTAGCATCGCCTTTCAGTTTGATGAAAACGCTTTAAACTTTGGTTTCTTTTTCCATATGGAACTGGAACTCTCCTTGTGACCGGATCGCCCTCCTCGCTGAGAACATCACAAGTTACATTAAGGTTTTTCACTGAAGGCATAACTTCAGACAATGCTAAAATAATTCCATACTTTCCATCCATACTTGTGTAGGAACCACCCTGTAACTAAGTGGGTAAAGGTAAATAAATGAACAGCTAGAACACTTTACTGCAACATCGTAGCCTTTAAAACCAGGAAAAGACAACAGCCATCAGGGCTGTCACGATTAAAAAATTTAAGTTGACGATTCATTGTCATACAAATAATTAAGATTAATGATTTAATTGTGTTATTGGCATTGAATATTGGAACATAATATATTATGAATAAAAATAAATAAATACAAATAAAAATAGTGTATGCCTTTTAGGCTTCGTAATAAAAAAATGCACAGGGCAGATATGACAAATGATTTAAATATAAAAAGAAATTACTGACATATTTAATAATGTTATACTTTAAAAATATATTAAAATAGCGGAAATAGCTGATCTTATTTTTGGAAAATGTTTGGATATGTATGAACATTTTTCAAAATGGAAACAATTATGAAAAATAATTGCGATTATATCAAATACTTGCGATTAAGCGATTGTGACAGGTCTAACAGCCATATCACGATATTATAATATCCAAAATCCCAGACGATATCTAGTCTCATATCACTATATTGATATAATATCGACATATTGCCCCGCCCTAAATGATTTGATTTCTTCCCATGAGATCTGACTGAATCAGTCAGTCTCTCATGTCAGTGGTTCTCCAGTGTTTCCCCTATATGCATTAAGCAGTGGCGGGCCGCCACCCCTTAAATCCGACCGCCACAGTATGATTTTTTCTGTAAAAAAGAATATATATATATATATTATTTTTTGTTTACAGAAAAGATTATATCAATGATATAATGCATTGATATAATGCTAAAATGCTCTCAGGCAGGATGCCATCACTAGTTGTTGATGTGTGACTGACTGATTTGTATACTTTTGTCTATACTTTTGTCTAATAAAAGTGTATTTTACTAAATCTGGAGACAATTCATATGTAAACTGTACAGATTATTACTGTGCACATGTACTATATAATATATAAGACTTTGTGTTTGAGCATAAATATCTGGCTAGGGGAAACACTGGGTTCTCAAACATTTTCATGTCAAGGACTCCCGAAATGAAATGCATTTAGCCACAGAAAGAGGAGATCAGAAAGGAGATTTGGAGATCCGCATATGCAGGCGGATTTGACGAGTACCCTGGAAAATTGTTGGTACCGACCGGGCTTGGGGCCGCTGGGTAGCCTGGATGCATGTCTGATGTCCAAATACGCCTGAGAATAAGAAGCAGGCAGTTAGATCGACATTGAGATAAAACATTTTATAATCCTAAATGTTTTTTTTAGCCTATAGATATTAGTCTACTTTGATTCCAGAGTCACCGTAGACCATTTATTTTGACCACCCATTTCCGCCCGCAGGAATTATTTAAACACCACCCGCTCCCGCAAGATTTGTCGGCTCCCACGGGACCCGATGCAGGGCTCTAATGTGATGTTAAATTTTAAACCACAATCCCGTACGTAGTTTGGTAAGAAAATTAAGAGGAAAAACAAGAACAAAAATTGGTCAATGGAACGTACTGTAACTACAAACTGTACATACCTTTACAACGTAATCTAATGAGATGATTTCACAGTTGCTGATGGTCGGGCACCAGCCTGCAGGAACCTCCATCCTCCATCTGAACCTCCATCTGAACCTCCATCTGACCACCCCTTAACACACTTCTCCCTGCTCTGTGTCCCCCTCCAGTTTTTGCCCCTAATGTGACTCTGCCCCCTTGCCCAGTGTGTTCTCGTCCTCGTTCCGCTCACCACCTCCCCTCTCTGTTTGGCCCTGATTGAGAGACTATTTAAATTGTGCTGTGTGCTCAGTTACATTGCTGGATTATTGTCTTCTGTTTGTCTGCTGCCATGTGCTCTGTTCCAGCTCGAGTTTCAGTTTTTTAGAGTATTTGTAAGAGTGACTTTTGCCCTCTGAGATGTATCTGAGTTTTCTGTACAGAGTTTTCAGTTTACCAACTTCTTTCGTGTTAAGAGTGTTTTCTGCATTTTGGGTCCTACATTCCATCCCCGGGTGTGAGCGTGACAGAAGCGTATAAATCTATTTTTGATATTGTAAATCAAACTAAAACTATCATGTTGGGGGTATAGTTACCTGGACAACAAGTGCCCTTGTCAACAGAGGCCTCCATTTTGACAAGGCCTTTTTGGAAAGACCCAAGCTCTTTTTCCACCGAACCAACCTGAGGAGACTAGAATGCATCATGTAAATTTAAATTAGTTACTGAAGAGCTATATACAATGTACAAGGTCACATATTACATTTTGAATGAAAGGTGCTGTAAGTTATATTTTTTGGGGTTAAAACAAAAAGGTTTTGTTAACCCATTTAGACCTGAGGCCGATTTTAAAAACGCCTTCTAATTTTCTAAAGCCAAAGTTTTCAGAACAACTTGTATTTTTTATTCAAAATCCTGTTGCTATATACATAGCAACATCTAAAATGCCACAGATGCTTTCCCAGTTTTAAAGGTACAACAACGTACAGGCATAATGGGTTAAGAAGTTAAAGCTCTATATACTGATGGTAAACATAGTTATAGAGTGTTTGTTCGGTAACAGGGGTCTCCCCGTCTCTCCAGCGTTACATTTTCAGGTGTGTTGCTAATTTGATCCAATCTGGAAAGACAACCCATTTAGATAATGCCCTTTTAACTAATAATCTGTCATAAAGCACTTAAACTCAGTCCGGACTCCACCCATCACATTCGGTAAATAATTGCCTTTCCATATTTGCAACATTAAATACCCCCCCCACCCCCCCACACACACACACCCTGCAACATCAGAGTGGTACAGGCTCCAACCTCCTCACCCTGCAGCTGAAAACTGTCCTCACAGCCCGTCAAATTGCCCACTACAACTTGCCCAACGACAGTGGTGTCCAGTTACATGTAAATGCAAGAGAGCGTGTCCCGGTTTTGAGTACAGCCAGTGATATCATGAACTGACACGCCTTTTACCAAGAGACTATGTATAAAAAATAGATATGCCAGTATAAAGAACCACTCTGCCATGACTAAGGTTAGTTAGGTTTAGGCATAGTTTTACTGAGGTTACATTTAGGACTTGTTGGCGACCGCTCCGAGGACACCGGATTTGACCTGGGGCGAGCGTGTTTTGGGGCGAGCGTTTTTGTATTCCGTAGTATACCTACCCACTGAGAAAGCTTGTGTGTGTGTGTGTGTGTGAGAATCCAGAGCAAATCTCGCAAAACCGCTGGCCAGCCTCCGGGCCCAGCAAAAAATCCAAATATTCCTACGACTGTACCAAAACATTTTGGAACATAATAGGTGAAACTAGTACATAACCAATGCGCTAAGCTTAGCCATTTCGTCTTACCGCTGCAGATGCTGTAAGGAACTTATTAACAAAGGTTAACTCGTGTGTTGAGACGCTATTCGGCCTCCAGCTCCTGGACACCTTGGCCTCCAACACGTAGACAATCCTCCCATGTATTCCTTTGAAGGACGGTGGCATATTTCTGTAAAGGAAGAGTCAGTACTCCAGTGGATTTCTCATAGCCTGGCATTGGCCAGACTGATAAGGTGGATTCACTCTCACGGTCCTCCCCGGTATCAATCTGGACTTTGGCCCATAGGGAGCGAGTATGAGAAATCAGAACATTATTTTGATGCTTTTCACTGTTGTACGGACAGCAGTTGAAACGCAGTGACTGATCGGCCCGATCATTTTCTGATTTCTCATAATCGGTCCCTATGGGCCGAAGTCCAGACTGATACCGGGGAGGAACGTGAGAGAGAATCCACGTTATCAGTCTGGTCAATGCCAGGCTAGATTTCTCACACCATACCAAAAGGAAATATATCGTCGCACCACCCGACAGAGACGATATAATGATGGTTTAAAAATATACAAAAATATGTTTCTTGGGTCCAAATATATATTCAAACGTACAGTAGGCCTTTCTCAGTCTGGGCTGCATATTTTGCATGTCTCAAACATAGACTATTTCATAATTATGAAAATGTATTGTTATAGTAATTGTACATCAAACAAATTTCCACATACTCCACTGGTATTTTGAAGCTGAAGTTGTAGGCATGGGGTCCTTCAGCAAGTACAGTCTCTGAAAAAGAAATACAAAATATATTACCTCAAAATATCCTATGTTTATTCACACACATACAAATTGCGTGCGTGTGCGTATGTGTGTGTGTGTGTGTGTGTGTGTGTGTGTGTGTGTGTGTGTGTGTCAGCTCATCATAACCAAAGCTAGGGTTCTGAGACGAATACAAGAAGACTCACTCCAAAACCAACTCACCCCAACTCAAAAAGGAAAACTCACCCCGGAGCTAGGAACACTCACCCCGTGGGGTGGGTAAACTCACCCCAGGACCTGAGAAAACTCACTCCGGAACACTCACCCCGGGGGTAGGAAAACTCACCCCGGGGGTAGGAAAACTCACCCCGGGGGAGACGCACTGTGATTGGCCAGTAGTCACTTTGAGTGGCAGTTGGGGCAAACGCAGTCAGTGGGGCAAACGCAGTGAGTGGGGCAAACGCAGTCAGTGGGGCAAACGCAGTCCCCACCAAAAATATTTACTATTCTGTCCCTATCGGTACATAACTCGGACGGCGCTGATTCGACTAGCAGACCATCGGCTGGTCGTTGCGGGCACTCGCGCCTGGAGGCGCTCGGGCGCAACTCCTCAGCCTCAAGGTCTGCTGAGTCGGCGCGCCTCCGTCATGGTCCAAAACTATACTTTATCGGCGAAAAAAAGAAGTCCGCGGATGACTGAAAAAGTTTTACCCCAAGCATTCTGTGAAAATGGAAAGCTCACAAAGTTAAAAACCATTGGGGTGAGTTTTCCGGAGTGAGTTTTCTCAGGTCCTGGGGTGAGTTTTCCTACCCCCGAAAATCTTTCCTACCCTGTGGGGTGAGTTTTCCGGAGTGAGTTTTCCTATCAATGGGGTGAGTTGGTTTTGGAGTGAGTCTTCTTGATACCTCTGAGACAGACAAACAGGTGGTTAGTTGTATGACCATGACATATTATGCAGTGGTGTAAAGTAACTAAGTATATTTACTGAAGTACTGTACTTAAGTAAAATGTTTTACTTTAAATGTTGTATTTCCAATTTTCAATAATTTTACTCCACTATATCTCTGAGGAAAATATTGTAGTTTTACTACACTACAGTTGTATGAAAACTTTACAGTTGCTTTGTAGATTTTTATTATTATTACAAAACATGCATTAACCACTTCAACCCTATATATACTTTTGCTATTTTCAAAATAGTTTTACACATTTGAAAACTTGTGAAATTGGACATTCTGATAATGAGTACTTTCTACTTTTTGAAATTCTATTTTGATACCAATACTTTTGTACTTTTACTCAAGTACATTTTTAATTCCAGATTGTTACTTGTAACAGAGTAATTCTACATTGCAGTATTGATACTTTTACTTAAGTAAAACATGTGAGTACCTTTTCCACAAATGATGCATGCAGCAGGAAATGCACGTTAAACAACATTTTTTGCTCCAACTCCAAAAATGCACCTTAAAAACATTTACTTTGTGCGTTTTCTGGAACCAGATATGTTTTGAGTTTGAAGTATCTCCTGTGTGCATAGTATATCGTCGCTGCTATCTCCTGTCCCTGATTCAGTCCACCGAACATTGGCGTCTCCTTTCAGCTTGATGACAACACTTTTCACTTTTAACTCTTTCTCCAGCTGGAAGGTGACCCTCCCAGTGACCGGATCTCCCCCTGAGAAGGTGTTCTCCTTGTTGAGAACATTACAGGTTACGTTGAGGTCTTTCACCGAAGGCATTTCTGCTGGAAATAAATCACCAAACTACAATAGGGCGTAGCACATATTTTCTCTTGTGGCGCTTGTTGTTGACATGGGGGCGGGTCCTCCAGACTGTACAGGGATTGATTGAAGATCTCTTAATACCACCCGTGACCCACGTTAACATTAGCTTTATTTTAAGGTCCAGTTAGGCTATATGACACCTACAGTAAATAGGTTATTATGACATATAGCCATGGATCACACAACGGTCGTCATGGATGAACTTCAACCTGGTGTTTGCACTTTCTTCCTTTTTGGCCTGTACATCTACATAAACGTTCAGATTTCAAATATAAAGTGCTTACCTCATGGCCACGGATGTTACAATGACGTACGGGCCCTCGGAAGTAGCAGTATCTTCCGTATTGTTCAATAAAAAGCATTTTAATCCGATTGATGGCCATTTTCTCATAGAGTTATAATGTATCAGAGTGCAGTACACCTCCCAACCGATAGGGTCACGTAGTTGAAAGCATGTGGAGAAACTATGGAGAAAATGGCCACCAATCGGATTAAAAGGCTTTTTTATTAAAGAATACGGAACACACGGGTACTTCTGAGGACCCAGATATAATCTTAACATCCGTGGCCGTGGGGTAAGCACTTTATATTTGAAATCTGAACGTTTATGTAGATGTAAGGGCTGTAAATGGAGAAAGGCAAACACCAGGTTGAAGTTCATCCATGACTGTCATGTAATATATGACAGTCAATTTTCAGGGCTACTCCAGACTATAGAGGGGCGGGGGGATTGAAGATCTCTTAATTAATACCGCCTACAGTGATGGAAGAAGTTGTCGTTTAATTTATTATTTAGAAGTAACTTAAAGGTAGGGTAAGTGATATTTTTTGGTTAAAACAAAAAGTATTTTGTTAAAAGGTTAAAATACTATATTCTGATAGTAATCATTGCTATAGAGTGTTTTTTCAGTAACAGATGTCTCCCTGTCTCTCCAGCTCTTTAATAAACAGAAAATGCATTTTTCGGAAGGTGTCAAAATCTCAGCCAATCAGGAGAAAGTACCCATTTTTAAGCTTAATTTGTATTGTGTTCCAGTTCCAATTTTGTCTGCTCATTTCTTAGTGTCATCACTTCCAATTTCACTTGTTTAATCTGTATCCTGATTGAGTTCTCTGTCCTGGTTGGATAAAATTGGAAATTAAACTGAAACTGAAACGAAAATGCATTTTCTGTTTAACAAAGAGGTGGAGAGACAAGGAGACTCCTAATACTGAACAAACGCTCTATAGCAATGAGTACTATCAGAATATAGAGCTATTTAACAATTATTTTAACCAACGCAAATCACTTACCCTACCTTTAATTCATATAAATCTTTGTTTTGATTTTACAACCCAAAAGCTTACTTAAATGCCTCGGTAAGATGTAAGTAACAGTTAATTAGCCAATAGTTTGAATATATATGATAAATGATCACATTGTGATGTGAACATTGGCTTTCAATATTAGATTCATAGACATATCATAGATTGATTGTTTTTATTGACAAAATGCACAAACATATTTGTATATATCTGTCGAAAGGATAACACAAAAAAGCCTGAGAGCATATTTCCATTGTAGTCCTAAATGGGGGGTAATCAGTAATACTGTAAATTCATACAATTTCCAATGTACTAGAGTAGACAACTAAAATAGAAAAAAATGTAAATGGTACCTGCTAGTTCACAATAGAGCTAATCGATTTAAGGCTTGCTTACAGAGAATATGCACCAACAAACAGCAGACATTTATTCATATCTTACGTGGAAAAAGTCAGAGAAAACGTAGTGGTTAGTATTTCCGGGAATATGCACCTCGTATGTGAACTGGGTAGGAATAAATATAGGCATTATTATTCCTACTCCTTTTTGGACATGTTTATTAAATGATTTATTAATCCATCAGTATTTTTGTGCAAACTGAAGTGGACACTGCAGAGGTAGTTCCATAACATAAAGTGGATGCATGTAAGTAAGGGGATGCGGATTAGTTTTAACTATATATCTATACAGAATATACATGTAAAACACACAGCTCGCATACTTATCCAATGTTCAATATCAGAATCAAACAGCCATTTAATTTTACTAAGACAGAATACAGGAAAGCGTCATGCACTCTGTAAATAAGATGTCAAGGGTTTTCTTTGCATACTAGCTCACAGCTGCCCAATAAAATGGCCACCAGCTGAGATGAGGTCATCATAGATTGACCTTGCTTAATGTGACTACCTAATACCTAATAAAAACAGAAGGCTGCTCCTGGAAGAGATTTTTAGCTTTTAAAGAATGGCAACATAATTATTTTTCTATAAAAGTCACATAAAAAAGGGGTTTTATTTACACAGTAGGTTGGATTTGATTCTGTTCATCCAAAACATCATCTCATGGTGTTCACAATTTAACGTTCTTCCTGTTTCCTCCTTTCTACATTTCATGTCATAAAAGGAGCCTTTTTCCTGTGGAACCTCTGTCCTAACCGGAAAAACATGACACCACTTCCCACAAGAGCCATCAGAACAATGTGCCCTGACCGTAAAGGGCCATCCATTCCACACCAAGAATGATAACTGTAAAGATAATGAAATCATAATGCAATACGAGGGTGTGGAGTGGACTGGCCGAGTCGACACCAACTCAGGACTCCTGGATCGCTGCCCTCCACTTCCTTCCTATCTGCAGTGTTGCTCCGCAGTCCACACCCTCGCATCACATGATTGCATTATAATGATCTGAGCATCCGCACTGATGAATGATAATGTTCTGCAGTGGTGTAAAGCAGCTAAGTACATTTACTTAAGTACAAGTTTGAGTTTTTTTTTACTTAACTTTTCAGTATTTCCAAATATTATAATTCATATATTATTGGGCAAATATTATACTTTTTGCTCCACTACAATTAATTGACGGCTTTAGTTACTAGTTACTTTGCAGATTTAGATTATTATCACAAAACATACATCAACCACGTTAGGGTGCATCTGTTACCTCTCACCTACACTGACCGATATCTAGCTTACGAAAACCTGATCTGCAGTTATCACTTTACACATACAATATTTTCCGGGACAACACTTTTCCAGTGCGCTGATGGCCTAGTGGTTAAGGCGCATACCACATATAGGCTCTAATGTAGCCTGACGGCTAGTAGCAGGTTCGATTCTCGAACCCGATAAGGTGACAACATCAATGCCTGGGGGTGATAAGTGTTGCAAGGCCACAAGGTGTCACCCTAACCACACTGTAAGACGGTGTCGCTTGCTGACCTTCAAGCTGTTACGTCCGACATAGCCCTGCGACACCGGCTTCGGATGCTATCAATGCACTGAATGGGACATTATCAAGTTTAATCAGACTATTGATTGGTCTAAGTAGGTGAGATTCTGACCTACCGGCGGGGCTCAGTCCCCAAAACATGATTTACGATTCTGTGCCTATCGGCTCAAGCAAACTGGAGTCACGAGAGGCACCACCGAGCGAGCTAAAGCGAGCGAGTTGCCGCGCCCAACGTTGCCTCCAACGCGGTCCAAAACTATACTTTATACAAAACACCTACTTTGTAGGTCAGTATCTCACCAATCAATAGTCTGATTAAACGTGGGTAGGTCAGTATCTCACCTACTTAGACCAATCAATAGTCTGATTAAACGTGGGTAGGTCAGTATCTCACCTACTTAGACCAATCAATAATCTGATTAAACGTCCCATTCAGTGCATTGACAGCCTCCAAAATGGGTGCCTGGCTGCGACGGGAGCCAAGCGTTAACCCCAGTAGTCAAGTCAAGCGTTAACCCCAGTATACCACTGGGAAACCACTACTTCTTTTCACCGGATGCACTGGTATCAGAAGGCGGCGACGGGTAAAGTGATGTGTAAGACGGAGGCACTTCCTCCTGGGACAGGAAGTTGGTGTTCATCATGTCCGGGAGGCCAAACGCCGGCGGGGCGGAGGGGGACATGTCGGACAGGCTGTACGACGGGGCAGAGGGGGACGCGTCCGACAGGCTCAGGTTGTACAGCTGGGCGGTGGGCGGGGGCAGGTCTGACTTCTGGGGGAGGGCCGGGGCAGAGGGAGGAGGCGGTGGAGCAGAGGGAGAAGGCGGTGGGAACACGTTGAGGTGAGGAGCATTAGCAAGATGAGGAGGAGGTGGATGCCTCACTGGAGAAGACGAAGACGAGGAGAACGGAGAGCCGTAAGGAGACGGCTGCGTCGGCAGCGGGTTATTATAACCCCCTGCCATGCCTGGCTGCTGCGCGCCGTACATAGGTGGCGGCGCTGCGTACATGGGTGACTGTCCAGGGTATGCTGGCCCAGGAGCACCTGGGCCGGGGCCAGCTGGGTAGCCGTACGCGGCCTGACCCGGGGGTCCGTACGCGACCTGACCTCCTGGGGGTCCAGCAGGATACGGGCCATACGCAACCTGACCTGGGGGTCCAGCGGGATATGGGCCCGCCGGAGGAAAAGCAGGAGGGGGGAAATCACTGCTGGTTGGCCCCCCGAAGGCCCCCGGGTGGCCCCCCGGAGCGCCGCAGTGATCCATGTATCCGAGTGCAAGGAGGACCACTGGGAACTTGACCTCTGGATCCGAAGCAAAGCTGATGTCCAAATATGCCTACGAATACAGAAGCAGATTAATGATATCATTTTTATGTCCCATTGACACGTTGTCCAAGTTGGTAAAAGGGTTAAAGGAGAATTCCGGACTAGCCTTTTCCTTACCTTTACCTGTTATTATGTCCTAGGACGTGATTTCACCCGTGATTTCATCCAAGCCGCTTGTAAACACTACGGCAGCCCATTTGGGACAAAAACACTTTGGCGAGGTTTCTGTCATTATGAACGTCAGATAAAACAAAAAAAGATCTGGCGCATGGACCGTCCACTCGGGTTTTTAGCTGCGGTGGACTTGGGATGGAGTTATGAAACTTTTCTACTGTACCACTCATCCTAGGACATAATAACATCATATAAAAAGGTAAGGAAAAGGCTAGTCCGGAATTCTCCTTTAAGGAGGAAGAAGCATAGGAGTTAGCTCACATTCCCTCAGGTATTTCATACCTAAAGACTTACTCAAACATAAAAATTAAAGAGTACGCTCAGAACCAAGCCTGGAGCTGCTTCCTGATTTTAAAAAAACAATTCCCTAATTGCATTGTTCCTGCCTTATTTCTTGTTTACATTACAGCCTCTGAAATGTTCCTGTACTGTCTTAGCATGTGCATTACATTACTTTGACCACCAGATGTCCTGCTTGTGCCAACTAAAATGAGTAAACCTAAGCAGTATAAAATACACTGCTGAGAATGAATCCTTTTCACAGCAGACATTTGATATGTAAATGCAGCTGAAGGTAATAACATGGGTGTGTTTCATTTAGGTCAGCGGTTCTCAAACTATGGTTCGCGATAAGAGATAAGATAGGCTTACAAATCTGCAGGAATCACTGCTTTAATTTCATTTTCTAATAAATATTCATATAGAAAGACCAACAATGTATGCTTTTATTTTAACTCACTGAGTGCCAGAATTATTTCTGGCTATTTCTGGCCAGTACGATTTTTTTTTTCTTCTTTTTTTAAAGTAAAAAAAAGTGCTTAGGAAGCGAGATACAGCCTTTTTTCAGTTATAAGTTAAACAAGGAGTGGATGGAGCTGCAAATCTTCAGATAATGATATCTTGGGTTCTTTTTTTTCTATTTTTTTCAAAAACACGTTAATGGCACGTTGCACCATAGCGGTAAAACATGTGAAACACGTTAATGGCACTCAATGAGTTAAGATATCCTTTATTTCCACTTTTAAATTGCACTATAAATAAAGTGAGGGGTCGCCAAAAGAATTCCACCATAAAATGGGATCGTGGCATAAAAGAAGATTGAGAACCCCCGATTTAGGCGTTTCTGTGTGCCAGCATGGATGGACAGATGGTGTTCAGTTAACTTCACGCCGACACAAAAATACTTAATGAAAACACACCCAGAAGATAATAACATTACTTGGGCGTTTACATGATACAGTACACGCCTTGTCTCATTATGTACAATACTGTTCGCAATGACCCTACGGTATGCTCCTTATATTCATATATTTCATATGTATACGTTTATTATTTTACGCTTAGATTTTATACTTTTTTTTTTTGTCAAATGTAGTCAAAATGTGAAAACGGGTCCATACTGTAGCTTATTCAGACGAAAGTGGACCATTCTGTGTGTCTCTGTAACTCAATCCTCAACATCTGAATGAAGTCTTAGTTGCACATCCGCTTGGCAACTCCTTTCAGTTCCCTAAAACACTTTTTTGCCCCCGTGTTTGGTTTGATGACATCTCAAACCACTTTGCTGACTAGAGATTAAGGAATAATCTCCCATCAGTCCAGTCCCATGATTCTAAATCAAATCTAGAGACTAAGCTTCTTTCGGTTGCTTTTAGCTCAGTCTGTGAGGTTGCCCCCACCGTTCATGATTTGTCAAGTCCCCTGAATGTATTGAATTGAATCTATTTCTGATACCCTTTTACAACACTTGAATCAGTTATTTGTTTTGTTCGGTTTGTCTTAACTTTTTACATGATTTTCACTTGTAGTTGAGTAATGTTTGACCAGGAGTAATCCCTGCCTGGTCAAATCCCATACCTTTAGCTCGTACTCCAAGGTGATGATGTCACAGTTCTGGATGGTCTGGGGTATGTCGGGGCCAATCTCCATTGAACACGTGATGGATTGTTCTTTGTTGGGACTGATGACGTCTCCGATCGCTTTGCTCATCACAGTGCTGTCGTACTTGGTCCTGCCTTGGGCGTGGAACACCATCTTCTTCTTCAACTGGAATTTAGGCGTCATTTCCTTGGACGACGCGTTGTTCACTTTAGCAACAATGTTCACAGTCTCACCTGCAGTGGTGGAAAAAAGTATTCACCTTTTTTTTGTACTTAAGTAAAAGTATCAATACGGCAATGTAGAAACACTCGTTACAAGTAAAAGTCCGGAATTCAAAATTTACTTGAGTAAAAGTGCAAAAGTATCGGTATCAAAATGTACTTAAAGTACCAAAAGTAGAAAGTACTCATTATGCAGAATGTCCCATTTCACAAGTTTTTTTATTACTTTCTTCTGGACGATTTGTGTGAAACAAAATTCTAAATTATTCAACACCTTTTTCTAAAATATTCAAAAAGAGCAGATGTACAAGCTTGTAGATCTATTATTTTTGAGAACCACTGTTCTAAACCACTGTTCTAAATCCTAGGAGTTTTCAGAAAAACTTCTAAAATCTAAAGTGACACAGATGCTTTCCCGGTTTTAATGGGTTAAGTGATTAAAACGGCATTATTCGATATCGATCTTCCCCACTAGGCCTGAAGGTTTCATTGAGATATACTATAGCGGTATGGACAATAATATGGTCATTAGCCTGGCATCTAATGGTGGGGCTCTAAGGATGACGTTGTCTGTCAGTCGGTTCAGCTGTACGGTGCGTCCATCCGCCCAACGCTTTACTCCCAAGCAGCAGGTCTCAAAAAACTACTGGTTGGATTTCCATGGAATTTGCCGTGCACCCTCATGCCGAGGATGAACCCTACCGATGTTGGTGATCCCATGGCTTTTCCTCTAATTCCACCCATTTCCCATCAATAATAAATAGCAGATCTACAAGCTCACAATGTGATGCATTGTGAGCTTGTAGGTTGGTATTTACAAAATAAAATAATTAAGGATTATGGCCTTATTGGTCATTTATTTTGATTATACTGGTACTGGTCATTGTCATTCATTTCGTTGTAATTTCAAAAATAGGATTTATCAATCTTGAAAGATATACCCGCACTCTGCCACTTGCACGTTCAAGAGAGGCAACGTTTTGGTCGTGTAGACCTTCCTCGGGCATGCCTGAGACCGAAACGTTGCCTAAATTAAAAACTTCTCTTGAACCTGCAAGTGGCAGTGTGAGGGTATATCGTTCAACATTGATCTCACCTATTTGTCGCCTACGCACCTGCTTTTAAACTTACGGGTGTATGGAAGTAATTTTTTCACTAGACTGGATTTATAAAATGTTTATTTATAAAGTCATGACTCATTTGTCATATTTGCCCTTTGCCATTTTTGTAAACAAAGCCTAAAAGGCAACATAAATGTATTTTTTATTCATATGTTCAATGCAAAAAGGAAAAACACAATTCAATCATTAATCACACGTCAACTAAAATCTAACCTAATTCTTTTATTTTTTATTTTTTTTCAGCTATGATGACGTGCCCAAAACTGTGGCGCCAGGGTTAGTGGTTAACTCGTTTCCTGTCTTCTTGTTAGTTTATAGTGTGAAGTCAATCACATGAACTGTTAACCCATTCAATCTGGGAACGCATCTGTGTCATTTTAGATTTCTTTGGCTAATAAAAAAACTAGTAGATATACATTATATAAGCTCACATATACGAACTTGTAGATCTGCTATTTTACTCTATTTTAGTGTGTGCAAATCTTTGAATATATATATATATTTTAAAGCGAAAATATTTTACTCAAATCTTTGCTTCTGGGGGATTCTACAAATGTCTTCTAAATCCAAACAGTTTTTTTGTTTTTTTTACTTATGTTGCTATAATATCAGTGGTTCTCAAACTTTTTCATGTCAAGGACCCCCAAAATGATATGTATTTGTCCACGGACACATTCAAGGCTTCATGGGGTGCGTAATTGATAGAAAATAAGTAATTTTTCGGGTGAACTACTCCTTTAATTACTATGGACCCTATTCTGAATACAGAAGTTATAAAATTGTGGCGACATTACCTGGAGCGTAAGCCCTCTTGTCGACAGTTACGTCCATGTGTACTTGTCCTTTGGAGAACATGCCCATCTCTTTATTCGTGGAACCAAATTGGGGACACTGAAAAGGACACACATCACTTTCTGTCAAATTACAGCAAGAAGATAAGTCTTAGTCCCCAACTCCGCCCAATACTACAACAATATTGTCCTTATTTACCTTTATGCTAGCAATGGCCACCAGATGCTATAATTAGCAAAGTAGTTTTGTTTCTTTGCTTTCTAATCATACAAATTTGTAATGAAATTGTAGCATAATAGAAAATGATGCACTTGAGGTCATGCTATACTTTTGAGATCTTGGCGAATGCACAAGCCCCCAGAACCGCGATAGAACAGTGAAGCTGCCGTCGCCTGGTGGTCAAATTTGTGGTCCAATTGCAAGACTTGCAATTTCCGAAAATTTTAAACGCTACTGAGGGTGCTTCTACCATTTGAAACCCTAGTGTGCCAGCTCGGTACTCAAGTTTTCTGCATGAGGGTACTTCCGGGTGCTTCATTTAATTTTTTTAAGCCGACTGGGGTCCTTCTGAGGGGAGGTTTTATATCGTCTCTGTCGGGTGGAAACCTCACGTCCAAAACTGTTACTTTTCAGGATTCAAATTCAAAAGCAGCAAAAGAAGCAGATCCACAAGCTCGAAACGACTACTTTCGAAGCGACTACTTTTGATGTTTTTGTGTGACGCTGTATGATCAAGTAGGGCGTTAATTTATGAAAAAACACAAAAAGTTAGAATATGGAGATAAGAGGTTTCTGAGTCAGAATAATCGAATAATCAATATTAAAACAATATTATTTATTTGTATTAATTTAAAAAATACATTAAGGCTATATTGTCATCCAAACCTTGCCCATAGTAACTAACTACATTTTAGAGGATACCTAGTATGTGTGTAATATTTATTTATTCTCCATTTTGCGTTTACAGGAAGTAATCAACAATCGAATTTAGGGACTTAGTCTTTTGATATTAAAAAATACACAAAAATGACTGTGGGTATGCTCTAGAAGTGTGAAAAGTATATGTTTTTCACTTTTACACATCCCTACTGCTCGACAGCAACAATATTCTCCTTGTGTCCCGTTTCCTGCCACACAGCGCAGCTCATTGGCTGCCAACTGTTCCTAATTATAATTAGGACGTGTCAAACCCCCTGTGGGGATCAAGTATAACTTAACTTCTGTAACGCCCTCCAATGTGGCGTACATAACCTAAGAAAAACCCTGCAGTGTCTCAACATGAGCTGGAACATAATGTTTACATACCATCAGCTGGCCAATGTTGTGGCCAGACTTGGAGACAAAGTTGAGACGAACCAGATCGGTTTCGTTCATCCTCCAACTCCTTGTCATTTTAGCTTCAAGATCGTACACAATCTTCCCAAGATTGTGTTTGAAGGAGGACGGCATGGATCTGCAACGATAAATCAGATGCTTCTTTGTTTATTGTAATGCTGAGGTTGTTGAACCAACTGTGTGACTTTGTTGCTCCCTGCGGTTTGGTCCTGCCTGGTGACTGTCCTTGTTCTTACTAAAGCAGTAACACACTAAGCATGATCTGCTAACAAGTTCTCATCATTTCAACAAAACGTTGATTTCACTCACCCTGCTGGAATTTTCAAGCAGAATGGAAAGTGATGGATCCCTCTGGGAAGAACAGTATCTGCAGGAGAAATGGTTGTGGTTAAATTAATATTATCCCAGCAAGTATGCACCAAAAGGCTGTTTAAAGTTCACTTTAGCCTATTTACTTTGAGTCATGGGCTCAATAGAATAGCTAGCCTAAGGAGTGGAATGGATGGGACTGGAATGTGATTATTCCAGTTAGGGCATAGCCTAAGGGCTTGATTGGTTGATTGATTACTTTATTAACAGTTTGCAAAGACAAGCACAGGGGAGTACAGTTCAATACAAGGCCTGTTAAAAGGATTTGAAACCCAAGGAAGCACTTCCCACTGGCCAAAGCCTGTTACAAGCTTATTACAGTATGAAGGTTGAAGGTGTTCTTTATTGTTGTCTTGTGTACAGGTACAAAAATATTTTGGTCTGGTTCCTCAGTCACTGTAGCAGCATGAATAACAAACAAAAACATCAACAAACAACAATAATAGTGAACATATATTAATTAATTAATTGATGAATGTATTAATTAAAGATTTCATTTCAATGTATGTTAAACATACTATGTTTGTTTGTTTGTTTGTTTTTTCATAACTGGTCGCTACCAATCCCTTACGGGATTATTCAGATTTAAATGGACCTAAAGTTGTATTTTGTTTTTTCCTCTAGTCTAGTGCATCGTAAACTTAACATCAGAAATGAAACATGGAATGGAAACAAGCCCTAGGCTTTTTGTGTTATCCTTTTAGCATCATTGTATAATCGTACCACTAACTGTACTATTTGCAAACTGTTAATAAAGTATTCAATTTCAATGAATCAAAAGAGAGTGGGTGAGCGCAAGAGACTGCAGGCAGAGAGATCATTCCAGGACATGCACACTGTTGCAGAGCTGCAACAACACGCAATGAAAGCCACTGCACTAGTAGTAGTAGTAGTAGTCACATGAACCTAGTACTACTACTACTAGCCTCACCCTTCACGTTGTAAATAAACACCACACAGATAGCCTTAGATCAAGACTATCGTAGATGTATTTTTTCGAGTCTGATTTACTTTCGTATCTGCGAGAGTCTTAGCGACCACCCAACCCCCCAGCCAGTTTGTCCTGATTGTCGCCAGTAAAGCCCGTATTTCTCCAAACATGTACAAATGCAAAATATAAGGTGCTTACCCCAAATGTTAACTAGGTGTCCGGCGTGTTTGTGCAATGTATTAGTCCATATTTCTACAATGTACATTGTATAGTCCGTTTTAATCCCGTCTGGGGACGATTCTGTCGGAAGTTGGGCGGTAGTGACGGGGCGCAACCGGTGAAAGCCGGAATTACACTCAATGTAAACAGGAAGTAAACGAGGGGGGGGATTAAAACACCTCTTTATTGACAAATATGGACTACATTACACTGCACAAATACTCCGTACACCTAGTTAACATTTGGGACAAGCGGGTAAGCACCTTATATTTTGCTCATGTTCAAAGTTATACGGGCTTTAGTGGCGACACAGGCCCCCCACATGCACCGAGCTATGTGGAACCTCATCTCGGAGCTGTATAGCGGAAGGAGAGGTTCCAAATGGGGCTAAATGGGGGGGGGTCGCTAAGACTCTCGTAGATACGAAAGTAAAAGTCAGACTCGATAAAATACATCTACGATCTAAGGCTAGTATTTGTCCTCCATGCATACCCTTCTCAACCAAATCCTGCTTCACTTTGAAGAACCGCCTGTGCGCGTTGTAGTTGTGCGTCTTGTCGTTGTGTCTCTCGGACCAGTGCACGTTGGCGTCTCCTTTGGCCTTGACGAACAGAGACTCCACTTTAACGTCCTTCTCCAGCTCCACCGTTACTTTACCCGTGATGTTGTCGCCCTCGGAGAACGTCCCGTAGTCGTTCAGGGCGTCACAAGTCACCTTAAACTTTGTTATGGAAGGCATTTTTATTTCTCGACGTAGTAGTGATGCAAAAGCTGCACAAAAAGATAAAAACCAAAAGGCCCTGTCAGTGCATCCAGTTTGGTTTGTTCCCTGGTTGTTTTGATTGTAAATGTTTACATTACTCCTCGTCCCCGTCCAGTCTGAGCTGAGGCTTGAATGACTTGGCCAATGGCCACACCCTTAAACATGGAGGGATACCCTGGATCAGAGCCCAGATAGACCCAGGAGAAAGACCTCTACTGCCACCAAGTGTAGAGAGGGGGCTCCAGTCCAGATGGACGGTAGTGGTGGTCTTCTCGACTCTGGCCTCTTCACAGCCGACTTTTGGTGCGTTTCTATTACTGTAGCTACAGCTCCTTCAAAGACTAGAGTTGATATTAAACATTATGTTAATGTGGGAGGAGAGCCCTTGCCTTGCTATTACTCCTCCTCCTCTGGCTGCTGATAAGTGAGGAGGAGGAGGGGCACACTGACTGACTGGCAGACTGCCATGTCTGCTTGTCAGTGTGCTCTGTATCTCACACCATCTCTTTTCTTGCCACTCCATTTCTCCTTTTCTGGGTCTCTCTATCTATTTTTTTTTTTAAAAACATTTTTAGAGTAGCCAATAATTTTTTTTACCCCCCTTTCTCCTGAAATGTAGTCATGATTCCAATTAATTCCTCCCCACACATAAATTTTTGTGTTTTCACTGCTGTCGCGTTCCTACAGTTATTTTCAGGTTCTCAGTGAGGGGGGCTTCGGTATCCTTTACTGGACTCCTCTTTACGCTTGCTTAAGCTCTGTATTCCTGTTGAGCAGCCTTGAAATGAACTGACATGGATTTAACATTGTTCCTCTAGTTAGCTTAATGAAATTAACTCATCAAAGGCACCGCTCACTCCACTTGTGGGTGGTGTCATTGGACTCAGATAGCAGTCCTTGTTCTTCATTGGTGTTACATAACTCCGCCCCCTCTTCTAATTGGTCGATATTTGATAGTATTATGTATGTGTTTTTACCAAACTCATTGAGGTTCTATGAAATTAGCCTGGAGGTATGACCACTAGATGTACTGTGTCTGAGCATGAATTCATGTTGTTGAAGGTTGTGTATGCTCTCACGCAATGCCAATACAATCAAAACAATTACCTGATGATCGATGAGACGATATGGTAAGATTTACACCTTTATCTTCCCTGAAACCAACAACCAGTCCTGTCTCTGCAGTCAGGCTCATGACCTGCCTTGCGGACAAGTCAAGTGTTGCATGGCACACAGCTGTGTGCTACAGCTGCAACAATGCAACAATGAAGGCAAGCTGGAGGTTGGCCTGTTTGGCTCCCTCACGGTCACTCCTTCACAGGGAATAGATGGGTTTCCTGTTTGTAAACATGAGAGGATGATGCGCGCGCAGTGGCGGGATGAGCCTGTAGAGGGCGCTATTACCCGCAGCATCTCTGGCCATTGTACATTCATTAAAATAAATGGTCTTCACCAGGTTTAATGAAAGTAGATTAAATGATGCAGTTTGTAATATCTTCTTTACTCAATAAAAATGATTTGTTGGAAGTTGGATCTGTTTGTATATAATAGCAGCATTATGCCTATTATGCCTATAATAGCAGCATTATGCCTATCTAAATCACGAAAATAACAATAGAGTGAATGGCGCTTCCGGTTCGTTCTCCCCCGCGCATGCGCAGATTGCGCACTCTGCTCTGTGATGACGTCGCGCGGAAACCCATCTATACTAACGGTCTTCTTGGCAACCCAGGGGGGGAATTAACCAAATTAAAGTAAATTGTGATGCGCGCGCACACGCTGGGAACGCACATGCGTCCCCTTCGGTTCTAAAATGCCCTCTGTGTCCCTGTGGCAACCTGTCCACACTTGTTAAACCCAACGTGAAACACCTTGGTGAGATGTTTGATTCTGCCTTTAAGTTTAACAAGCAGGTAAAAGCAGTAGAAAAAAATCCGTATTTTTTTCTAGCTTTGAATCGTTTCCAAAATCAAGCCATTTTTCTCTAACATAGACCTTGAGAAAGTCCTCCAGTCCATTTTTTGGATTGGGGGACTCTCTATATTGGGGCCTATTTAGTTTTAATTTAATTAAGGGTCGGGCTCTGGAACAGTGGGTATCAGTCGGCCCATTTTTCTAGAGGCCCCCCCTGATCCTTGGGCCCTGGGCCCACTAGGCCCGTTCGGGATCCACCACTGCCAAGAGCCAGAGCCTCTGTATGATGTCACAGTTATCTTTGCATTTCTTGTCACATATAAAGGGCTTAGTAATGCATGTCAATAACAGCCCCAATAGTCATACTGAAGGAATAGCCTAAACATTCACATAAGATGTAGCCTTGGAAACCCATGCCTTTTTTTTGGTTGATGTGACAAGAAAGAAGCGATCATCATACCTTTGATGCCTGAGTGTTTATTCCCTTAGAAAGAAGCGATCATCATACCTTTGAAATGAGTGTTTATCCCTTTAGTTTACCTTCACAGAGGACATATATTCCATGCAATAATCAACTCTGTGGGGAGAAATGATGACAGATAAATGAGTGTAATTTATCACTTGTTTATGTGTTTTTACCAAAGGTGACTCATTGAGGTGTTATGAAATTAGCCTGGAGGTATGAGTGCCTGTTTGTTTAGATGTACTGTGTCTGAGCATGAATTAATATTTTTTTTTAGATTTGCTGCTGCATTATCTGAAGGAAGCCAAATAAAATAAGTTTTACTCTTATGTACCTGTACACAAGATGTAACAATAAAAACACAACCTTGAACCTTGAACTCCTCATCACTCCACTGAACATGGCTATCAATCAGCTTTCCTTGGTTAGTTATCTGATCATTATGTTTTATGTTGTTTTAATTGATTGTATGTGTAGTGGTTGTGTTGACTAAACTGTTGCGAACCAAATTGCCCCCCTGGGGATAATAAAGCATGGGGTGGGCCTAGGGCCAAGACGTGGTCGTCTGTCTGCTGCCCAATGCTGCACTGCACTTGGCCGCAGTGCAGCATTGGGCAGCATGCAGCATGCAATTTGCAGCATGCAATTTATGTGCTATCCAGCACAAAGAAGATTAAGTAAGTAAGTAAATGGGATTGGTATTTAAGATACTCAAAGGGACAGTGCCCTCATACCTGTCTAACTACTTCTCCTAAATGAGTGACACACACACAGCCACAACACCAGAGTGAGCAACCATGACCTGGCTGGTACCCCCCACATTTAGAACCATGGGAAAATTCTCATTCTACTGCTCCACCACCACAATGTGGAATGCCGTGAGACCATCCATTAAATTGATGTGCATCACTGGTGTCTTTCAAAAAATGGCCTGAAAAAACATCTATCAGGAGACCACAAGGGGAGGTTAGGTTTTTTTCCCCCGTCGAAAGGAGGTGTTATTCACTGCCGCCGTACTTCCTTTTTCTCCTTTGTACATATAGTTATTTGTCATTGTTGTTGACATGTATTAATGCGTATTTGCAAGATACTGAAAATACCACCAGATCAAATACTTCAAATAGTGGTAAATACATTGGTGACTATTTTCATTGAGTGGAAGAAAATATCAATATCAAATATATGAAGTGGAGGTTATGAACCAGTGATCGAATATTTCCCGGGAAATGTATTTTATTGTACTCTCAAAGACTCAAAATACAAAACATGGCTATTTTAGTTTGATAAACTTTATGGTTGCAGTATATTTTGATGCATTTATACATCCCCTCAGCAGGAAACCGGTGGATTGTGCAGTCCGGGTAGGGAATGAGGCTTTGCCCCAGGTGAAGGAGTTTAAGTATCTCGGGGTCTTGTTCACGAGTGAGGGGAGGACGGAGCAGGAGATCAGCCGGAGAATCGGAGCAGCAGGAGCGGTATTGCAGTCGCTGTACCGCACTGTGGTGACGAAAAGAGAGCTGAGCCAGAAGGCAAAGCTCTCGGTCTTCCGAGCAATCTTCGTTCCTACTCTCACCTATGGTCATGAAGTGTGGGTCATGACCGAAAGAATAAGGTCGCGGGTACAAGCGGCCGAAATGAGTTTTCTCAGACGGGTGGCTGGCATCTCCCTTAGAGATAGGGTGAGAAGTTCGGTCACCCGGGAGAGACTCGGAGTAGAGTCGCTGCTCCTTCGCTTGGAAAGGAGCCAGCTTAGGTGGTTCGGGCATCTAGTACGGATGCCTCCCGAGCGTCTCCCTAGGGAGGTCCTCGCTGCACGTCCCACTGGGAGGAGACCCCGGGGCAGACCAAGGACCAGATGGGCGGATTACATCTCCACACTGGCCTGGGAACGCCTCGGGATCCCCCAGGAGGAAGTTGCTAATGTTGCTCAGGAGAGGAAGGTATGGAGCTCTCTGCTGGAACTGTTGCCCCCGCGACCCGACTCCGGATAAGCGGTTGAAGATGGATGGATGGATGGATGATGTAGTCTCTGTCTCATTTGGAAGGATTCATCCTATCACCATGGTACCTATTAATGCCCTAATAGGTAATTGTGAATGAAGACAACATAGTAAGACAGCATCATGTGACTAGCAGTGTGATGCCCCCCAGCTAAACAGTACAGTATATATATATATCATTTATATATGAGGTATGTATCACAATTTGCAATTTAGTCATTTAGCAGACACTCTTATCCAGAGAGCAACTAAAGGCCAGTCCACACCAATGTGGCAACTTACAACCAGTTGCAAGAAATATAGCGGTCTGGACAGAGCAGTTGCAGAACGGTGCCATATGGGGGATAATGGTTGCAGTTGCAAGGAAGTTGCATTGGTGTGGACAAGTGCAAGATCAGATAAAATGTCATGAATCCTAGTTAACAAACAACAGGGTAAAAGGTCACATCAATAGAGTGCAAAGAAAAACGATTAAGTGTTACAAAGATAACAGGTGTCTAAATAACATGTGAATAAGTAACCAACATACTGTTTATCTGCATAGTATAACCATCATCTATCAAATAGGTACAGAGTACACAGTAAATAAACATTGAAATTATACAAAATATTAAGTTCTCCTTGGAAATCCTTTGGAAAAAGCATGAGATTTATACGATTTGAAGAGAAGGGAGTATACGGTAGCTTTGATAAAGTTGCTGTGAATGGCTCCAATCACAGAGCTACTTTTCACATTGATGACAGTACAGTAGTGTATGCCTTGTAAAGGTTAAGGTGTTACTGAAACCACTATATACTGTAACTAGGCTCGTAAAACTTTGGCATGCTGGATAATGGCTATGTGTTGGGGTTCAGGTGAGTTAGCCGTCTGCCATGCATTTGACATCCCCCATTTGTTAAAGCAAAGTAAATGAGTAAAAAAAGCAACATGGCTAGTTTTACAAGACCATTGGAGATCCATAACATACAGTGTATAGTATTCCCTAAAAGAGCAAATTAAACCATCGGTTACATTCCCAAAATTAACAGATAGTAAGTCAGAGTTATACTCTTCTCTAATTAACAAAAGTCCTTACCACTGAAGGCCCGGTCACACACTGTAGTCTTCAGACACGTTGTAGTCAAAGCATCTGAAACGCAAGCCCATGCATCGAATGTGTCAATTTGTTTCTTTTTTTTTTGACTGGCCAATTCATTTTACCCCCTTTTTCTCCCCAATTTTGCCGTTATGCCAATTAATTCCTCCCACACACATTTGTGTGTGTTGTCACTGCTGTTGTATCCTACTGATTCACCTGCCAGTGAGGAGCCCCCACCGGGAGGACTACTCCTCCCGCCCAACACTCCCTGCTGACAGGTGCCGCTCCAGCCTGTAGGAGTACATGCAATGACCAATATCAGCCTCCATGCCCCGGCTTCCCTCCCCCGAACACGGGCCAATTGTGTTCGCATAGACGCCCGACAAAGCCGGACGCACCACGGTGGATTTGAACCCACAACCTCTGTGGTGGTGGGCAGGGACTTTGCCACTGCACCACCCGAGCGCTGTTGGATGTGTGGATTTCAATAACATTTCCCATGATGTCTTGCAGGTTGTTGTAAGCATTGCTAGCTTGAGTGCCGATCTTCCGGTGTGTAGTTCGTTTGGAGTGCTGGCCAAGGTTCTTTACGGGGCCACTATGAGCTTCAGATGCGTCAGACGCAGCAGCTTCCCCGTTCACTTCAAACAACTACAAACCACAAAACCGGCACTCCTACCAACACTTCCCACAGCCCTGCAAGACAACATGACGCCTTGGCGTGCGTTGCAGATGCATTGGCTGAAGCGCATGCGTGACTGAGCCCTAAAACGCTTAAATGACACAATCTGTCCCTTTCACAAAAAGGTTCATTTTCACAAACTCAACAGTTAAATCAGACAATTCCTCAACATGAGTCCTATTTTTCAAAATGCTAACAATGTGATAGGATTTTGTTTTGTACATGTAGTCAGTACAGACTGTGGACAGGCAAAATGGACTTCTTCTTGATTCGTTCCAGAATATCCTGTCTCAGTGTGTCGTTCTGTACTCTGTACCAGCGGTAACGGGGGTTTTCCAGGGGCGGAGGGGCGTTTTGCGCCGGCTCCATGCGCTCTCCGTCCTCTTTGCGTTGGGGGCGGTCTTCTACCAAAGCGACCAGCGTGTTGAGACACACGCCGTCCGTCATGCCCGTTAGCCTTCCGTTATGCTGCACGCTGAGCACGCCCAGAGTGCAGAGGTCATAGTCGTGGTAGCAGCTGGGCGTGGCTTCCTGCAGCACCATGCTAGCAGCCCAGGTCACCGTGTGGGTCCTCACTGCGGCGGCTGCCGGCAGGTGAGCCGACGGAGCTTCAAAACAAACACATTAACAGTTTTACAAGCATGTATGATGAGAGTTTTCTCTGTTCTGGCCCCAGTGGTGGAATGAACTCCCCACTGATGTCAGGGAAACAGAGTCACTGCCCATCTTTCGCCGCAGGCTGAAAACCCACCTCTTCAGGAAACACTACCCTGACCCTTCCTCTTAGCCTTGCCTACTTGTTGTCAATTATTTGTACGAGCTTGTTGTAAAATATTTGTACGTTTTATTGGATCTTTATTTGATGTGACTGTAATGTAATAATGTTATGAGTACAAGAAGTGAACAAATCTAGAGCCAGACTGATATATCGGCCCAACGTCCTTGGAAAATGGCATCACCAATTCAAAGTGAGCTTGGTTTGCGGATATAGCGTAGGTGGGCAAGTGTATACTGTTCAGAGACCGGAAAATCCTTTGGCTTTCCAAAGTAATTGAATGTCATTGGATGTCATCTGTGTCCTTCTAAAATGGCTCCAGGACATTAGACCGATACAAATACAAAATAATCTACAGGCCATCATGGGTGCTGTGGTTGAGGGGAGGCGTTGTACCTGTGACCAGCAGTACCCACAGCTCCTGCTGTGAGTTGGTGAAGGTCATGATCATTCTCTGGGAAACGTGTGGACAGGGCATGTCTATAGGCATGGTGGTGGGATGCCAGGCCGACTGACGGTACCTATAAACACACACACACACACTGCAGGATTATAACACTTGTCTTTTCACTGACTCTATACATAGGCCTGTTTGTCAGGTATGGTTTACTATGTGTTGCGTTGGATTTTCCATTTCATATGCACTAGATAGGTGGTGTGTTTACAACCACTTCCTCTCAGAAACCACATCCAGATGAACAGATAAAGATGTGGAGGAGAGTTGACACTTCAAAAATAGAGAGAGATATGCCAGAACGTCTTGTTCAGTGAGGGTCTATTTCAACTAAAGTGTTAATGATACAATTGTGATTACCATTTATCCTGGGGGTAGCTTAGCAGTATTATTAGCATACTGTATGTATTCTTACAAATAATTATGGTGTAATGATTAACTGATTAATTGAGTAGTCGATCTGCAAGTTAATGCAACGTTTTCCAGGACAAGGCCCCTTAGCTGAGAGAAGTAAAAGTGTCTCATACATTTTTAAAGCCTTCCATTCAACTTCAAAACTACGTAGCTCGCCGTATTAAGCATTCCACAGGTTTTAATTCTAAGTACCTACAGTATGGGTTGCCTGTGATGCAGCAGCTTTGATGGATTCATAGATCTGTTTAAAAGCACTGTTGTGTAAATTAAATGTTTTTTGTTTGTTTACACACAAGATTTGACAGCCCACCTGTCCCTATCTCTCTCTCTCTCTCTCTATAGTGTCATAAACCATCATTGTTCATACTTGAGTCCAGTGTCAATGAGTGGAAGGATGTCTCGTCCTCTGAGAGACAGGGGAGACGTTCTGTCCCACCAGGCTGCCTGTAGAGACTCCTGATCAGCCTCTTGTGGAGTTTTCAGACTCCCACCTACAGTCAGACAGAGTGAGAGAAAGTTATGTGTTAACACTAACAGATTGTACGCAGTTGAAACTTTCACAAAAGCAAACATATTCTAGTGAATGGAGGATATTTTTATTAAAGATTCAAGTCTAATGACACACTTTATGACACCGCTCTCTCAGATCAGCCAACACAGGGAAGCTGTCAGAACCTTCGCTAAAACATCCGGGACAACACTCCACACGTCCCAGATTCAGATTCTCCCTTCTGACTCCCAAACTATGGATGCAATTAGAACTGCAGACTCACTCCCAATCTTCTACCTAATCTTGGTTTACGTATGTATTAGTTATTATTAGATTATTGGTTTACTTATGTTTTACTTTATTATTAGATTACTATTTCTATGCATTTGATGTATTATTGATATATTATGATGTATTACTTGTGTCCTTGCTTACTGTAAGTCGCTCTGGATTAAGAGCGCCTAAACTGTAAACTGTCAACTTTATCCCAATATACATTACTACATATACCCAGAATACATAATACGCAATTCAAATATATTATAGCCAATATATGTATCCAGAATACATACAGTGCCAAGTTTAGACACACCTACTCATTCAAGATATCAAAACTATAAAATAACACCTATGGAATTATGTACTAACCAAAAAGACAAAATAATTACAATCATGACCAAATGTGTATGTTATGTGTGCCCTCTGACCTGTGACCTTGACCAGGAAGATGAATCTGATCCACTGAGGTCCCTGTTCCTGGATCAGCAGCAATGTGATTGGTTGACAGTCAAACCCCGCCTCCTCTTTCACCTGACAAACAGTAAAGCTTCTTTAAATATTATCATGAATCTTGAATACCAGTGGTGGAAAAAGTACTCAATTGCTTTACTTAAGTAAAAGTATCAATACTGCAATGTAGAAATACTCTGTTACAAGTACTCATCGTGCAGTATGTCCCATTTCAAAAGCTTTCAAATGTATAAAATGTATACAAATCTTTTGAAAATAGCTGATCTACAAGCTCACAATGCGTCACATCACATTGTGTCAGTCATGGATCAAGGAAAGGAAAGGTCACATCCCATGTGTTTCTACTGTATGCGTCCTGTAAAGTGTCCTTGTTGTTGCTGCACCTCCTAGTCTCACCTCTCTCCTCAGGGCCTCCTCAATGCTCTCTCCTCCCTCCATCCTCCCAGCAGGGAGGTACCACTGTTTGTGGCACTCCTGCTTCGCCTCTTGTACCATCAACACCTCCTCCTGATGGAACACACAAACGTGCCGTACTCATTACAGGATCATTTCATAGAGCCAGTATCTTGCAGTAAGATGAATGCACATGCATAATGTAACAACACTAAAGGTCCTGACACAACTAGGGCTGTCACCATTACAAATACGTTTAGAACAGGGATGCTAGTGGTTCATCAAATCAAATCAAATCCAACTTAGAGGGAAAGTGCAGACCTACGCCATCTGCTGGTTGCATTTTAAATATTTTAAATCACAGACTCATTTCCACATAGGGCACTTTCTGCAATTCTGCATTACAATACAAATCGGTTAAAACTTGAACTTTCATGAAGCATTTTGCATTAGTTTAAATACACGTGCTATGAATAAGATACAAGATTAGCATATTTTACAAAGCCACATGACAGTGAAAATGTAATTAATAGTGAACTGCTGCAAGTTGGTGCAGTGCTTTCCTCCGGGATGTTTGCACACTTTATTATTCAGAAAGCGTTTCTGCCATACTGGATGCTTTTATGATAAGATCTTAGTATTTAACAAGCCAGCTGATGGATATTGGCATTTCTAAACTGTGATAGTAAATGATGTCATTTCTATGCGTCAGCCTATGATGTCATTTCTATGCATCAGCCTTTGTAGTCCATTTTGGGGGGGGGAAATGCTTCCTCGTGAATCTTGTATTTCTGTCTTTTACTGTCTATCAATCATTAGAAACACAGACAGTGTCCAATACGACTGAAAACGTGGCAACAGAACACTTTGTGTTGTACAATGTGACTGTGATTGTGCATTAGGTGCAGTTTATTTCCATGCTAAAAATGTTCATATTTTCAAAATATGTCAAAAATAGTGTAAATAGCCGATCTAAAAGCTCACGCGTTTTGAGCTTGTAGATCGGCTATTTCCGCTATTAATGTTTATTCTTAAGTGTGAAGTAATTAAATATGTGTTATTTGTCATGCCTGCCCTGTGCAACTTTTGTTTACGAAGGCTAAAAGCCAAATGGACAACGACAGAAACACAATTAAATAATCGCAATTATTTGAGTGACAATTAATCGTCAGGTAAAATTTCAAAATAGGGACAGCCCAACAAACACACAAACACACACGTTACGTTCTCCTGACCTTATCGTTGAAGATGACGGCACAGACGATGTAGGAGACGGTCTTCCTCAGAGCCACTGGTCTGGCCTGCTCAGGGACCACGTCCAACAGCGTGAGCTCTAACCCCTCGCCGCTCAACAGCCGACCCATCTGCTCCTCCACCTCCTTCTCTTCCACCTGCATGATGGCTGAGTGCTGACTGGACTGGAGGAGGAGAGGTCAGGGGTTACGGATGGATGGACACACACTCTTGGAGGACGCTGGATAACATAGGAGTGAACAACACTGATTGAGTTGATGGTTCTTTTAACATGACACACACATTAGTTAGTTACATTCACATTAACACCTGTCCAGTACGACCAGTCTTAATGTTGGTCTCTGGAGCTGCTTAGTACAACCAGTCTTAAAGCCGGAAAAGCATCTATGTCATTTTAGATTTTAGCTGAGCTATATATATATATATATATATATATATATATATATATATATATATATATATATATATATATATATATATACATTACATATACACACACACACACACACACACACATTTGAAATATTTATTTATGTCCACATAATGAGAAGTACAGGATGTACAAAAGACATAAACACTGCCAGTGCAGTCAGATGAAGGGAAAACAGTTAGTTACAAAGCGCATGTAAAGCAGAGCAACGTTACATACAAAACAAAAGATGGCATACTTGTCAAACACAGCGGACAACAATCATGGGTAAAGGAAGCAACGCCTCCTCCAAATTGAGCGGCTTCCTATAATAGCTGATATTGAGCAGTACCTTGCTAATTGTTTAGCCCTCCTTTTGGAGAGGCCGGTCATTTGCAGGCCCCTTACAACCAACTTGTGCACGTGCCCTACACTACCAAAGATAAAAACCAAAAGTTTACATCTGTAGCCTAGCTGAGAGATGGTCTGCTCTAGCTGATGATATTTTAGCACTTTGGTTAGGAAGGCTTCCTCTAAGCTGTAATCAAAAGTACAGCCGACCTCGAGAATGAACACCTCCCTATGGTTTTCATTAACAACAATGACATCAGGGGTGTTAGCTGAAATGTTGGAGAACACAGAATCATCGTTACACAGGTTAAACATGCTCGGCTTCACAGTAGAATGCTTATACAGCATGATGGAGGACCTGAAAATAGAAGTGATATCTTTAGATATCAAATCCACTATTCTGTCATGCCTACTTATGTAGAGTCCCCTGTATACATGGCACCCATTTAAGATGTGGGACATGGTTTCAGCTATTTGTTCATGACCATGATGTATACAGTGAGGAGCATGGTTGCCTGGAAACCAGATGGAGAGGTTAAGTTTAGATGGTAAAACCTGCAACCTCGCTTTCAGAGTAAAGATAATAATGCATTCGTCTAAAGCAACATTTTTTAGCACAGAGTGCGAGACAGAATGGTCCGCAGCGGGGAGACATGCAGTCTTCCCTTGCAACCTCAGTTCAGTCCAATGCTGCCGCTGCCTTTGCTGTTGTGCCCATAAGAGGCGACCTCGGGCATTAGTCAGTGGGAGTTGGTGTTCTGTTCCACACACAGTCATAGATGCTCTGACAGAGATACTGGGGTCAGATATAAAGTCCTCCGAGACAGCCATCGCCTCTGAGTTAGACCCTACCCACTTCAAGGTAACATCAGCCCAACAGCACAGATCGTTTAAGTCCGGCCAGTCTGACCACACACCGAAGCCGGGAGAGCGACTGTCTAGCTTTCCACTAGGTTTCCTCCTGAAGCCTAGGAAGCAAGGATCCGAGCCACATGCCAGGGGGACCTTACGTCGTTTTAGGTCCAGAAATAGAGATGAACGTGCAAGCTCTCTCACATACTGGTCATCGTTGTTCAGCATATTTAACAAGTGGGAGAGCCTCGTAGCAATATATGTCCATTCAAAATTGGGAACACCCAAACCACCCTCACGTTTACTGTGAAATATAATGTCACGTGTTGTGTGTGTGTTAAGACCAGTCCATTGTCTCACTAAGTGCACAGTTTTGTCAGTCAAATCACGTAGTGATTTTCGTGGAACATGTACATTGGAGAAAAGATGTTGTACCTTGGCCAATGCTATTATTCTGACTGCCTCCAGTTTCATGATTAGAGGCAGAGGCGATGTGTTAGTCACACACACACACACACACACACACACACACACACACACACACACACACACACACACACACACACACACACACACACACACACACACACACACACACACACACACACACACACACACACACACACACACACACACACTACTCAAAATAATTAAGGGAACACTTTGATCCCTTAATTCTTTTGAGCAGTTTTTGTTAGCAGTATGTACACAGTTCATGAAAACTCAAAATAATTAAGGGATCAAAGTGTTCCCTACATTTCTTTGAGCAGTATATATAGTAACATACGTTTTTCACAAAACTATTTAGGATTTAGAACAGTGGTTCTCAAAAATAGCAGATCTACAAGATCTACAAGATTTTGTGTGTGAGTTGGTTGGATATGTAGGTACATTTGTGATGATGATTTTTTGTTTTTAAGTCCACACAAGTGTGTTTTGATTTGTTGTAAACAAAGACCGAAAATAAACCATCCATTCATTCAGATATATATATCAGAGAATCAGAGGACCATCACCCTGTAAACCAGGGGTAGGCAACCTTAGGCACGGGTGCCAAAATTGGCACAGGGGAGGGTGATCACTGGCACACTGGCATAAGTGTGAGAGAGAAGATTACTTTTTTAATATAAAATATTCAAAATAATGTAGTCAATTAAATTGAGTCTCCTCACATTTGTATGAAAATTACTTCCTGCACATAATTCTACATTCATACAAACTCTGAACTCTGACTGGGGAGGGAGTCTGGGAGAGGGTGGGCTATTGCGGGTTATTGCTCTGAATATACAATGTCCAGATAATTTCTAAATAAAAATAGAACAAATGTATATGGCCAATACAAATCAAGTTGGAAATATTTAATTTTGATGTGGCGTCATAATTCAACGTTATGTTGACTGACTATCAAGAAAATAAAAACATGGCACTTCATGTCAAAAAGGTTGCCAACCCCTGCTGTAAACTATTTGACTTTAGCTGATCGTTAAGGCTATTAGTTGACTTGACCCTGGTCTGTTAATCTGTTGAGAATATTAACCAACATGAACCACTTAGCAAAGCTTCGCTGACTCTAAACAACATTTTGTGAACATAAACGTGCACTGCATAGTGCATATAAATACATGTCAGTCAAACCTTTAGGTGTTAATGAAATCCGTCCACTTATCAACCAGACTCAGACTGACAGCTATATGACTGACAGGCCGCCATGTTGGTTTGTTTTGACAACAACTGCTCCACTTCCTGTGTGTCAAATTAAAAATCATTTTAGTCTCCACTTCCTGTGTGTCAAACTAAAAGTATTTTAGGTTTCCAGCCTTAGGGAGCATTTATTTGTTTTTGTAGTAGTCAGTGAAATGTAATATGTATAATATTCAGTGTTGTAAAGTAACTAAGTACATGTACTCAAGTACTGTACTTAAGTACAATTTTGAGGTATTTTTACTTTCTTCAGTAATCAGTATTTACAATTGTCAATACTTTTACTTCTACTCCCCTTCATCTCAGAGACAAATATTGTACTTTTACGCCACTACAATTATATGAAAACTTTAGTAACTAGTTACTTTGTAGATTTGTATTATTATGACAAAACACCCTAACCCCTTTGGCCATTTGAAAATAGATCTACAAGCTCACAATGGCCATGGGTCGAGATCTCCCAGGACGCATCAAAAAGCGTCCAATTTAAACTTTATTTTGAAGTTTTATTTCCGGTCTCATAGTAGGTTTGCTATGGTTAACTTGACACAACTGTTCTCTGTGTGCATTTCCTCCTAGGTGGAAAGACTGGTGACGCGAGGTTGGTGTGCATTGCTGGCATGACATGACGTCACACACTCTTGTACAGTAGGTGGCGGTATGCTGTAGTAGGTTGCGATCAGCCGATAAACTAAGAGAAGAAGAAGAAGAAGAAACAGAAGGAGAAGAAGAACTGTTCTCTGTCATAACATGCATGGAGAGGTCATTCAAATGGAGATATGATATGGAACACAATGTTCATATTAAACCAGCATTAGAACGTTAAAAACACATTGTTTTTGTTAGTGTGGTTTGATGGAGTTTGACAGAGGAGAGACCATCCATCAACGTCAGAGCTGAACAACGTGACACTCAAACAGGTCTGCCTTGTCTCTCTTCACTGCTATTTCATGTTATACTTAGTTTCATAATCATGTAATATACTATTATATATATATAATATCACGACTTATGCATGTACAACAATTACATCATATCAGGGGTCTTCAACGTTTTCAGGCCAAGGACCTCTTAGCTGAGACAGAGATGAAGCAGGGACCCCCACTACATGCTGTATAACATTGTGTTGCAGATTAAACCTTTAGATATATGGCTTCATGGACTTGTTTGACAGCACTATCATCAGTGTTGTGTAAAATAATAATAATAATGAAGTTACTATATCACACAAGGATTTGTTGGCCCCCCTGTAGTAACTCTGAGGACCCTCTAGGGGTCCCGGACCCCCTGTTGAAGACCCCTGCATTAGATAGATTAATTGATATGGAGAAAGGGAGAAAGAAATGTTTTGATACATGTTTCAAATACTCGTTCATACATTGCATATTAATTCATGAGTCTGTATCAATAGTATTGTCATTGGTGTGATTTGCATTTAGCTCATGATATAAAGTCACTGACATGGTCCACCTTTGGTATAATAATGATTCTCTAGTCTAGTCTGGAGGAACAGTAGCTCTCCTATATCTGATATATGGGATTAACAAATTGCCATTTTTTTAATTTATTTTTTAGGAGACATACTGACCTGTCCTACACATAACTGACTCTGGATAAGCAAATCACTGATCTTCCTCCCACTGTGCCTCTGGTTCTTCAGCCTGGAACCAGTAACTGTCATTTGTGGACCTTATAGGAACTTCATACATCACAGAGACTCCCTCCTACACTGTCTCCCTCTGAGCCTTCCTACTGTCTGTATCTCATATACTGTCTCTCTTTCTCTCAGCTGACCTACTGTCTGTGTCTCACAAATAAAAACATCAGTGTTGTTTATTAAAGCCATGGCGCGTCACAGTAAGCTGCAGAAAAATGTTCTGGCTTTGTACCGGCAGTTCCTCCGCGCCGGTCGGGACAAACCAGGCTTCGTACCGCGGATCAGGGACGAGTTCCGGGAGAACTCTCGTATCAAGAAGACGGATGTCATGCACATCGAGTACCTGTACCGCCGTGGACAGAGGCAGCTGGATCAGCTCAGAGACATCAACACCAAACAGCTGGGCTCCTTCTCCAAACCCAAAGACAACAGCTGACCCTCTTATAAAGGGCCTCTGTAAAGGGCCAGTTCCTAAACCTCCATATAACCAGTGATGTCACGGGACCTTTGAAGGGACAGTGATTCCTAAAGATTGATATCTGCATATTTCTGTTAACATGGACAGTTTAATCACCATTTATGAACACAGAAACCTGACAAAAGCTACATTATGTGGAAACCTTGCTTTGACTGGTACAGGAAAGGAGTGTCGGATGAGTTGAGGCTCATTTATTATTCGTTCATTACACAACCCTTTCAGTCAACAAGAATTTTGTGTTTTCAACTGAAAGAATTCTCAACATCTGCTTGTGGAGTTTTATTTGATGGCAGTGAAACAGTTAAACCAAAAATAATAGTCTGCACACTGTGGCTAACAGAACTCCTAGTCAAAAGCTTTATTGATTAGCATTTCGATTGAAAAGTTGTTAATCAATAAAGCTGTTGACCGGGAGATCTGTAAGCCACAGTGTGCAGACTTATTTTTGTTTTGCCTGTGATTTCCATTGGTCCTGCACCTACCCTCAAGTGAATGTGGCAGCCTTTTTTTTACAGTAGTTACCTTCTCTAAACACTGCCAATACGCTGGAAAGTCCTCCATATCACCATAGTAACAGTATCAGTAGAATCAATGGTGGTTACAGCAATGGCCTGTGACCTGTGGGGATCAACATGGCTGCCAGTGACCATGCCAGTGACCATGCTGTTTCTGCTAGTAGGCTACCAGAGGCATAAACATATCAATAAAGGTTTTTAATGGGAATATGTTGAATACATTTGTTGCCCTTCTGTGCAAACAAGTCTTGTTGAAAGATTCATGAGAGTGTTACAGTTTATACCATATACCACCATACATCTTGTACCATAAGTTCTTGTTTATCAAAATAAATTATGAGCTTCAGGTTACAACTTCAACTTTATTGTCACATCACAAGTTTACAGGTGTAAAAGAGTGGGTAAAATATTTTGTTGGACAAGCTCCAAATGTTTTGCAGTTAAAAGACAAAATATAGAAACAAATAGTTGTAGAATATAGAAAGAGACAAAGGAAACAAAGTCAGATAACAAGACAAATATACATGAAATGGATAAACAGCATTTTGGAAATAGTCATTTTTAAAGATAATGTTCAAGGCATTTCTTTATTGAACAGTTTAGACGTAAAGAAAATGTGACAAGCATTTGAATCCTGTGTGGGATCTGAACTCAGGATGTTGTGATTTCACCGGGAATCCTCAGTGTTGACAAGAGTATTCATGTGAATGGCAGGTACAAATAAATGTAACCCAGTTAACCACTAGCGCTGTTTTATACTCCATCCTACAATGGTTTTGCACAAAAATACATTGTAGATTCGTCTAGCATGTAGATCACAGATTCGTCTAGCATGTAGATCACAGATTCGTCTAGCATGTAGATCAACTATTTTTATAACAATCTGCAGCTATGGGTTTCTGAGACAATATATTATAACTCACATGGGCAACTTGCGGCCCGGGGGCCACATCCGCACATCCCTCACCTTCACTTAATGCGGCCCTTAGGTTAATATCGGAATACTGATATATTGATTTCAGCTGTTACAACTCCAAACATGCAAACATGACCCGCTTTAATTACTTCAGTCTATATTAGTAGCTTAATTACTTTTTTATGTCCAATGTATTTGTATTTAAGTTCCTAAAGTTCACAAACTTAAGTATAACTAAATGCATTTGAAATTTAATAGAAATGTTACTTTTCAGGATTCCAATTCCAAAATAGCAAAAATAGCAGATCTACAAGCTCAAAACTGAGCTTGTAGATCAGCTATTTTTGTGTGACATACTAGAATGACGAAGTACGGTATTCATTTACGAAAAAATATGGAGATAAGAGGTTTCTGCCCGACAGCAACGTATGCAATGTGGCCCCCTGGAGTGAGTGTGGAAATATAGTGTCTCTCGGCCTCTCCATCATAGTGCAGCGGATAAAAGCAATATTTTGGGAGAATCGTTCACTTGGTGATACAAGCGTGAAACTTGGTACAGATCATCTTTAGAGGTCATTTATCGATTTTTTTAATCGAGCCACTTGAAAATCAAAGATGGCGGCCATTTTTCAAGATGGCCGACATCTTAGTGGGCAGTTAAGTGATATGATGGTTTATTTGGTGATACAAGCATGAAAATTGGCATGAGCAGTCTCTGTGGGTCACTTGACAATAGGCCACCCACAGCTACTTGAAATTTCAAGATGGCGGCCATTTTTCAAGATGGCCAACACTTTAGTGGAGCAATTAAGTTATATAATGGTTTATTTGGTGATACAAGCATGAACATTGGCATGAGCAGTCTCTGTGGGTCACTTGACAATAGTCCACCCACAGCTACTTGAAATTTCAAGATGGCGGCCATTTTTCAAGATGGCCAACACTTTAGTGGAGCAATTAAGTTATATAATGGTTTATTTGGTGATACAAGCATTAAATTTGGCATGAGCAGTCTCTAAGGGTTGCTTGACAAGAAAACACTCCCAGCCACTTTACATTTCTATTTTCAAGATGGCCGCCCCCTGGATCCTCAAAAGATAAATTTTCTCATAGAAATGTATGTTTTTTTTTCATTAAGGACGATTATACGATTATTATTATTATGCTAAAGAACAACTTTTAACACATCACAATATAGTTGTGTTGATTTGTTGATCATAGATAGATTAGATAAGAGTGAATATCTGCACTACCAGGGCACACTGGTGATATATCACTGCTGTTAAACTCAGAGTGGGGTTCAATGTCAGCTAATTGAAAGTTGGTATCCCAAATGCTGTCTAATTTACCCCAAAACAGTTAGATAGCCGCTCCTGAATTGACAGGTTGTGCCAGCACGGGAGAGCCGAGCCAAGGTTAATGGGGTTTTAGTTAACCGGATGGTGTACAGATCGCTCAGGATTTAAATGGCATTGGATGAACGATCGAACTAAGTGTAGGGTTAAGGCACGAACTTAGTTGTATCCCATACATCAAAGTGCTTGGTAAAAGGTGGTAAAAGGATAAACCCTCGGCCTCTGCCTATGCTGCAGACATGGCAGAAGCCATCATAACAGTTGTGAAAACTAACTGGGACAGATGTTTAATTTGTCAGCAGGTCACCAAGGAAAAACTCATTCAGCCGAGTTTATTCAACAGAGAGCACGATCGTACTGGTTATGATACCATTGCAAGAAATGTTCCATTATTTCATAAGATCAATGCTCTGCCTATCTTACTTAGTCCAACCCGACTAGATGAAGGTGATGGCATAGAAAGCACATCGACAAGAAACAGAGCAAAATATAATTCAAGCTGTAAACTTAGGTTCAACAACACAGAGCTGGAAAGGGCCCAAAAGAGAGCATCTACATCTGCTGAAGACACTGAAGATACCAAAGATATCCATGTCAAGAGGCCAAGAAGATCTAATGTATGACCGGTCCAGCGATGTCACAACTGTGAACGAGGCCAGGCTTGATCTCTTTGCCAGAAAGCAAAGACAATATGACTTGATCCCACCAACTCAAGCAGCACTCAAAGAGCATGCCAAACATGCTTCTTATGAGGCTGGATACATGTGGGGACAGGCATTGAAGCGACATCCACAAATGCCGAGCCCATCTGACTGGGGATGGGTGGAACAGGACGAGAAGTGGAAAGTCTTCTGGACTCCACTTCCACCTATTGCGGAGAGTTGTTGGGAGTTGACCAAATGTGGGTGCTCCAAGGCATGTACTGGAAGGTGTAACTGCTTCAGATATGGACTCAGTTTCACATGCCTATGTAGTTGCCCCTGCTAGAACCTATTTGCATGTTTATTTTGCCAGAGTTATTCCCTGTTGTCCTCTGTGTTTTCAAGTGGAGGCCTATGGCTCGGCTTCCCCTCGTCACATCGACGCATCATGTTTTACTTTTTATCTAGTCTATTACTGTGTAATTTTCAGTTGTTACTTTGTAACATTGCTTCCACTGCCTTCCACTGCCATATCTAACAGTGAAGCACATTTTCAGTTTAGTTCCTTAGTATCATTTGTCATGGTTCCGTGGCTATTGCCATTCAGTATTAGCCATTAGTCATAATTTTGGAGCACTGTCCGTTCAGCACCACAACTGTGCTTATCAGCACCACAACTGTGCTAATTTATTCATCTTATTTTTTGTATCCCCACCCCTTAGTATTTATTTGACACATGTAATGGCTGTTAGTTTAAAAAAAACAATATATATATATATATATATATATATATATATATATATATATATATATATATATATATATATAGTGTGACTGTTACCTTGTCGTGGTAAGGGAGCTTGTTTAGGCCTACCTCAGTGAACCCTGAGAGCTATGCCGGTGGGAGGCAACTCCTGACAGGTCTTACCAAACTGGACAGGTCGTGGGCGAGGAGTCAGACAAAACACAGTCAAACAACCTCTCTTGACAGAGCTTTTTGAGGAACCCAATACATTTCTATGAGAAAAGGTATCATTTAAAGATTGACATCTTGAAATTTCAAGTGGCTGTGGGCGGTTTCTTGTCAAATGACCTTTTGAGACGGCTCATGGCAATTTTCATGCTTGTATCACCAACTAAATGATTTCTTAAGCTTAACTAGTCCACTAAGGTGGTGGCCATCTTGAAAAATGGCCGCCATCTTGACATTTCAAGTAGCTGTGGGTGGCTTATTGTCAAGTGACCCACAGAGACTGCTCATGCCAATTTTCATGCTTGTATCACCAAATGAACCATTATATAACTTAAATGCTCCACTAAAGTGTTGGCCATCTTGAAAAATGGCCGCCATCTTGAAATTTCAAGTAGCTGTGGGTGGCCTATTGTCAAGTGACCCACAGAGACTGCTCATGCCAATTTTCATGCTTGTATCACCAAATAAACCATCATATCACTTAACTGCCCACTAAGGTATCGGCCATCTTGAAAAATGGCCGCCATCTTGGATTTTTGAGTGGCTCGATTAAAAAAGTCAAAGAGTTGACCTAAAGGAATGTTCATGCCAATTTTCACGCTTGTATCACAAAGTGAACGATTGTTCCTACTATCTGCTCTACTATCATCAAAGTTGCATCACCACTGCTCCATGGTCTGGTGCTTGCCGTGCTTCTATGAGGAAGGTTGTTTTTTTTCCCAAGGGGCGGGTTCAAAAGACTGGCTCTGGACGCAATTGGTTAGACTTACAACCAATCAGAGCAGCGCAGCCTGCTACGTCACACACACGCGCCGGTAGTGAAATTGTAAACAAAAGAGCAGAACAAACTTGTCTGGACTGCGGGCTCGTAAAATCTTATTGAAGAAGAACAACAGAGAGAGAGAGAGAAATGGATAATGTGAATAATTATTGTCGCTTTTGCAATCATCCTTTAAGAAATGAAAATGGACAAATCCATCACTCTAAGCTCATCTTTGAGAGAACAAAAACGGAGAAGGACAAAAATATCTTCGTGCGACTTCGCGATCTAGGCTTGTCTCTGTCCAACTGTCGGGACAAATCCTTCCGCTCCTGTGTTAAGTGAGACACCTTAGTGAGGAGGTTAGAGAGTGCATTACCGGCTTTCAGACAATGGGAAGAGGACGAAAAAGTATCCGGTTCGAATCCAGGAGCAGCGTCGGCCGCCTCGCATTCAACATCTAGCAGTGGTGGGAAAAGTACTCCATTTTTTTACTTAAGTAAAAGTATCAATACTGCAATGTAGAAATACTCTGTTACAAGTTAAAGTCTGGAATTAAAATTTTACTTGAGTAAAGGTACAAAAGTATGGTTGTCAAAATGTACTTAAAGTACCAAAAGTAAAAGTGCTGAAAAGTTAGAAAATAGCAGATCTACAATCTCATGACGAGTTGTGAGCTTGTAGATCGGCTATTTTCAAGTAGTCTATGACTCTATGTATGAAACGTAGTATGCCAGGCCAGCAAATGTGTCGATGAAATGAAATTTGTCCCTGAGCAAGACTCTTAACCCCTAATTACTCACAGGCCCTCATTGGAAACAAGACCGCAAGGACTTTCATGAACGGACCTGTTAAAGGAATTATCCTTATATCCTTAAACAGGGCTAAAGTGGTTAAAGTATGTTTTATAATGTAATCATCTGCAAAGTAACTAGTAACTAAAGTTTTCAAATAATTGTAGTCGAGTTAAAGTACAATATTTGCCTCTGAGAGGTAGTGGAGTAAAAGTAAAAGTATTATAGACAATTGGAAATACTCCAGTAAAGTGAAAGTACCTCAAAATTGTACTTAACAACTTACGTACAGTACTTGAGTAAATGTACTTACTTTACACCTCTGACATCTAGCCATGTTTTTTTAATCCAGCAGTGTCGACCACTTCCACCTCCCCAACTCCATCTAGCCACGGGTCATCATCTTCTGATAAAAGGGCCCGAGTGACACCATCGAAAATGCCATCGAAAAAAATACGTCAAAATCCGCCAAGTCCTGCTCGTACCACAAAAATCGCAGAGGGGTGCCATTTCTTTTTTGCACCGGCAGATTCGTCTACAGGTCCCTGGCTATCATCGCAGAGTGAACAACCGAATGCCATTGAAGATGCAGAAATTGTGATGGTTGTCATATAACTGTGCACCTGACAATAACTTGACATGGACCTCATCTCCTTCCTCCAACTGCACCGTGACACCATTACCAGTATTGAACTGGCCATCTCTGTTATTGCCATCTGTTGATGCAAGTAGTTGTGAGTTCTTGAAGAGGAATGCATGGTTGCTTTTCATCCCACTATGTGCTGAACTATGATGGCTGGTGGGGCAATGAAAATGTACAATTGTGTTTGTTTTCCTGGTTAAAAACTACAGACTGTTAAAAGCATGGCAGACTGACCTTATAGTACACTGTGATGTAAGCAACACAGCTGCAACTTATACAATTAATAAAGGATGTGATAAATGTAAGTGTGGCAATTAATGTGCAAGCATTGAAAATATATATTTTTTAATCACATGTAGCTTAACCATGTCATGTGATATGCTACTTCAGTACAATTTAACAACAAATATTACTGGCACCACTACTGATGATTGCAAATGAACATTTCAGATCCAGGAATTCATATTATAGACACTATAATATAGCCTTATACTGGAATTCACAAGTGTTAGATTAACCCTTAAGGTCCTTACACACCGGGACGATTTTTTTCATGCGAATAATACGTTTTTTTTAAAAACCTTATAAAGTCAATGCAAGCTTCCACACCAGTTTCGCGGAGCGAAAAAAGCGTCTTTTAATTATCGAGTCCGAATTTTGCGTATATTCGCATATTCGCCGGTGTGTAACCGCCTTTAGTTTTAAAATGTACACATAAATGTATAGAAATATTGTACATTAAGGATTAGGGTCCTCGTTTACAACTTCAACTTTATTGTCACTTCACAAGTTTACAGGCGTAAAAGTGAAAATATTGTTTTGTACAACCCAACCAATGTTTCACACAATGTCAAATATACCTGAAATGGATGAATGGCATTTTGGAAATAGAGCTTTTAAAATATTTCCAAGGCATTTCTGCATTTCTTTATTGGATACACCAAAAAGTGCAAATTAATAGAAAAGAAAAAGTGAGAGCAGCAGAGAGAAAAATCTGTGTGGGATCTAAAAAAAAGTTTTGGTATGTAGGCTATCAAATGTAATGTAACGAGTTAACCACTTAAGCCCTATTTTATTCTTCATCCTACAACGTTTTTGTGCCGAAATAGTGAAAATAGCTCCTATTTTAGCTATTTTAGAAAATCTTTGAAAATGTTTGCCTATAATGACATGCCCAAAACACCAACACCAGGTTGAAAGTGGTTGAATAATATCTTCACACATGGAAGTTGTATGGCCATGGGCTTCTGAGACAATATGTAGATTATATATTATTAATATTATATAATTATAATTATGTATACTATCACAGAGTGAACACCAACATGCCATTGAAGTTACTGAAATTATGATGATTGTCAAACAGCCATGCACCGGAACGTAAGTTCACATAGACCTCGTCTCCTTCCTCCAACTGCACCGTGACACGATTACCTGTATTGAAGGAGCCATCTTCATTATAACCATTTGTGGCTGCAACTAGTTGTTTGTTCTTGTAGAGGAATGCATGGTTCCAACCAGCAGTGCCCCCTGAACTATGATGGTGGTGGTAACTGAAGTCATACATTCCTTTTACAGGTGCTGTGAAGATACCTGTGAAGAAGAGGATTTGTGCTATATCAATTTGTTTTCCCACAATACCCCCCACCCCTGTATATTGTGAGCTCAACTGGGCATACATAGCCCTACCTGTGTTTGGACTGTAACCGTTGCCAATGTTGGTGAAAACATTCCTGTATTTCAAGGTGGTCTCTGTGTTGAAGGGGCCAGTGTTGCCATCACCCCCAAGTCCAGCTGAGAATGCCACTTTAGATTTGCCTATAGGATACATACAGACCAGTTACAGTTACAGATGACAATATAAAGACATTTCTATGTCAGGGTTGTATGACAGTTCAAATTCCAGTAGCATGTTGAACCCCAAGGTGAATATTCTCCTCCTTTTATTATTTCTATACCACAGTTTTCAAGTGCAGATAAAACGTTGTCCTACCTTCTGTCTCCAGCAGCTGTCGCAGTTGATCCTCACTAGAGCTCAGTCTGGCGGTGACATCCCTGAGCTGTGACACAGTGTTGTCCAGTCCTTCAGTAAGCTCTTTAGACAGCACACATGACATGACACATCAGTGCATTCTATCCAAATATCGTTGCTCTCAGGCAGAAACCGCTTATCTCCATTGATGGAGCTGTTTTTTCCTTATCACCCACACAAAGTAGTAGTACCAGCCATGTTTCATAAAGGCGACAAAGAAAATTCAGACTTGAACACAGGCAGCCATTGGATGTAGTGAAATATCTTGTATTAACAGACAGAGAGACTGGGAAGGTTACAGTATCACAGGTATGGTAGGCATCATCGGTCGTGTCTCTCTCCCGTTTAACAGAGAAAGCACTGGACTTTAACAGCGTCCGTTAACATAAACATATGACATCATGGAAGACAGATCAAGCGTCCAGTCGTCGGAGGTGTAATCCTGCCATTGGTGGAGACTGATGATGCTAGTTGTCGTCAGATGAAGATGAGGATGGTAGATGATGATGATGATGATGGTATGACAGTTTATCTTTGGACAAACAGCGTCCACATGTCTCAAACAACACGTTGACCTCGGCTCTGACCGGTCACTGGTCAGTGATGACTTCGTGACACTGCAAGAAGGGTTATGCATTGGAGAAGAACACCAAGATAGTGTTCTCAAAACAACAGATAGCCACAGAAAGCCTGTAGCTAGTTTGACCTTGCATAGACAGAGAGAGAGAATAGGAGAGTACAGAAGCACATTTAACATGACTGGATTAGGCCAATATAACATTATATTAATTTGACATTTAAAGCAGGTTTAGGACACTAGACAAAGTATGACCAATCAAGATTAACTCTATCATCCATATTATTATTTGTAGTCTTTTTTTTTAAATTAATGCCCTACTTGATCATACTACAGTGTCACACAACAGTAGCAGATCCACAAGCTCGAAATGCGGAGCTTGTGGATCTGCTACTTTTGATACTTTTAAATTTGAATCCTGACATTTGAGGTTTCCCCCCAACAGAGACGATATACAACCCAGAGTTAAAGCTGCATTTTACAACTTTCATGTCTTACATTACATCACATTACCTTGTTTGTGTGTCTGTAGTATGGCCACTGTGGACGTCAAGTGTTCCACCTGGCTCTCACTTAGAGTCAGTCTTCTCTTCACCTCTGGAATTAGAGAAGCAGAATAGATGTGTTTGGCCTGTGACACTCACAAATATATGCTCTAATGCGCTAAAAATAACAGCAACAACAATAATAATAATATTAATAGTAGCCTAATAATAATTATACATTATATATATAACATTTGTTATAGTGGTTTCTAAAGTAGATGTTGCATGTTCACTTGAATTACCTTCATTCTCCGTCTGTAGCACGGCCACCTGCTCCTCTGTAGCCTTCAGCCTGGCTTCTATGCCTCCAATCTTCATCAGCAGTTCACACATATCAGGCTGACAGCTCTTAACGGCTCTATCTACCTCACTGTCATTTTCTTTTGAGTCGAGGATGTTTCCTCTGCTGTTTCTGACACAGCACAACAGAAACACTGGCACAATTAGAAAGGCTCTCATTCTCTATTCGATATGTCTGGACACAGGTCCTAACCTCTTTCATATATCCCCACTTTTGACCCAGACCTAGTATTTATGCAGATCTGTGTGGGAATGTGTTGGTGATAACCACATGTGTACACTGTATCACATGATGCAAGAGACAAGAGAGAGGGTACCAAGCAGGCAGAGATTCTTGTATGGCGCCCTGGGTATATAACTTCATATTTAGCACATTTATTTCTCCTCTTTTTCCTAAACTGGGCACCTTTCTTTTCTTCTCCATCTTGTGTTTATGTTTATATGCTGTATGAATTGTGGTTCATTTCATTGTGTGACTGGTTTTATTAATTGATTGCATTAGTACTGTACAAAGTTGGGTGCGCTAATTGATAGATTCCCCTGTGCCCCTAACCTCAGACCTTGGCCCTCATCCCTCAGTCATCCCCCTTTGCCCTGCTCTGTAGCACCACATCCATGCAGGTGTCCAGAGTGTTGCTGACGGTACGATTTAAGTCTGATACCATACGTCAGTGGACACATACATGTTCAACACCAGCTGAGCCAAGGCCCTGGGTGCACATAAACACACACACGCTATGCTAAACACCTGAAGCTCAATGACGTGCACGTAAATACACAATTAAACGCCTCGATGTGTACATAAACACACGAACATACACTAAACAAGCAGATTGATGCTCAGTGACATGTGCAGTTATATAGTACCTTTATTGAAAGGATAACCCCTTGAGATGTATCATCTCGTTTTCGAAGGGGGTCCTTCACAAATCTCTATTAGCAAGAGAGGTTCAAGTCGTGTTTTCGCCATTATGTGAAAAAATAGAATTGCATATCACCATAATAGTCCCATAATCTTAAACTCCTCTCCTCTCCTCTCCTCTCCTCTCCTCTCCTCTCCTCTCCTCTCCTCCTTCAACCCAGTCCTCATTTATTTATGACTAGTTATGACTCATGGTTTAGCAAAGCTCTTTGGCTATCAGGGTTATAACTTCATTTCAAAAAGTATAATGTCAAGGTATTGTGGCTTGCAGTGAAATTAGCTACAGTATTTATTGAGGCAAACAACCTAATCTCTCACACACACACACACACACACACACACACACACACACACACACACACACACACACACACACACACACACACACACGCCTGCACGCGCACGCACACATTGAATTTGAAATAATAACATCCCAGTGACTTAAAACCTGATTGCCTTTCAGTTTGTGTTAATTATTATCATTTCACAAGAGTAGGCGTCCATATTTCCCGGCACAGACATGGCAACAGTTTGATAAGGTGGGAAATTCATGCAGCTGGTTCTGTTGGCAGAGCTAACAGTGGTGGAAAGTAACTAAGTACATGTACTCAAGTACTGTACTTACTGTAAGTGCAATTTTGAGGTATTTATTTTACTTTACTTGAGTACAGAAAGCACAGAAAGTAGCCTACAGTTTAATACAAATACAATGCTAAAAGGATTGGAACCCAAGGAAGCACTATGGCTAGTTTCCATTGCGGTCCTGTGTATTCAATTCATAGGAACATTTAGTGACAGTGACAGACAAATATACACTACTATGTTTCCAAAGTAAACCCCAATATGGAGCCTATTGCTCTATTCTAACTTGCCCACCATAGTTTTGTCCTGAATTTGAAATATATAACATCCCGTGACTTAAAACCTGATAGCCTTTCAGTTTGTGTTAATTCTTCATTTCATAAGAGTAGGCGTCCAGTATTTCCTGGCACAGACATGGAAACAGTTTGATAAGGTGGGAAATGCATGCAGCTGGTTCTGTTTGCACCAATGGACCAGTTATTTACTTGTCTTTAACAACATGCTGACTCTGATGCCTACGTCAGAGGGCAGACATGGGTTAAATGCGGGGTTGCATTCCAGAGGCAATGACATGTTATAATTATAAATATAATGTACACTTTAATGCTACTTGAATCAACGGAACTCAGTGCTATACTCTTTAAACAACTTGATATCTTGTGGAAGATGTGATTAAGTGTGTTTAGTTAATTGTTCAAGCATTGGCCTTGACATCTCTTGGTCTGTGTAGACTTAATCTCTCAAGAACAGATTCAGAGCCAGTGAAAGAGTAAAAAACAGCAGAGGGCGCTGTTTTTCCTTTTTATTTGGCGATGGGTTCCCAGATTGGTGTAGACTGAGTATATTGTATCTGTATTTCATTAAGATGTTGTATTTATGCAATGATTTATCACACCATATAATCAAGATTGATATAATTTATTTTACATTTTTGCATTTTTAAGTTTGTAACTGTTTTTGTAAAATGTTTCCATGTTATGTAATGTAATTTATTTCTGTGTGGACCCCAGGAGTAGCTGCTGCTATTAGGTAGTAGCTAATGGGGATCCAAATAAACAACAACAACAATCTCTGTTTTATATTACTGTATGTGAGCTAGTGCCATGAGTTTGGTACTTTTTCTGTTTTTCATTAAAAGTATGCAAACCACAACATGGAGCCTATTGCTCTATTTTTACTTGCCCATCAACATTTATATTTTTATAATTGATTTTGGAATTAGTTGTTGAGCTCAATGGTTGAGCTACTTTATTTACTGGGCAAAATAAATACATTAACAGACAATCAATGTCATTCTTCGCCACCAGGGGGCAGCCACATGCAAAAGCACAACAAATGACCAGAAAGAAGAAGAAGAATTGTAAACAGACTAACAGGAAGTGGAGAAGAGGTGACGCCTAGAGATATTTATTGATACTGACATTAACTCTGTTTAATAGAGGAGAATCTTAAGGTTTAAACCTGGTATCATCTTTATAGAGGAGATCTTAAAGTTTACACCTGTTATCATCTTTAAGTGCCGTGTGTTGTTGGTGAGTGACGCCAAATAATACTAGCTGTCTAGCTCCAAAGAAAGCTCCAGATATGTCGAACACAGGAGGACAGATGACCAATGCTCAGTTATTTCAACAGGTTTGTCCGAAACAAACACACACACACACACACTCACTCACTCACTCACTCACTCACTCACTCACTCACTTACTCTCTCTCTTTAACAATGTATTTATCTCCACATAGAAGGACCAGTGAGTAGAGAGCAAACATACATTTTCATATCAATGTCCCCCAAATTGATCCCGTGGGATCAATCCCATAAGAAGAGTGTTGTTGTTAGACAGATGTATGATGTATTATATAATATTAGAACTGTCTATCTATATAACCTACTGTAGGTGGGGAGAAACCCCATGATCTGAATAATCATTATTATACAGTACATTCTCTCATTGGGGTAACTTCTAATGTAGACAGTGAATTAATGTAGAATCCCCTTAAGGACCCCACTTAGAATCATTACAGTAGATTAGCAGTGCCATAGGTCTTCATACCAAAACATAGTACACCAGTTATCATACTGTAGAAGTATAGGTCTTCATCATACCAAAACATAGTACATCAGTTATCATACTGTAGAAGTATAGGTCTTCATACCAAAACATAGTACATCAGTTATCATACTGTAGAAGTATATATCTGGGTCTTCATACCAAAACATAGTACATCAGTTGTCATACTGTAGAAGTATAGGTCTTCATACCAAAACATAGTACAGCAGTTAATGTTATCATATGTAGAAGTAGCAAAGTCTCCACCAGTGGTGGCAAGTAACTAAGTACATTTACTCAAGTACTTAAGTACTATTTTCACCCAAAACCCTAATATCTCCCCCGGCCAAAGGGGCTTAAGATGTTGGCTTTCCACGTCGAGGAAGACCTGGGTTCGAATCCTGGGAGCTACACACATATAACCTCTAGCTGTGAGTAAAGTCATTCTTCCTTCCTTCCTTCTGTTTGCAGATGGCGCTGTTGCGCTGGCTGTCGTCTCAGTCAGACTCCGATAGACAGTCTCTCATCTTTCTGAATGGAGTTCAGGTGGCCAGAGAGCTGTTCAACAGAGTCACCGGCCAGGACCAAGTGGAACAGTACAAGGTAACTAACAACAAACCCAAGCCCTAGAATGTATTCCAAATACACAGCCATAGATCGGTTCTATCCCCGCCCGGTTAGCAGACTGATATTCCAAAACTTCCTTTGGGAAGCACAAATGTATGGGGCACACAATTGGCAGGTGGTGTGATTAATTACCCGACACCAATCGCAACGCACCTGTCAATTGTGTTGTGAAGCTCGTGAAAAAGTGGAGATCATTTACTAAACACACGTTTTCTGCCAGAACTTCCAAATGGTTATGAAACTAGAGGACAATATCTGACTCCAAGTCTTAGTAATTAATTATTGGGTGAGCACTGAGTACACACGCAGCGCAGAGAACTTTTATGCCGCAGAGGTCAGTCAGCTAACCGGACGGGGATGGGACCGATCTATGGCTGTGTATTTAGAATACATGAAATGTATGTAATATCACAGTCATTCTAGGGCTACAACAACCCATGAACCACTTTCAACCGGGCTGGCGTCCGGTCTACAAGCTTACACCACATCGCATTGGGACGTGTGTAATCACAATTATATATTGAATATAACTACCGCCCTGTCCAGTCTATAGCAACAATGGCAGTTTATGAACGATCAGGGGTCATTAATTATGCAAGTAAAATAACGCTGAGGAAGACCTGTTAGGTTGAAACGTGTTGGACAAAACGTTGTTCTGTCCGTGGAGACTAGGTGAATAAACTATGTGAAAAGGACATTTATTGTGTGCTGGCTATTTTCTCACTTTCCTAAAATAACAGGCCTCATTCAGACTCCATTACCAGAACTTTACACCCGGTCACACTCCCTGTCCATAACGTTTTCATCCACTGTCATGAGGACAACATTTTAACCCATTAAGACCGGGAACGCATCTGTGTCATTTTAGATTTCTTTGGCTATTCAAAGATAGCAGATCTTCAAGCTCATAGCGCGGCACCGAGTGCCATGCTATGAGCTTGTATATCTGCTAAATCTGCCAAAAGAAAATCTTAAAATGACACACATGCGTTCCCGCCCGGTCTTAATGGGTTCAAATACCACTGGCAAAAGAAAACACGTACAAAAAAATCCATTGTCCCTCCCTACTGCAATAAGAATGACTACACCGCGGCATGGTTTTAATTGTGTTTTTTTCACAATTTATATTATTGTGAACTTGTATTTTGTCTGTCTTTATGAGTCTTAGCCAAAGTCACAACGTGCACTGTTAAATGTATGACTTCTGTCACACTTCTGTAACAAACAAATCCTGCAAGAGACCAACGTCAAACACTCAATGTGAACAGTCTGGAGTTTATCCCACAGAGTGAAACTTAAGATTTGCAAGATTATGCAATGTTGGGCAAATTGAACAATGGCAATATTACTCAAAGAATTTTGTTGCTTTTAGTTTTTCTTCAGAGAAAGATGTTTTTGAATAGCATAGGAGCTGTTGTGTTCAATGTGTTGTAGAGCTCGACTAATATATTGGTTACGATACGATGTATCGGCCATTATTTAACTTTTTTGACGACATAAGTATTTGGAGTTATGCAGCCGATGTGTCCCGATTATTTTTTTTACCACTTTCTACCTGCCGTCCCTATTTTGGGCATGCAATTATAGGTGGAAAAAATAGATCTACAAGCTCACAATGTGTCTCACAATGTCTCACAACATGACACATTATGAGCTTGTAGATGGGCTATTTTAGATTCCTTTTGAATTGGTCTTAAATTGTTAAAGGCATATAGTATGTAACTTTGCCCTGTGTTTACATACAGTAACAAAACAATAAATACATGTGTGGTGGTGTTTACCTGCAGAAACACACTGCCCTCTCGTTGTATTTTGTATGTTTGTTTTGGTCGCCCCAAAAAACCTCCCCGTCTACCAAAACAAACAGTGAAAATGCCAAAATACAAGAGGGCAGTGTGTTTCTGCAGGTAAACAATAAACACGTATGTGTTTATTTTTGATTTATCAAAACATTCTTTTTATTTATTTTTATAGATTTGTTTTTGCTTATAAGTTAAATGTTTTTCAAAATGACTAGATTATGGCTGCCTGGGAGACTAAACTGAAGCTGTTGTTTTTGTCAGAGCGAGTGCATCCAGAACATCGCTCTATTTGTGCAGCAGAACCCCACCGCCTCAGAGACCCAAATCAACACAGAGGTGGAGAAACATGTTCTGCTGTTTGCTGCCCGTGTCAAAGCCCTGGACTCTGCACCACTATTCTTCTGAACACACACACACACACACACACACACACACACACACACACACACACACACCCATGCACACACACACACCCATTGCACACACAAGAGCATGTGCACGCACACACACACACACACACACAATTTAGACACAGCATATCGTGGCTGTCAGGTGGAAAATGTCCAAAAGCCGTTCACTTTTCTGGAAATGGAAAAACTAAACCATGTTCCAATGGATCCAATGTAGTTATTTGTCACAAGCTCTTGTTAATACTTTTCTGACATGTTTTTGTGCCTCACTTATAAAGTAGATTAGAAGCTGCCAAGCTGGTGAATTGCTTTGAATGTAACTTTTATTGTTAATTTGTCAGCATAATAATTGTGCTACAAAGACATTCCTGTCTCACTACATCGTACCAATCTGGAAGTGAGGTAGCGGTGGGTTGCCTGACCACATTTCTAATGCCTTTTTTTCCAAATGTTTTTTTGATTTATGCAGAAAACACCATCTTTGGTTAACATAAGCATACTTAACTTATATTAAATGTATGTGGTTCAAAAATCGTGAAGTGTTGCTTTCATTATCTTGTTTCAAGATGTGTATTTGTTGTCGCTCGGGTTCATGTGGTAAAAAAACTAACACACATAGGACTGAGTGAACATGCTCCCACAAATTCTAGGTTATTCGTGAATTCAAGGACAATCACATATCCATACCATGTGGAATTGCATCGCTATAGGGAACAGCTGGGTCCAAAGTTTATTTCCTGTTGCTATTTCCAGGCCGTCTGCTACTGATATTCACAAACACTGCAACAGGAAATAATTATTTGGGTCATGCCTGAAGAACACATTTAAACTCTCTCTCTCTCTCTCTCTCTCTCTCTCTCTCTCTCTCTCTCTCTCTCTCTCTCTCTCTCTCTCTACAATCCCATAGCCTGGAGGGACAACTGGCTGGTCTCCTAGGCCAGTGGTTCTCAACCAGTGGTACCCAGCAAAATTAGTTAACGTAGCATCACAATCATTTTAACCACTTAGCTTTGGCTATTAAAAAATTGCAGATATACAAGAGCTTGTAGATCTGCTATTTTTGAAAAATCTTGAAAATGTGTGCAAATCTTTGAAAATACAGTATGTTTTTCAAAGCGAACATTTTTAACTCAAATCTTTGCTTCTGGGGGGTCCCTGGCACAAGATGGGGGTCGGCGGACAAATGTACATGTATTTAGGGGTCCTTGGCATGAAAAAGGTTGAAAACCATTGTCCTAGGCCACCAGTTGACCAGTGCTGTAACTTGGTTTCAACTTGCAACGTGGTTACAACGTGGTTAAACAGGGCTAGGCTACGCCCGGCCAAAAACAAACCAAAAAACTGTGAAAGTGAAAAAGGGCACTGATGGTATTATACTGTCTGGTATTAGACAGGTTTTAAACACAGGGGAAGTGTTAGAAAGGTTGCTATGGTGACGTTCTGACTCACGGTCACAGCGTACAGGAGTGACTCACAGACACACTTTTTATTTCACTGGAAAGCATATTGTCTGCCTTCATTCAGCAGGCAAGGATGCTCTTTGAGAAACGATGTCTGTGTGTGTCTGTGTCTTCTGGCTCCCAAACTATGGAATGAACTCCCCGTAGCAATTAGAACTGCAGACTCACTACCAATCTTCTGCTGTAATCTGAAGACTCACCTTTTCAGACTCCACCTCAGCCCGTAGCACTTGCCCTAGCCTTGACGGCCTTGCACGATTATGCAAAGGCTATGGAGACAGATGCCAGGTCATTGATGTAGATATAGTTTCAATGTAGGCTGATGATTGTTTTTTGGTTTACGTATGTAGTTATTATTAGATTATTGGTTTACTTACGTATTACTTTATTATTAGATTACTATTTTTAAGCATTTGATGTATTATGTGTATTATGATGTATTATGCTTACTGTAATTCGCTCTGGATTAAGAGCGTCTGCTAAATGCCTGTAAACTGTCTGTGTGTACGGTTATGATACAATATGTGTTGTATCCATTGTCAGAGTACCCATTGTACCCAACCCGTTGTCCGAGTACATAATGTAGTACTCATTATCAGTGTATCAGTGTATCAGTACTTGGAGGCCAGTCTATGATGTCAGTACTATGACCAGTGGTGGAAGAAGTACTCACATTATTTACTCAAGTAAAAGTATCAAAGAAAAAAGTAATAGCACTCATAGCAGATCTACTAGCGTTGTAAGCTTGTAGATCAGCTATTTTCATTACATTACACCACTGACTATGACGTCATATTGATAACATCAGGGATTTCCATATGGACATAAAAGGGACACACGCACACACTGAGCTTCATTGATAGATGCGACCATGACTGACAGGAAGGCAGTGATAAAGAACGCAGACATGTCTGAGGACATGCAGAAAGGTGCAGTGGACTGCGCTGCGCAGGCCATGGAGAAGCATAACATCGAGAAGGACATCGCTGCCTATATCAAAAAGGAGTTTGACAAGAAGCACAACCCCACATGGCATTGCATCGTGGGAAGGGACTTTGGCAGCTACGTGACACACGAGACAAAGCACTTCGTCTACTTCTACCTGGGTCAAGTGGCTATTCTCCTCTTCAAGTCTGGCTGAAACCAGCCACATGCCTTCTTAACCCTACTTTTATTTCCAACCCTAACGTGCCTGACCCAATGCTATGTTTGCCCAAGCCTTTTTCTTTTCAGATCGTCTGCTTTAAAAAAAAGAAAACCTCTTATTCCTTTACATTTGCCCAAGCAACTGGGAGCAACCACGGGAGAAGGCCTTTTAGAGCCACATGCGGCTCTAGAGCAGCAGGTTTACCTTTTATTTTTCTACCCACCACACTGACAACGATGGTGGAAGGAGCGTTGCTCCTGTTTGTACTGTGATACAGATGGCTAGGGCAGTGGTTCTAAAACCTTTTCATGTCAAGGACCCCCAAATTGACACTTATTAGCCCGCGGACCCCCATTTGAAAAGATATGCCAGGGACCCCCATGAGAGAAGATTTTTTACGGCTCTAGCAGTGATTCTCAACCATTTTAATTTCAAGGACCCCCAGTTTGACATGCATTAGGGCTACGGACCCCCATTTAATGGCATTTCTATCTCTTGGACCTCAATTTATATTGTAAAACCTATGTTAATTTAACTCTCAGAGTTACAGACCCATAAGGGTCCATTTGGTTCCTAATCTATCATTTAGCTGGGGACCCCCTGGAACTCCCTCGAGGACCCCTGGGGGTCCCCGGACCCCACTTTGAGAACCAATGGGCTAGGGGCCATTCTCATGCACATGCACACACCCACATACACTCCAACACGACACAGACAATACACTCACTCACTCACTCACTCACTCACTTATTCAGAATGCTCATTGTTCTAGCATAATACTGACTCATACTTTACAAACATTATTTGGCTGTGCGCTGATGCATGGACCTCGTACATTAGCTTATATGTATACTATACGTTGTATGATACATTGCTTTTCATGGAATTGCCTAATTAGCAGGAGATGTTTGTTAAAATGTTATCGCACAGTTTGCGTAAAAATGTCTTGACTGTTGCTTATAATTAATAAAGAGTAGTATACCAAAGGAAAAATAAATAAAAGGGACACAGACAGACAGACAGACAGATACAGAGATCTCCATATATGGGCATAAGATGGATTGGACACAGATGGACAGATATGGAGATTTGCATCTTTATAGATAGTTCCGGACCGACTTCCCACTCAGGATGTGTTGATTAAGCTTTGTCTCAGAATGTCTTTGAAGAAACTGTGACACTACAGAGAAATCACATCCATGAAGAGATAAATTATGTAGAGGAGAGTTGACAGTGACAGTAATAGAGATATAAGACAGATTGTCTTGTTCAGTGAAGGTCCAGTTCAGAGAAAAAAATGTGTGACTGAATCCCCTGGAGACAGAAATGCATCCAATGATGTTGTTCATTCTGTTCTGGAGCTCAGGTAGGACTCTGTTTTAATACTTACAATTTACAATTCAGGAATCTAGAAGACGCTCTTAATCCAGAGTGATTCACAGTGAGCAAGGTAAACACAAGGTAATACATCAAATGTATAGAAATAGTCATCTAGTATAACAGTATAACAATAATCTGTACAAACTACACACGATAGGATGCCAGGTCTACAAATACTTGTTTGTTGATGTCACTTGATTGTAAAATATGTTGCTCATCGTCTTTAAATCACAACAAAATATATCTCTGACTTGCTTTTACTACATGTGAACCTTTGAGATCTGTCAGGTCACCCATGTAGGACCAACAAATGGTGCGTTGTGTGCTTAATATTTTCAATATTATTTGACAATTTGGCCAATGTTTGACCAGTTTTTATAGTGTAGTTTGTTTATTACTTTTGATGCAGTAATGATACTTTTAAATGTAATTAAATTTTTTTTAAATTAGGTATTAGGTATTAAAAGTCCTTAGATTGTCATCTGGGAACCCCCTCAAAATCAATGGCCTAATAATAATAATGATAATAAATATATTTCTTATGAGAAGACAAAACTGGAACTGGAACACTATAAATTTAACCCTCACTCTCTCTCTCTCTCTCTCTCTCTCTCTCTCTCTCTCTCTCTCTCTCTCTCTCTCTCTCTCTCTCTCTCTCCTGATTTTCAGTTAGGCTACTGTCAGAGCTAGAGAGATGGGGAGACTCCTGTCCTCTCTGAGAGTTACCAAATTTAGAGTACTACCTACGTCATAGATACGTCATAAACGTCATAAAAAAGACTGACATCACAGCCTGTCCAAGATTCACATGAAGCCACAACATTCCGCATGGGGGGAGATTCTCGAGATAGCCTACCAATGAAGTGATTTTTTTTCCTGCTGATAAGAGATAAGTCACTGACACGGTTGTGTGTTTCAGTGGTGGCCGTAGGGAGGTGAAGGGATGCCACGGTCAGTGTTGCCATGTTTGCTTATTATAAGCGACTTTGGGCTTGTTTTTCTTCAAAGTTTCTTGGTAGTTGCAGGTTGCGTTTTTTTGCGCTTGTTTCTAAAGTGCAGTTGCTTATTTGGACTTTCAATTGTGTGGTAACATTACATAGGTAATAACATAAAAAATGTTATCAAGAAAAGAAACCCACATTTCTGACCGAAAAGGTATAGGCTGAAGCATTGCTTATTACGCCTACCCTTTTACAAAACAAAGAAAAGTTAAAGTGAAAATGGAGAGAAAAAAAAAAAGAAAAAATGGAAACAAGGTACAAGGACAAGACACTTTTCTGTATGTCAAGGACCCCCAGTCCTCACTCAGATTAATGTATTTGTCCGCAGACCCCCATCTGAAAATATCTTGCGATTTGTGTTGTTAAAATGTTTCAAAAAATATTCCAAAATGACTAGATTTTTGTTTTTCTTTTGAAAATAGCAGCTCGAGCTTGAGCTTGTACCTGGTTGCGGATTTCTCTCGCAAAACCTGGCAACACTGCACTGATTTTAAACGCATGCGTGATTGTAGCGCCTCTGAATAGAGTAAAGTGGTCCATGTTAGGGACAAAACGGAACTTCCAGTTCAGTTCAGTGACGTTTGTTTCAAGATAAAAAACATTTAAAAAACATATAGGCTACACGTTACCGTTACATTAAACATTCATTGTTGTGGAGAAGCAAGCGACACTCGTTTTATCACACAGAGAGTATAGCCAGTTATAGCCTATATATTTGGCTTAGGCCTACATTTTACATGCCAAATGGATATTGTTACAATGCAAAACTTACGAAATACATTAAGTATTCCTGAGGAATGCCAGCTTTAATTTAGCACACCCTTCTAATCTATTATACTGTATATTGTTCCATATAACTGATTGATTGTATACATTATTTAAAAAATAAAGTGAGCACAGGTCTCCGCCAGGTCAGGTAGGTTATTGTGGCCCAACAATGTTCGGAATTTGTCAATCAGGATGTAAAATGAAAAATCAGACGGATCCGTCTTGATCACATGCCTATAAAGATAATGTGTACCGATTTGCGTGATGTTTGGAATTTTTTTAGGAGTAATATAAAAAAAAGTTTTGCAAAAATCGGCCTCCTGGTGGCGCTATAATAGGGCAATGTTAAAAGGGTGGCATTTGCAGTGCGAATGTGCGTGCAAAGTTTCACTGAAATCACTGCGTTCATGATTTGCGCTTCTGTGGCATTTGTTCAAAACGTGCCACTCCTGCACACTTGTTGTCAATCTTAGCCAATCAGGATGGAATATTAAAAATCAAACAGATCTGTTTTGATCACAGGACTATAGAGATCATGTGTACCGATTTGCATGAAATTTTAATAAAATCTGAATGAGTAATATCAAATCGCTTTTTACATAAGTCGGCCTCCTGGTGGCGCTATAAAAGGCAGATGTGAAAAATGCAGGGCAGAGGTTCCTTGGCCTGTAGGGAGTGCACAACGTTTTACACAGATCGGTGCAGTTATAGGTAAATATACGAATCGGCCTGTTATAGCGCCACCATGAGGCTGATTTGAAAAATCTCAAGTGGCATTTCTTTGTCGGCCTAGTGGAAATGTGCGTGCAGAATTTCACGGAAGTCGCACGCTGTGTTCATGATTTGAGGCATTTTATTCAAAACGGAGTAGTCCTGCAAACTTTGGAAGCCAATCATAGCCAATCAAGATGGAATATGAAAAATCTGAAAGATACGTTTTGTTTAATGATTAAAGAGATATTGTGTACCGATTTGCATGATGTTTGGACAAAATCTGTAGGAGTACTGTCAAAACATTTGCAAAAATTGGTCTCCTGGTGGCGCTATAACAGGCCCATGTGAAAAACATGGGGCAGAGGTTCTGCTCTGGCATCCAGGGAGTGTGTGTGCACAGTTTCACTGTGAACAAGCCAACGGTGCCGGAGATTAGCTGTTCACAGACGGACAGGGTGCAAAACATAGTCTCGACAAAAAAGGCTTTTATTTTGTTAAACACCAGAAGAACGTATGGTTACCCTTACATTGTTGCGACCTCTTAACAGATTGATACATTCTATCCAGTGGAGATCTTGATGAGCTGCTCCAAATTGATTCTCCGAAGCCCTGATCGTGTTTGTTTAAGTTTTTAAACGGTAGATTCTTCAAGGACCGAGTGGATTCTGAAACCAGACAGTTGATAAAAAAAAAAACGTTATTGTAGCCTCTACTGTAAATAGTGAATAATAGTTGTGAGCAGAATGATGGCACGGCCAAAGAAAAAAGCAGTTGTGTGGTTTTAACATCAGTTTCACATCATCATCATCAGAAGGAGAAGAAGGAAGGAAACGCCTGGATATAAAAGAAGAAGAGAGAGAAGATACATCGTTAATGCTGTTGCTTTGATCATTTCACTTTGTGTGTGTGTGTCCCGCACCGATCGGCCCGACAGACAGAGGGTTGTTGACATACATTTTTCCATTTAGAAGATGGAGGTGACATTCCTGCTGTCCCAGTACTGCTGGGTCCAGTTCCTCTGCTGTGTGTGTGTGGTGCTGCTGGACACTGGAGTCACACCAGGTGAGGACTCACTCACCTGATACACAATAACACTTTGAACTTTCACACCTTTCTTTTTAGTGTGTATTGTTATGGAATCAGTTGTTATAGTTATAATAGGCTATAGTTGTTGTAGTAGTAGTGGTGGTGGTGGTAGATGTCTGGAATAACGACACGACACTCACTTGCTGACTCATTTTAAGGTGACTGTCTGTACTTCATACCATGAATGGGTTTTTTTTTTTTAGAGCAAAAGGAGTCCTTGGGTTTATGCGATGCTCTGCATGTGTAGACAGAGTATTTTGCCAGGGTCTGTATGTCTGTTTGTTGGCTTGAGCATTGGCTTTCAAAGTGGGGTACGGGGACCCCCAGGGGTCCTTGGGGGTGGGGTCCCTGACACAAAACATTTTCAAATGGGGGTCCACGGCCAAATACTTATTAATTAGGGGGTCCTTGACATGAAAAGGTTTGAGATCCAATGGTCTAGTCTAGAGACTGTTTTAGCCTTTAGCCAGGATATCTGTCTGTCTGTCTGTCTGTTTGTAGTCTGCATACTGTTATAGCCAGACTGTTTTAGCCAGTCTTTATGTCTGTCTGTCTGTCTGTCTGTCTGTCTGTCTGTCTGTCTGTATGTCTGTCGTCTGTAGTCTACAGACTAGTTTTAACTAGGGGTCAGACTGTTTTGCACGATGGGATAGGATACACTGTATGAGCCTGTGTGTGGCAGACTACTAGACTGTAACATGAGCTCTCACTGTTGGAGTGTGCTGAAACGTAAAAACAAAGTAATCCTATTAGAACCTGAGCTTATATAGCAACAAATACAACATGCATATTTCACCAACATGGATGCCCCATCTGTATACATACATTCATACTGTACATTCATTATAACTACACTTCACAGTCACCAGTCTCCACAGGCTTTGATTTAACAGACCAGTAATTCTCAAATGGCTTCATACTTGGGAGACCAATTTAGTGTTGGTGAAGTGAAGCTGAACTGACCCAATATAATTTATTAAACTATTATATTAATCTATTAGATAGTTATTTGTGTCAAAGCCCTGAGCCTGAACACCCCGGCGCAACACAGAAAAGGCCAGTCCGCACCAATGCAACTCCTTGCAACAAAACCCTTTTAAGGCCAGGCTGGGTAATATATAGAAATGTATAATCATCTATCATTGTAATTGTGTAACTGGATTTTTTTTGTACATTTATGAATCGTGATCATTTTGTTGTCTAAATTAATAATAATAACACAGTAATAACACATCATTCTTATAGAACACTTACTTGCTACATGCCCAAAGAACCAACAACGCCATAAGGCAATTACTAAGTCCAATTTCTATCATATTTGAGAATGCCAGCTGAAAATGACAGTCCTAGTTTGTCAGTCCAATTAAACTAGACCATTTAACATGTGATGTGATTGATCACACTTTAACAGATGTTGTGATATTTATACATAATCAGAAGATAGTTTTCTGGTTATTGTGATGAGGACACACCAGTCAGAGGTGCATTGGGAAATGTTGTGCTATGTTGTTGATAAAGGTTCATAGAGAGGTCGATCTCATGCTTGACACTGGGTGAAATGATTATGACAGAGACAAAGTAAACACTCCTAGAGTAGTAAGTTAAATAACTACTGTCCTTTTCTGATATTCTTTCTATTCTGGTTATGTCACTTCCTCCGTGCATGATCTTTCTAGGATCAAAGGGATATTGTGTCCACTGATCTACGAGCTGATCCTGGCTTGTGCTCCTTAATATTGGTTGAAATGTCGCTGATCAGTCATGTGTCGCTTCTTTGGGGCTTGTTTTCATAGACTTGGCAACACTGTTCTGTTCACCCACCCCCCCTGGCAGAGTCAGACAATGTGTTAAAGTGAAGGGAATGTGATGAGAGTACCACAACTCAAGTCTCAACAAGTAGAGTCTCTGCACCGAGTGCACTGCTGCTCACAGTGCTCAGAAGAGCTTATATGAACAGGAAAAAAAACATCTATTGTTTAGGGACTTTTTATTTAGGGAGGCATGGGCAGCATACAGCCACGTTTTGGCAGAGCCTATACGCGAAGGAAGGCTCAGCCGAAACGCACATGCATGCTGACATTTCCATGCAGTGCTTGAGATCTTTCTGTTTATAAGACCAATGTGTTAAGCCCAATTAAGCCAGGCTACATAACCAAGAACACTGTAAGAACCTAAGATTTCAAATGACTCAACAGTCTCCTATAGTCCCTACTCAGAGACTGTACATGCTGCTTGATTTTGTAGGATAGTGTTCCAGGCGGTGGTAGCTGAGGATTGTGGGTATTTTCAGATGGCTGTGGCTAGCCTCCAGGTCACAATGAGGTTAAGAAGCTTAGCAACACTGGCTGCTAGGACTTTGTCCAGACAGCCGTCATCGCTGCCATCGCTGGTCCCTCCCTAGGCTGGATGAGAAACGAGGAGGGTTGGGCGAGAGGTTAAGGTTTGCTACACTTTCCTGTAAAAGACCTGCTAACTGCAGATAGGCTACGTCAACAAGGGGAAACCCTTGTTGACGGCCTAAGCCCCAGGAAGGGTAATAGGCGTAAGTAAGTAAGGACTTTGTACAGAAGCCACAATAATAACACCACAGTTACTGGTACAGAAGTCTACCTGTACAATATCTATCTTTATGACTAATTGAGTGTCAATCCATGTACCTTATCAGTCTCGTTCATTCAGCATGGTCAATGAGGGTTATCTATTAAAGCTGTAAGTGTACTAACAGGGTTTGTACACTTGGGTTGACATGGCATCATCTTGTTATAGCCTGGTTATAATAGAAATATGATTAAAATGTTTTGATATATTTGAAAATATACTTTGGAAACTGGAAATATATTATTATAGTAATGCAATTTTGTGAAAATATATATTTATTATGACACATTTCCTGTGTATTTTGAAACGTGGACTACACAACTAGTCTCCACTACTACAGTATACTGTATAATTGTATAATTGTAACATACACTAGACTGTATAACCAAAAGTCAGTGGACAACCGTTCTTATCAGTGTTTCTAATTAGTGCCCATTTAATGGCACTCTTAATGCTGCAGCTACAGTCAGTGACATTAGATAAATTCAATTTTATCACTGCAGCCTGCAGAAGTCCATTTCCTGTTTCATAATGACAATCCCCCGTGCCCCAACATGAAGTGTCTGACCTCACTAACGCTGTGGAAGACTACCGGTAAATGGAAGCAAATTTGCAGCAGCAATGGTCCTACCAGTGAAAAGACATCCCAGAAGTGGAGAGTGTTGCAAAAGGGCAAACCAACTCCACTTTAACGCGTTAATTCTTTCTATTCAGCCACACGACCATCAATTACTTAATGTAACTTCTATCCCGGATTTGAACCCGGTTTCCTGCGCAAGTGCAGAATTTATTTTTACCATTGGGGACACAGGGAGACAAAATACAACCACCCCAATTGTATAAGTTATATTGTATTAACATACTCTATCATACAGATTGGACAAAATTAAATTGTATTAATTAAAACTATTTTACGTAGTGAGGCTTTAATGACTTAAGCCTACATACACACTTCATCATACGACAAATAGGAAAACAATGCAGATCTACAAGATCACAATCGTCACATCACGACAGGCTGTGAGTTTTCTTTCACTGCCAGACTTATTTCTGGCTGCGTGCACCCACTGCCAGCGATTTTTCTATTTTCTTACCTTTTGAAGTAGTCACAGAATATTCATCTCCAGTATGATCAATCCCCTGATAGTTGGTAATCACAGGGTGTTTCACTGTGCTTCCGCGGGAAAAAATAGTTAAGAGAACTCTAAATGATGTCCTTGTAACCACAGTACCACAGCTAGTGTGTAGTTATGTTGGTAAATGTATTCTTAAATGATCTGTACCTTTTTGACCTGTAACCTAGGGGCCAAGAGTTACTACCATGTGTTGTTGTCAATACAGATTGCTAGAGTGCTAAAATAGCGTATGGCTCAGTATATAAACTGAGGTCAGACCTGATGTGCGCTGGGTCAGACAGGACACATGTTGTACACGTAAGTCTACCTCATTGTACTCAAGTACTAAATCTCTCACACTTTGAAATCCGAGTTGTTGTCTCTGCCTCGTTTGTGTGCTTATGTTTTCTGAGTGCCTCAATACAGAACCACTTTGACATCTTTCAGTGGGTTCACCAAAATAATTCTTACATCGTCAGCATGGTTCCAAGTTCCTAGTTTCCTAGTGTCGTGGAATTCTGGATCAATCAGCAATCGATGAGGCACATAGGAGTCGAGACAATATTCTAGTTGGTGATGATTATGCTTTATGTTACATGATATCATGGTCAGAAGTACATTAACACTGTCAGTGGTACGGTAGTTCTGCCTCGAGCACAGGGTAGAGATCATAGTTATACTGTAGCTGCTTCAAGGACAAACTGAACCATAACAAGATAGGCTGTACCAAAACAATAGCTATTAGGCCAATATCATAATGTATTGTAGAAGTATTATAAGTGATGGTAACATCTGAAGATTCGATATAAGCAGCCATATAATTTCTTCCATACTAGTTAAGCAATTTTGTAATATATTTCTCAAGACAAATTCTATGAAAACTAAACTATGGTTTCTCCTTGTTCACAACAGAACTTTGTTCTCACATCTTTAATGTTTATTTACTGGAACTGTAGGGTTTTTATTGGGTCGGTGTGGTTCTTACTGGGACAGAAGTGGTTTTTACTGCACCAATAGTGGTCTTTACTGGGTTGGTGTGTGGTTCTTACTGGGGCAGCAGTGGTTTTTACTGCACCAATAGTTGTTGTTACTGGGACAGAAGTGGCTTTTACTGGAACAGTAGTGTTTTTACTGGATCCGTAGTGGGTTTTAACTGGGTCAGGAGTGGTTTGTCAGGCAATTCTGTGGTTGGCAACAAACACATGAATAAACAGAAAGAACATGATAATGAGATCAGGTGAGGTCTGTGGTTGTGATAAATGTCAGGTGTCAGTTTAGATCCACCAGTTTGAGGGCAACTGAGAGGGAGAGACAGACAGTAGGACAGCGGAGGGGAGACAGTGCAGGAGAGACAGATACAGTAGTAGGGCAGCTGAGAGGGAGACAGCGTAGGAGAGACAGACAGTAGGACAGCTGAGAGGGAGCTAGTGTAAGAGAGACAGACAGTAGGACAGCTGAGAGGAAGACTCTCGAATACATTTATTGACCAACAAGCCTGGAAAATCACCATTGATCTCATTAGATACAGTACAAAAAACATCTCATCACATCACAACAATTGTACAACAATTAATACGACATACATGAGATTTCTTGCACTAGGTAGTAGGAACAAAACATACCCTATGCCTGATTTATACTTAGTTGTGTGCCGGTGTCTCGTACGGAAAATAACAGATCTAGAAGCTCAAAATGTGTCGTACTGTCTGTGACGTGTGGATTTTCTATATTCGGTGCGTGACACGATGAGCAACCAAGTATAACTATTTATAGATCTTTCTGTTTGTCAGGGGTACTCTCTGTAGCATTAGCCTGGTAAACCCTCCCTCCGGAAATCTAATTTCTATTTGATTCCTGGAGTGAGTCTGGCATGAACCGCCTCTCTGCAATATTGGCTGTGTATGCCAAACGGACGCGCCTATCAGCGTCGTCGCACATCGTTCTGTGATTGACAGCGACAGTTGGCCAATCAGGTGGCGAGTTCGAGTGAGCCCAAAACACGAACGGCAGCCATCTTTTTCTGTGGGCAGTTTTCTCCGCTATTTTTTTACTTCAAAAAGCTCTCTAACTTCTATTTTGAGGCACGGAATTTACTTATAAGATATCGTTTGGATAGAATTGAGTTGTTTAACTTCATATATGTGGTCAATTAATCATGACAAAGCCTATTTAAAAAAAAAAAAATAGAGAACCGGTAGGGGCGGGCAGTGACACCATTGTACCCGAAAAAGGCAACCCATTTTGGGTATGGCTGTCTCAAAAGTCCCGTCGCGTCACATTAAGACTGGTGAACTGCTGATTGGCTGAAGGGGAAAAATTATCATTGGCTGAAGGGGTTGTCAGTCAACGGTATTACTCCCGCCCAACTCCAGCACAGCCAATATTGCAGACAGGCGGATCAGGCCAGACTCACTCCTGAAATGAAATGGAATTGAGATTTCCGGAGGGAGGGTTTACCAGGCTACTGTAGCATCACCCTGAGGGGAGCAGCTCAAACTCTCAAAAGTCTTTGGTGGCACCAATATGGACAAAGCTTTCCTCCACACAGCGGTACTGTGAAGGTCGTCCGATTCCTTTTTTTTTATTTTAAGATATCTTTGGGGGCTTTTCTGCCTTTTATTTGGATAGTACAGTGGAGAGAGACAGGAAACGGGGAGAGAGACGGGGAGTGACACGCAGCAAAGGTCGTCGGGGCTCGGGAACCGTAACCGCGACTCGCTGTCATGCTGCATTAGATCAAATGATGTGGTGTGTGCGCCTTATGATGTGGTATGCGCCATAACCCATTCGATCCGGGAACGCATACTGTGTCATTTTAGATTTTTATCTCTAACCATTATTTTATACTTTGGGCTATTCAAAAATAGCAGATCTACAAGCTCATAGCGCTTTTCTTTAAAAATCGTAACAATTTGTGCAAATCTTTGAATATATGTTTTTTAAAGCAAACATTTTAAACTCAAATCTTTGCTAAATCCTAACTTTTTTTTAAAAAATACGGTAGCACTTTACAATAATGACCCGTTATAAAGCATTTATAAACGTTTATAAGCAGTTTGTAGACTATTAACAAATCATTAACAACCTGTTTGTTGACATTCGTAAATGATTACTAAAACCTTTATAACTACAGTTACAAATCATTTATAAAGTATTAGTAAGTAGTGAACTATTCATGAATAAGCCATTTATATACATTTGTAAATGATTATTAAATCATTTGTAACGACCCATTCTAAAGCATTTATAAACGTTTATAAGCAGTTTGTAGACTATTAACAAATCATTAACAACCTGTTTATTGACATTTGTAAATGATTACTAAAACATTTATAACTACAGTTACAAATCATCTATAAAGGTATTAGTAAGTAGTAAACTATTCATGAATAAGCCATGTATAATACATCTGTAAATGATTATTAAATCATTTGTAACTGATGTTACATAATATATACAAGCTATTGGTAGCTTGTTCATGTTTAACATATGCTTTGTTAAACATTCCTAAAGTATCTATAAATCCTTAGTACATGTTATTATGTGCCCTATAGTAAAGTGAAGACAGTTAATCATTTACAACTGTCTGTTAATGTATTTGTTCATGTTTAACATATGCTTTGTAAAACATTCCTAAAATATCTATAAATCCTTTGTACATGTTATTATGTGCCCTACAGTAAAGTGAAGACAGTTCATCATTTATGACTGTCTGTTAATGTGGACTTTCTCCTTACCTGTTGCAAACTACCTGGCTTTCATGAATGCAGATACCAAACAATTACTAGAATTATCTTTCATGTTTAATATATGATTCGTAAGACATTCGTAAAGAGTATGTAAACCATTTGCAGACGCTATCATGGGCCTGAGCCTAGTTGCTTCTTTTGGACTCATAGACCTGTCCGCTTGTTTCTTTTGCAAAATCTGGCAACACACTGATTACCTGCATTACACCTGCAGTAGCCTACTAGGGAGGAAGTGAACAGTGATGCAGTTGCAGACTGGACAGAAATATGTCTAATTCATGTTTGTTTTAACTGTCTTGTTGCAGGTGATCGAGTAACATAAAATGGCTAATCTTACACACATGAAGTAGCATTATGACCAGGGGGTATTTTGATGGTGGCTGTTTGTATCCACAATGTTTGTTTTGATGTGTAGGCTAGTAATGTCCTCCATGCTTAGCAGTTTAGCTTAGCAGCTAAAGCTAACTTGCACTGGGAGGTGGTGACTGCAGAGGCTCCTAGCTGCTACTCTGTGATTCTGTTGTGATGAATTTCTTTGTTTAAATGTTAGTGTGTGTGCTGTGGCCAAGAGTTGCTACATTCTATATCTTAATGAATTGTTTTATACTTTTATACTCTATAACGTTACTTCTGCCACTTTTTGATGTCACATGTTTTACTAATCATTGTTAAACATGAAATAATAATGCATAGTCTTCACTTTACAACAAGGCCCATGATAACGTTTAAAAATGGTCAACATACTCTTTACGAATGTCTTACGAATCATATATTAAACGTGAAAGATAATTCTAGTAATTGTTTGGTGTCTGCATTCATGAAAGCCAGGTAGTTTGCAACAGGTAAGGAGAAAGTCACATTAACAGACAGTTGTAAATGATGAACTGTCTTCACTTTACTATAGGGCACATAATAACATGTACTAAGGATTTATAGATATTTTAGGAATGTTTTACAAAGCATATGTTAAACATGAACAAACACATTAACAGACAGTTGTAAATGATGAACTGTCTTCACTTTACTATAGGGCACATAATAACATGTACTAAGGATTTATAGATACTTTAGGAATGTTTTACAAAGCATATGTTAAACATGAACAAACACATTAACAGACAGTTGTAAATGATGAACTGTCTTCACTTTACTATAGGGCACATAATAACATGTACTAAGGATTTATAGATACTTTAGGAATGTTTTACAAAGCATATGTTAAACATGAACAAACACATTAACAGACAGTTGTAAATGATGAACTGTCTTCACTTTACTAGAGGGCACATAATAACATGTACTAAGGATTTATAGATACTTTAGGAATGTTTAACAAAGCATATGTTAAACATGAACAAGCTACCAATAGCTTGTATATATTATGTAACATCAGTTACAAATGATTTAATAATCATTTACAGATGTATAATACATGGCTTATTCATGAATAGTTTTACTACTTACTAATACTTTTATAGATGATTTGTAACCGTAGTTATAAAGGTTTTAGTAATCATTTACAAATGTCAATACACAGGTTGTTAATGATTTGTTAATAGTCTACAAACTGCTTATAAACGTTTATAAATGCTTTAGAATGGGTCGTTACAAATGATTTAATAATCATTTACAGATGTATATAAATGGCTTATTCATGAATAGTTCTCTACTTACTAATACTTTATAAATGATGTGTAACTGTAGTTATAAAGGTTTTAGTAATCATTTACGAATGTCAACAAACAGGTTGTTAATGATTTGTTAATAGTCTACAAACTGCTTATAAACATTTATAAATGCTTTATAACGGGTCATTATTGTAAAGTGCTACCAAAAATGCTTATGTTGCTATAATATCAGTGGTTCTCAAACCTTTTCATGTCAAGGACCACCCAAAATGATATGTATTTGGCCGTGGACCCCCCCCCCCATCTCAAAATATTTTGTTCCAGGGACCCCCACCAGAAGCAAAGCTTTGAGTTAAAAATGTATATATATATTCAAAGATTTGCACACATTTTCACGATTTGTTTTCAAAACAAAATCTACGACCATCCCGACCACCTTTGCTTCGTGTCACACTTTGTTTACTATCAAATAAAGACAGAAAAAGACAAAGATAATTATAAAAATATTCTATCAGCCTGACAGTCATAACCTTTTTCCAAAAGGTTATGACTGAACCCAAACCCTGTCAATTTCCTAATGAAAAGTCTTTGACCAGCTTTCTTAATCAACACTGTCTGTGAAACTCAATTTGTCATCCATATTTGTCTGTGTCCTTGGAAAGGCAGACAGCAGAAAATCTGAGTTGGAAACGGTGTAGGAGAGACAGACAGTAGGAAAGCTGAGAGGGAGACCGTGTAGGAGAGACAGACGGGAGACAGTGTAGGAGAGACAGACAGTAGGAAAGCTGTGAGGGAGACCGTGTAGGAGAGACAGAGACGTTAGGAGAGCTGAGAGAGAGACAGTGTAGTAGGGACAGACAGTAGGACAGCTCAGAGAGGGACAAGGCATCAGTGGTGTCTCTGAAAAAAGCTATTTAAGCGTCAGAATGTTTGGAACATTGTGTGGCTTGTGGGTGAACGGGTCCAATACAGTTCAGTGACCATGGAGCAAAATAATCGTTTAAAATCTGTGTTCACGTTCACTCTCCCATTGGAATTAATAGACTCCCACCTAACTTCGATCTCCTAAAAAGGCGGCCGCCTACGTCACGCAGATACTGGAAGTAAACTGGAGACGGCAGGTCTTTTTTTTTGTCTTGGTTTTTACATTGACAATGTGACAGACCGTGCGTGTGTCTTCTTCTCTAGGGTCCGCCTCCAAGCAGACGGCACACCTCTCTTCCTATCAGCTGGTCGTACCACGGCCAATAGGAAACAAGCTGAGGAGGGATGTCGGCAGCACACCACCCAATCAGGTACCAGATCCCTCTCCTCTCCTCTCCTCTCCTCTCCTCTCCTCTCCTCTCCTCTCCTCTCCTCTCCTCTCCTCTCCTCTCCTCTCCCCTCCTCTCCCTCCATTATACAACACATGTGTGTCACGTCAGGTCACATGACTATATCTGGCTCACTGCCACTTCCTGTGTGCGCCCCCTTTGAACCTTTGACCACAGGAAGAGAAAGCTAAGCACAATAACGGCTGACCGATCCAATTTTCTTCCTCTCTGCTGGACCTGACACGACCTTTGGCAGCAGTATACACACTTCTGCCCTGCGGTGCTGTTTATATACCAGGCTGTGCGTGTGTGTGTGTGTGTGTGTGTGTGTGTGTGCGTGCGAGCGTGCATGCGTGTGTGTGTGTGTGTGTGTGTTGGGGGTGGGGTCGCTGTCGAGGCAGAACACACACAGAGACACACACTCAACAACTCTTCCTGAACCCAGACTGGCATTATTAGAGAGAGAGCAGCAGAGCTGTGGATTTGTAAATGTTGAAGAACCCACTCAATATAACAAACAACAGTTTTAGGATCATTAAGACTTACGGCGTTGGGGTGGCGCAGTGGTAAAGTCCCTGCCCACCACCACAGAGGTTGTGGGTTCGAATCCACCGTGGTGCAAACGGCTTTATCGGGCGTCTATGCGAACACAATTGTCACCAATATTACACCAATATATTGGTCATTGCATGTAATACTACAGGCTGGGGGCGGCACGTGTCAGTAGGGAGTGTTGGGCGGGAGGAGTAGGACGAAGACCCTACGTCCTCCCGGTGGGGACTCCTCACTGGTAGGTGAGTCAGCAGGATACAACACAGAAATGTGTGTGGGGAGGAATGAATTTGCATAATGACTAAATTGGGGAGAAAAAGGGGCTAAAAAATTATTGTCTACTCTAAATTTAGAAATAAATAAATCTCAGTCACAACTTATAATTTGTCAGCAAACTAAGCTGTCACTGTGGTCTGGAGAGGGAGGGTTTGGAGGCAGGGACGCTCAATTAGCATCTTTGGTTTCTTTGGCTATTTCCCCAGAGTTTCGGCCCCCTAAAACCAGCATGGCATTGTTTACTCTGTTTACTATTGCTGTCTCTTGCAGCCAATTCTGTCAACCAGAATTGGTCTGCAATACCAGACTGAACACAGTGTCGTTGTCAGCGGACAACAAGAGACATGCTTGTTTTGGGAACTATACTGACATCTTTGACTGATTCAGAAATGATGCAATCCACGTAATGACGCAAAGTTAAGTTTCACAGAACAGCAAACGTGATTCACGGCACTATCATCTGCCGTAACCGTTTCTACTTTGCACAGTGCAGCCAGAGGAGGAACAGCCGGTGTTGTTTCGTTATCTCGATATTTGTTTATTTAGATCACATGATCTGCAAGCGAAGCTTTCTGCTGTGGTCTGTCTGAAAGAAAACTGCTAGGATCAGTAAATGATGCCACCACCATATCACACAGACCTTTATGTGTAGCCGACAGAAGCACTTAATTATGGATGACGTGACAGGCTGATGCCTGCGACTTGTCTACTGCAGGGGAATATGTGGGGAATGTGAACGACTCTTTAGTTTATTAGGAAAATAATTTTTTGACTAAAGAGAAACTGTCTCTCCGATGCACATTTTGCAGAGGCTTGCCAAGCAGAGTTGGCAAGCCACGGTGGACGGAATAGGTTATCACCCGTTTTGAAATTGCACAAAATACTTGATAATGACATGCACATTAGGCTAGTGTGTACACACTGACCACTTCATTCATTTTCGCTGATGATGTCCATTGGCTTAAAACTTAATACACATTTTGGCTTAATACATGATGTACGATATACATTATGACATTTTTGGTGCTTATGTTTGCAATTACAGTTCCTTTTAATGCACATTTACCATATAAAAATGTCCAAACAGCAAGTTTGTTTCCTGAGGGGTAGATTACATATGGCTGGGGAGTGGGGGAGTGGTTGGGGTGGAGTTAACTGCCTATTGTTCCCACCCACTACCTGCCTGTGAAAAGTGTGCAACGCCTCAAGAATTTAAAGGGATTTTCTTGACTTAAGGTGTACTGTGGCATGTACCAACATTCAAATAAGTATAGCTTTTTGAACTATTTTTTGATTTCAATGTATGACACATCATTTGAAAGTTTACAATCTGCACTTCTTCAATCAAAAGAAAAAAACAAAAACAAAGGAATAATTACCGTAACCCATTAAAACCAGGAAGCATCTGTGTCATTTTAGAATTTAACCACTTTAACCACATTTTATACTTTGGCTATTCATAAATAGCAGATATACAAGCTCATAGCGCGTCACTTCGTGCTGCGCTATGAGCTTGTACATTTACAATTTAAAAAAATCATGAACATTTGTGCAAATCTTTTAATATATATATATATATATATTTTAACACAAACAATCTTTGCTTCTGGGGGGTCCCTGGAACAATATATTGAGATGGGGGTCCGCGGCCAAATACTTATCATTTTGGGGGTCCTTGACATGAAAAGGCTTGAGCACCACTGATATAGCAACATATGTATGTTAGGATTTAGAAGACATTAGAATCAGGTCTTAATGGGTTAACCTTACTGGGGACCAACACACTAGCTGCTGTCACAAATGTACTTGTGGCTTTTGCTATGTGGTCAAGAAGACAAAAAGGGAATGAGGATGAGAGGTCTCCTGTAGACAGTCAGTTTTTCTATGGAGTTTGTAGGCTACGGTTCACTGGTATTGAGGCTGTTGGGCCACTGGAGATTGGGGGAGTAAACTTCTCCAAAAAGAAGCCTATTAGATTACAGACTGTGTATTTGTTTATTTAATTTGTTTATTTACTGAGTATTGGAGAGTACGTGCTGAATATTGCGACATACTCAACTGAAAACCACCTTAGCTAACCACATACATACTGTATTGTTCTTTCCTATCTTGTCTATCATTGTGTTCCAAATCTCATCACCCGAGTGACAGGAAGAAGCGTTGTGCACTTGAGACTAGACACTTCATTCCAAAGAAAACATCTGGTGGCCTTTTTGCCTGCCTCTGCTATATCGAAATGACTGGAGCCTAAATCCAGTCATTTCGATGGCGTGGGTTTCGTATCCCATTGCTGTCACCAAATTGAGTTCAAATTCTGTCACTCAGTCTGAAGATGATGTAGATGAGAGGAGTGGAGACCAAAACCAAGCTGATACCATTTTACAGTAGCAAAGGATAACGATGCATCGTGGAACAAACTGAAGTCAGACAACAAAGATGCTTGAGTTCATTGAAGGAAGTCACAGAGTATTTATATGTTACAGGTACACATGTTCATATAAGAGTTGCACAATATAACAGTGGCCGTCACATGGGTCTGACAATAGGTACATGAAATATAGCAGAAGCAGGCAAAGAGACCACCAGATGATTCCATCTGAGCACAGTTACAAGTAGGCTCCAAATAATAAAGGAAATAATAAAGGAACATTATCATAGGTCCAGTATTTCTAATAAATAAATAAAGTGCACAACAAGCTCTCTAACTGGTACTGCTTTCCATTGCGTTGGAATCAACGTATGAGAGGTTACTATCTCACATTAAAAATGGCATAAGGGAGGACCGGCCGGTGGATGTTCTGTACATCATGGATTGAGAGTACATGATGCCTGTACCTTTGTTTCTGAGCTATTTATCCTATTCCAGGAAGCACAACAGAAAGGGAGAAGAGAAAACACACACATGCACGCGTGCGACTCCTCCGTACTAGCATTGTTTAGTCTTAGAGAGGGCAAGAGAGTTGAGGAGGAATTTTTATAATTATAAGACCGGTCCATGTCCAATCTTTAGCCAGAGGTGGACAGTAACGGAGTAAATTTACTTGAGTACTGTACTTAAGTACATATTCTGAGGATCTGTACTTTACCTGAGTATTAGATTTCTTTGATATTTATTACTCTTACTCGAGTACATTTTCAAGACAAATATTTTACTTTTACTCAAGTGAATTTCAAGGAAGGCTGAAAAGTACAAGTTACTTTTAAGTTTGCTGGTTGTTGTTTTTCCCCCTAAAATGCAATGGGCCACATGTTGTGTGTCCAATATTGCCTTGTTTAAAAAAAGAGAATCCAGCAAACAGCCCAAACAAAGTAGTCCATTGAAGTAGATAGGGACAACTCCTGTTGTCGAGGTAAGCACAACATTTTAGATCCCTTTAGAGCAGGGGTTTTCAACAGGTGGTCCGTGGACCACTTGTGGTCCCTGAAGGTATTGCATGTGGTCTCTGACCATGATGCAATATGTATTTTTCTTCTTGTTCCATGGAACAGTGCATATTATCGACCTGGTGACCTATGATGACATGTCAATGTTGTCAGTTTCTGGGAAGTCGGAGGTCAAGAAATTCCACAGAAAAGGGAGTTAGAATCTCAAGAAGGGGAAGTGTACCGGATTGCCTGATGGAGTCATCATTATTAGGAAATGTGGCCATATAATTGCATGTGTCTGTGTAGTCCATGGACCACTGGTTGAGAAACAGTGCGATGTATCATGGAATGCATGCATACAGCAGCAAGTGTTAGCAAAGCACTAATCTTAGCTCTAATCTCACCCAACACAACAGTGGTCCCCAGGTTGATTCTTAATCAGGGTGGTGGTCCCTGGTTCACAATCAGTTGAAAACCCCTGCTTTAGAGAGACAGTTTAAAACTATAAATCTCACTGGAGTTTAGGCTAGCACTAGTATTTAGCACATAGCAGTGACATATGTACTTTTTTGCCTTGAATATTCTTGAAAGGCAAAGAGTGACATGCTTTGTTTTTTGCCTTGAAAACAATGCATGCGCCTTGAATGGGGAAACGTTTTTATTTTATTAGGACTCACAAAATGTCCCTGGGCTGGGACCCATTCAAATGAAAACTCCTGGGTCCTGACACTGCACTAACTACATTGAAAACCTAACATCACTGCTACTGCTTAGATGAGTTATTTTGTTGCATTGGCATTGCTGAGGGTTTAGACATGTTTTAGTTTGTTCAAGACAGTATATTTAAATGTAATATTTTGTGGTTATTTGGTTATTCTGTGCTGCACCACTAGGCTATAAAGATATTAATTTAGATTACTCGTTTGAACCAATGCTGCACTAATTTGACTTGTGATTTTAAAAAGCCATATAAAAAATTACAGCAATTCATTGATGTGAAAAATAAGAAATGTACTTTTACTTTTACTTGTACTTGTACTTAAGTATTTTTAAAAGCATTTACTCTTGAATACTTAAGTACATTTAAAAGCAAGGACTTTTTTACTCTTACTTGAGTAATATTTTGACTGAGCTACTTTTACTTGTAGTGGAGTAAATTTAACCAGGAGTGCTCTGTACTCTTAATCAAGTACTGGGGTCGAGTACTCTGTCCACCTCTGTCTTTAGCTATCGATAGTAAGTTACTATGTGTGCAGTGTGTGAATGAAGTCATTCATGATGTGGTGAAGTTTCACTGTACAATACAGATTGGCTGCTTGTGTTCATGACATGTCATAGTGTGGTTAAACTAGGAAAATAGGAAATAGTGATCTGTATATATATTTCACCTACAACAACAAAAGTGTTTCACAAAAACATTGTTGCTGTAATTATTATTATTATTTTTTACATGCATAGATTTTCAACTACATCCCAATTTTCTTGCTCTTCATAACTTTCACCTTTACTTCACCAGGCTCTAAAGGCTTTTGTGGCTCAGAGGGGCTCCTGTTTTGTATGTTTTGTTTTCTGTTTTGTCATGTACTGTATATAGCATCATGAGCTGTGATTAATCTACTTTTGAGGGGACAAACACAAACACACACGCACACAGAGACAGACTGACATAAATACATACAAACTCTGTTCTAGAAGAAAATTTAAAAAATAAGAAATAATGAGAATCATTAAATAAACATTCCCATGTAGAGACAGCCTGCTCTGTCAGATGGGGGCGAGGGTGGCTGCTCTGGCCTCTTGGGTTTTGTAGTCTCCTGCTGACTTCCTGTACTCATTAGCCACTTTATCCAGCTATGTGTGTGTGTGTGTGTGTGTGTGTGTGTGTGTGTGTGTGTGTGTGTGTGTGTGTGTGTGTGTGTGTGTGTGTGTGTGTGTGTGTGTGTGTGTGTGTGTGTGTGTGTGTGTGTGTGTGTGTGTGTGTGTGTGTGTGTGTGTGTGTGTGTGTGTGTGTGTGTGTTGTAGGCTCCGCATCACCCATGTTTTACGAGTTGGAATAAAACATGGATATACCATGTTACCAACCATTATAGTACCAAATGAAACCAAAAGATTAGACCAAAATAAGCAAATAATGACACCTCTGGCAGAGGAGAACCATTTTGTAGATGCACAGTTGCTCTTGGTTTCTTTCTTTCTTTCTTTCACACTGAGGAACAGATGTGTGAATTTGTGTATTGCTCTCTGTCTCTCCAGGTGTCCTACAGTATACCTGTTGACGGGAAGGAACATGTGGTGCACCTACATAGGAATGAGTGAGTTTTACACTACACCAGCTGTTCTTCTCTCTCTCTCCTCCTCCCATCTCCTCTAATCTAATCTCCTTTTCTCTCATCTACTCTACATCTACTCTAGAATCAAGACGGTTTTATTTGTCAGTATATAAGCAGGGAAATGTTGTTGAGACTTGTTGTTTATCCTCCTCTCCTCTCCTCTCCTCTCCTCTCCTCTCCTCTCCTCTCCTCTCCTCTCCTCTCCTCTCCTCTCATCATTATCATGTATTTTCAGAATGTTGCTCCCCGATGACTTCGTTGTCTATTCCTACAATAAAGACGGAAAGCTGGTCACAACTAGACCACCTGTGCAGGTAACACACACACACACACACACACACACACACACACACACACACACACACACACACACACACACACACACACACACACACACACACACACACACACACTCACACACACACGTTCTTCTGGGCTCGGAGCCCATCCGAAAGCAGTTCTGAGCAACCAGGAAATAGCAGAGTGTGTTGGGGGGGGGGGGGGGGGGGGGTTAAGGGCCCAAGTGTATGAGGGGAAAGCAGGAAGTAAGCGTGTGTCTGTTCAAAAGAACTTTCCCACACAACGCACTGTGGGTGTGTGGGTGTGTGTGTGTGTGTGTGTGTGTGTGTGTGTGTGTGTGTGTGTGTGTGTGCGTGACTGCGTGTGTGTGTGAGAACATTATTATTTCCTTTCTCTCCTGTGATGACTCCTCCTTACAGCTCAGTGAGAGAGAAAGAGAGATGAGGTCATTTCTGGGAAGACATGGAAGTTATTTGGCATTGTTGGGAGCCAGCACGCAGACACACACACACACACACACACACACACACACACACACACACACACACACACACACACACACACACACACACACACACACACACACACACACACACACACATATACAGTGTCTCACACACACGGTCACACACACTCATGCAAATAGGAAGTGCTTCATAAGCTCCTATGGGAGTCATACGGGAAGTGTGTGCGGATGCTGTATTTTGTGTGTGTGTGTGTGTCTAATAGGGATGAGCCTTAGGCCTTTTAAAAAATAATAAAGGAAGTTGCACTAGGGCTGGGTGATATTGGGGAAAAATAACTAGAATAATGTCTTCCATTATGTTTAAACATCATAATATCTGTATGGACAATCACATGTTAAGATGCGCTAGTTGTTGATGCTCATCACATGCATTTCAGCTGCCATCTCCAAGTATTTTAGAATACAGATTAAGTAATAGTCTTATGGTGTTAATTTAGACAACAATCCTCAACTATCATCTCAATCACAAGTCATAATATTTAAAAACAAGATCCACCTGGATCTCAGATTTCATGTGGCCAGTCTCTGACGTCTATGACGTCAGTATATAAACAGAACTGGGCAAAGTTCACGCAAATTGGCCTTGTCAGACATCGGTTGACGTCAGTGTAAGTCATCGTTGTTTGGCAACAGTTTCTGCTGTGTGTGACATCTCTCTTGATCAGTGAGGGAGAGAAAGAGAGGGAGGGAGAGACGGTAAGAGATAGGGAAGAGGGGGAAGGAAAGAGGCTGAGGGAGAGAGAGAGGGAGGTTGTGACATCCAAGCAGAGTCTTATCACTATCAGTGATGGAGGGAGAGAGGGGAAGGTGAGGGAGGAAGGGGGAGAGAGAGCCTATTTCACCCTCGCAATAATGCTGCGATGTGGCCAATGCTGTCCGTGTGTGAGTGCATTCATTAAATTATCTTGTCTACCCCTAATTTCTCCCTGACTTGGAGGAGCTCGTTTTAGCACTAAAAGTGCTTTGTGAGTGAATTACTCTTGCGCCTACAGTTTATGAATTAGAACTGACACGACCATTACTTCTTAATGTAGCCCTAAATTGGCCCTAAATTGGCCACTAAACTATTTCCTTTTCCCCTATTGATATTATTCTAGTTTGGTATGTTTTTGGCCATCCATATAATTTACAATTTAGGCATTTAGCAGTCACTTTTATCCTATAGATTGACTTAAAAGGTGCAAGATTAGAGTAAAAGTCACTCGTGTCAACAAACGACAGGGTGATTTGTCAGCAGGATTTCAATTTACGACAGTGATCACGTAAATAGAGTGCAAGGAAGACAATCAAGCGTTACAAAGAAACTAGTATACTGGGTTTAACATCAAAGCTAGCATCTGTCTAAACAGCATGCTATCTAAAGAACATTCTTAGCATTTGTGGACAAGCAAGCAGTGTACAGTGTGTGTTTTTGTTTTTGTTTTTCAGAAGCACTGTCATTACCAGGGTTATGTTGAAGACATGCAGGACTCGTCTGTTGCAATGAGCATCTGTAACGGACTCAGGTATACTCAAGACACACGCGCACACGCACACGCACACGCACACGCACACGCACACACACACACACACACACACACACACACACACACACATGGGGCGGGCGTCGCTGGGTGAGTAGAGACGCCGTGTGGTAATCAGAAGGTCACCGGGTCCCCTAACTGCTCCCCCTCAAGCGTTCATCATAACCACCTGAGCAGCCATCACCTGGGTGAAGCTGAAACACATTTGACCCTGCTGGATTTTACATTCATGTAAAAGATATACACCAAATCAAATATGCCTCCACATTGCCTGCAAATATTGTATATCTGAACGGGCTTTTTCGCTTTCAATCTTTCTCTCATTTAATTGTCCACTTATCTCTCTCTGTCCTCCAGCTAACCTTTCTCTGTCTCTCTCTGTGTCCTCTCTCTGTCTCTCTCCAATCTCTGTCCTTACACTATCCTCTCTTTCTCTCTCTCCACTCTCTCTGTTCTTGCACTATCCTCTCTCTCTCTCTCTCTCTCTCTCTCTCTCTCTCTCTCTCTCTCTCTCTCTCTCTCTCTCTCTCTCTCTCTCTCTCTCTCTCTCTCTCTCTCTCTCTCTCTCTCTCTCTCTCTCTCTCTCTCTCTGTCCTCTGCCTGTCCTTTCTCTCTTTCACGCTGTGTGTCTCCACTCAAATTCAAATTAGCTTTATTGGCAGGACAATCACATGTGATTCGTTCTCTCTGTCCTGTCCTGTCCTCTCTTTCTTTTTCGCAACATCCACACTAATACGTTTTTGAGCGAACACAGGAGGGGGGCCTAGACTATTATAGAGGACACGTTGTGACTGATAAAACCTGATCGGTAAACAAACTTCGCTTGAGCTTATTTTTCTCTAAGTCTACTGTATACGCGCAGTGGTGGAAAAGTACATTGCAGTGTTAATACTGCAATGTAGAAATACTCCATTACAACAAGTATAAGTCCGGAATTAAAAATTGACTCGAGTAAAAGCACAAAAGTATTGGCATAAAAATGTACTTAAAGTACCAAAAGTAAAATAACTCATTATGCAGAATGTCCCATTTTACAAGTTTTTAAAAAGAAAACTTTAGAAAATAGCAGATCTACAAGCTCACAATGCGTCACATTGTAAGCTTGTAGATCGGCTATTTCCAGATGGCCAAAATATATGTAGGGCTGAAGTGGTTTTGTAATAATAATCAAAATCTAAGTAACTAGTAACTCAAGTTTTCAAATAATTGTAGTTGAGTAAAAGTACAATATTTGCCTCTGAGATGTAGTGGAGTAGAAAAGTACGGTACTTGAGTAAATGTACACCACTGTTTATAAGAAGGATAATAATTAATCATCAATTAACTTTGATTACAAAGAGCTTTTCAAAACACTCAGAGTCACAAAGTGTAGGATAAACGTCTCTAAACATCAATAAACACAAATATCATTTACTATAAGCTATACAAGGAAGTTATATAAAAGAGGCAATGAAAACAATGACAAGGCCTTGATATAAAAGCAGGTTTTCAGAAGTGATATTAAAAGATGGCACTGACTTTGCTAGGCTTACGTTCTCAGGCAGGGTGTTTAGTTCCAAAGCCTAGGTGGCTGGGCTGCAAAATCACAATCACCCCAGGTGATGACAGTCTCTCTTTCTATTTATAACTCATTATTCTTCTGGCAGATGGCACACACACACTCACACACTAATCACAATGTATCTTCATACTATTGAGTCATTTACACACAAATGCATCCCACGCACTCCTAGTGTGTGTGTGTGTGTGTGTGTGTGTGTGTGTGTGTGTGTGTGTGTGTGTGTGTGTGTGTGTGTGTGTGTGTGTGTGTGTGTGTGTGTGTGTGTGTGTGTGTGTGTGTGTGTGTGTGTGTGTGTGTGTGTGTGTGTGTGTGTGTGTGTGCGTGCGTGTGTGCGCTAGAATACAAGACACACACACACACACACCTAGATGCTCACGACACAAACAGATCCTTTTGTGAAATACAGTTGTGTTGTGGGTGAAGGCTGATCTTCAGCAGTCACACCTGGTCTGAGTCCAGACTAAATGGACTCTAGGACTGGAAGTAAATAATGTGTAAATCAGTCATCCACACACGCACACACACACACACACACACACACACACACACACACACACACTCAAGGGAGAGCCCTGTCATGACAACATTTCCATTATTCATTCATTCAACCTTTGTTTAAAATTCTCTGAGAGATCATTGAGGGAGACCCTCATTTACAATGATGCCGAGATGCATATAAATAACATAAGAACAACAAAGAAAGACAATATGTTGACAACAATCAGTTAGAACAGCTGCATGTGAAAGCAATCAGTTAAAACAGTTGCACGTGAAAGCAATCAGTTAAAACAGTTGCATGTTGACAGCAATCAGTTAAAACAGTTGCATGTTGACAGCAATCAGTTAAAACAGTTGCATACAGGTAAGGAACGGTTATTAAGTAAATTCCTAAAATGGCCAATAGATGCTAGAGTATTTAGTTTAAGATGTTGTTGCAAGAGGTTCCAAGAACCAGAGGGTAGGTACCCTCACAAAAAACATGCAGTAATCCTGGTCTCTATACCGCCTCCCCCTGGTCAGCCGGGGTGCCTGATGGAGGGGAAAGGAACTGGTTGGAATAACGTGTTCCTTCCACGCGCTACGTCCTGCCAGCTGTCAGGTGATAAGAAGCGGCTTGCTAGCTCCTCGTGCATTGAAGGAGGCATGAGCTCAGTTCTGGGCTCTCTCTAGGCTGGCAGAGGGAGAGTAGCGCCCAGGATTACATAGGCAATTGGCACTGGGTGGAAAAATGGGTTACAAAATCGTGGGATATATATATATTTTTTTAAAGAACCAGGTGCACCAATGCTGAAAGCTCTGGCTTGTAACATCTTGCCCCTTATATATATATAAATATGTTTGAACCAACAACATGACATGTGTCCCCGAGCGTGGTTCACTGGGTTTTGGGCAGTAATATTGTTTTTCATATTGTCAAACAGTCCCCAAACAATACTGGGCTGTAAGGTTGGTATTACCAGGTAATGCAAAAAAACTAAACAGAACAAACAACATTGCCGGGGTCTGGAGGGAGCCGTAATATAATCGCTGCCCAGAGCCATTGAGACAGCTCAGCTGTCAATGAGGGTTCAGAAACACTACTGTTGGTTTTGGTAATACATTATTATTTGGCAATACATTATTTTTATATTAATAGTATTTGTTTACATTATACACCATTCCATTTGGCCCGATGGATTGAGATCAGAGCCATCTCATTGGCTCTGATGTTGCTTTCTAGAAAAACATTACACTATGTGCTGTTTGCACTGCATCTCGTAGTGACAGTATTGATACTGTCAGGCCTAATTTGTCTCTCTCTTTACATCTCTCTCTCTCTCTTTCGCTGTCCGTCTCTATCAGAGGAGTGTTGCACTTCACCAATGACAGTTACGGTATTGAGCCTTCAGACTCCGCCCCCGACCAGCACCTGCTGTACCGCCTCCAGGATGTGACATCACAGCCCAGGGGGTGTGGCACGGCACACGCTGGCCACGGCCACGACCCCGCCAACGCCACGGAGCATGCTCAGTACGAGTCGGAAGACATCCCCCACAGACATCACACTGTCAGCCAGCATGTCCGGGTACAGACACACGCACGCACGCACGCACGCACGCACGCACGCACGCACGCACGCACGCACGCACGCACGCACGCACGCACGCACGCACGCACGCACGCACGCACGCACGCACGCACGCACGCACGCACGCACGCACGCACGCACGCACGCACTATAAGATGTTATGCATGTGCTCTATGGCTATCCTTGACTAAAGACATTATTAGTTGAATAATTGTGATAGGAATGTATTAACCAATCCATTAGTTGAATAATTGTCATAGAAATGTATTAACCAATCCATTAGTTGATTTAATCAACAAATTTGCAGACAGTTATGCACAGACCAGTCTATTCAGGTTAACTGACCATTGTAATGTGAATTTTACAATGGCTACTGCAAATATTGAAACGAATAGACTGATGGAAGTAAAGGGTTAAATCTAGAGTTTTCAAGAGATTTGTATTTGTCAGTTTTGGCCAACAAATGCAGACTCAGAGCAAACTTATAAACGCATTAATAAGAACAAACAAACGCATTGCCAAGACAACGTTATTTTCGGCAGTTCTCTTCAATTGAATTGAATTGCATGAGAAAAAGGTTTACATTGCTAAAGCAAGTGTCAAAATATAGTAAAAGCAATTTAATTAAAACTGGGGAAAGTATGTACAGTTGGAGGGGGTACAGCATAGTGTTAAACAGAGCTATATTGCAACGTTATACATGTTATAAATCGGTACAGATAGAGATGCAGTGCAGGAAACTCAATGGTTAGTAGTCCTTAGGGTGGTGGTTGTATTCCATTGGGTTAGGGTTAGGGTCTTTTATCAACAGTTCACACATCTTGCTGCTGTGTTCGCACATTGTTGTGTTTCTACCAGTAGGTTTGGGAGTTTTTTGTCGTTGGTCATGTTTTCAAACTCACTGTGGGGGTACATCCAAGATTTTCTAACTAGCTGAACATCACTACAGACAGAGACACCAATGCTAACATCATGAGTCAGACTCGTTAGACTGCGCTCGTGATTTATCTTGTGTAATTTCCATAATATGCCCACAGTGTACCACCGACAGGTTGTGATTGAGGAAGTTATGAGAAAACAAAGCTCTATAATCGCTTATCTGAGGGAGTACAAATACAACCAGATGGCAATTAATTCATGGAGAGAGAGATAGCACACATGATGTGACCACTGTGTTCTGGTGCCAGAAATGATGAAATCTCAGAGACAAAGCAAGTCGGATAACATGAGATAAGACCTTTCATTGATCCTGCGGGGGATTCGGAAGCACAGCAGTTAAGATACAGGGCAAGAAAAGGTACTGTAGATACAGCAAGGTAAAAGACATCACATTCAACGCAACACTATCAATAATTGACAAAACATACAATATACAACACACACCCCCAGCAGTGCTTGCATAGTGCAAGACAAAGGAAAATACAAGATAACGCATAGTAAGCATGTCGGATAGTGAGATTGGGAGCTCGGATCCATGGCAAAATCACAGATTCAGCAGGGTATACCAGTGGTTCTCAACCTGTGGGTCAGGACCCCCAGGGGGGTCCTCACATGATTTTGGGGGGTCCCCAGATGACAGTGAAGTGACAATTTAAGGACTTTTAAAACCTTTTTAATACCTCAAGAAAAGAAAAAAGACTGTTACTGCATCAAAAGTAATCAACAAACTATAGTATAAAAACTGGCCAAACATTGGCCAAATTGTCAAATAATATAAATAGACGATCAACAAGCTCACAACGCCTCGCAACGCGAGGCGTTGTGAGCTTGTTGATCTGTTATTTTCACAATATTTATCTGTGGAACCGAGTCAAACAAAATGTAATGCCCCAACTCCTACATCCCAAGTCCTTTAGGGTGGGGGGGTCACGGCCTGAAAAGGTTGAGAACCACTGATATATGGAGCTGAGATCCATGGTAAAATCACAGTTCCAGCAGGGTATACAATGGGCAGGGTCTAATGTTCAGAACTCAGCAGAGCTGCAGTGAGTATAAGACAGTTTATAAAACAGAGAACTTTGTTCTTTTCAGGAAAGACCTGCTGAACCGAAGTTGAAAAAATATCATTTGTAGAATGCGGCAAGCTTAACCACTTTGAACCCTAACATCCCTAACCTAGGGCAAACGCTTTGCAAATATGGCAGATGTACAAACTCAGAACTCCAGCAGACTTAGCAGCTTTGTGGTTAGAGTGTCTAGGTCGGGGTTCAATCCCTTGGCTGGATCATAGCAAAGTCTATAAAAATGGGACCCAATGCCTCCCTGCTTAGCACTCAGCATCAAGGGTTGGAATGGGGGTAACATAAGTACCTGCGACATACTAGCGTCATTTCCAGGGGATGTACTTCTGTGTTTTCTGTATATCATGGCTGGGGAATGTACTTGTACATCAAGCCGCTTCACACTACAGAAACAGGAGATGGGCTCCTGCCCTATGGGCCACATGGCTCGGGATTAGTTTAAAACAGTGGGTTGCGCACATCCAGTTCGTTGATCCAGTACACAGACAAAATGACATGGTACGACGTTTCGACCACAGTTGGCCTTCATCAGGTGGCTCGGGAACCATTGGTTCCCATAAGGCTAGTTAGTTACTTAAATGGTAAAATGGTAAATGGTGCGTTTTTATATAGCGCTTTTATCCAAAGCGCTTTACATTGATTGTGCCATTAACCCATTCACACACACACATTCATACACCGATGGCGGAGGAAACCATGCAAGGCACCAACCTGCTCATCGGGAGCAATTAGGGGTTCAGCGTCTTGCTCAAGGACACTTCGACACTAACTCTAGGGGAGCGCCCCAGCCCGGGATCGAACTGGGAACCTTGCGGTTTTCCAGTTCACACTACCCGGCCACTCTACCCCTGAGCCACTGCCGCCCCACTTACTTATAGACTCCTGGGAGTCAATGAAGTAAATAGGGTTTAAGTGGTTAAGACCAAACCGCCTATGAGGGGACAGCCCTTTAATTATGCATATCATATAACTGTGTGTGTGTGTGTGTGTGTCTCAACAGTCAAAGCGTGGAATTCTACCTCAAACTCACTATGTGGAACTGCTGCTTGTCGTTGACAACGAGAGGGTGAGTACAACACACACCTCCCAGTACAACACAACACACATCTCAACCAGTCTTCCAGTACAACTATTATAACTACCTCTCTCTGTCTCTCTAGTTTACCTATATGAATAGGAATGAGACCGCTATTAGAGAGGAGATGGTTCACCTCGCCAACTATATCGACAGTGTGAGTATGGATGAATGATGAAGCATGCATGGAGAAATGTCCTTTCTGATGATTATAACTGACATTATGGCATATTCACTAGACTAGTTAATATCTACAAGACTAGTTCTAATGTACTACTAGACTATTTGCTAAGTCTTTTATGTGAATAACACATTTATTACTTTAAGTATAACATGCCAAAGCGTTTGATATTCGATTGAGGTGAAAATGTTTTCATAAATCAAATGACTGTGATAAACTTTCCATCTAATAGAATTGACACAATGACCGACAGGAATGATGTTCATATGTAACTACTATAACTCCAAAGAACAGTGTAAACTGTTGTGCCCTTCTTTACCCTTGCAGGGTTGACTGCCGGTGCGGTGGTCTGAAAAACATAAAGGAGAACTGGCAGAAAAAGACTCGCTCGCTGCATAAAATAAATAACATTTATAAAATAAAGGTCCCAGGACAGAAACGTTTGCTAATTTTATTCACCCCTCACTATGAGCACAGAGCACTTTATGAGCATATTAAAATAAAATAAATAATATTTTCTTAACTCTTTGACTGCCAGAGTATTTTCATAAAGTACTCCCCAGTGCCAGCGATTTTCGTGGCTGTGACGTTGTCTCAGATCGGCGATCGGCCTGCAGTACGATGTGATACACGACGCAGATGACTGTTCGTCATCCAGACCAAAGAAAATAGAACTAGAGCTCTCCGTGCGTTTTTTATACCGTGTGAAAAACCGTGTGTTTCCCTATTCTCGCCTAAAATGCCTAAAAAAGAAAACCGGAAACCGGAAACCGGAAACGGAATCTGCGTCATGTAAGTATTTTTGTAACATAAATCACATTCAGTTCAGTTCTTAATTTATGTCTCATTCTGTCTCTGTCTCTGTCTCTCTCTCTCTCTCTCTCTCTCTCTCTCTCTCTCTCTCTCTCTCTCTCTCTCTCTCTCTCTCTCTCTCTGTCTTCCAAATCTCTGTCTGTCTGTCCATCAGATATACATCCAGTTGAATGTGCGCGTGGTCCTGGTGGGCTTGGAGATCTGGTCTCAGCAGAACCACATCAGCACTGAAGGCTCAGCAGGAGAAGTTCTGAGTCGCTTCACCCAGTGGAGAGAGAAAGACCTGGTCCCCAGACGCAGACATGACTCAGCACAGCTCATCCTGTAGGCACACACACGCACACACACACACACACACACACACACACACACACACACACACACACACACACACACACACACACACACACACACACACACACACACACACACACACACACACACACACACACACATACACACACATTTGTATTACTATAGTTATGAGGACAGCATTGAAAATAGCAGAAATAGCCGACCTACAAACTCAAAACGCGTCACATCGTGACACGTTTTGAGCTTGTAGATCTGCTATTTCCACTATTTTTAAAAAATGTCAAAATGTATGAAGATATTTCAACGTGGCAATGATTATGACCATTATACAAAAAAGAATGGGATTATCTCAAATAATTGCGATTAGGCGATTATGTCATAATTGTGACAGGCCTAATCTAAAAGCTCACAACATGACGCAGCTTTTACATCGGCTATTTTCCGGTTGCGCGACACCGGCGTGATAGGAATGAGTTAATGGGGAAAGTTCAGGTCGGGAGACAGAAACAGACAAAGAAAAATAAACACATTAAACTGTAATCTGAGTTCCCAGAAGCTTCTCGCTTCTGCAAAAAACGGGAAGAGCATTAATTAAACTGTAGCTGCTGGCAGTGGCTGCTGTATTTTCTGTGTAATTTACAGAGCACAGCGTTTAGAGTACATTCGTCTTACGTGTTGCACAAATGGCATCATTAACCCTTTGAGACCGGGAACGCATCTGTGTCATTTTAGATTTCTTTGGCTATAAAAAAAATAGCATACAAGCTCATTGCCGCGCTATTAGCTTGTAGATCTTTTTGAAAAGTTGTGAAAATTTGTGCAAATCTTTGAATATTTATATTTTTAAAGTGAACATTTGTAACTCAAATCTTTGCTTCTGGGGATTCTACAAATGTCTTCTAAATCCGTTGCTATAATATCAGTGGTTCTCAAACTTTTTCATGTCAAGGATCACCCAAAATGATATGTATTTGGCCACGGACCCCTATCTCAAAATATTTGGGTCCAGGGACCCCCCCAGCAAAGATTTGAGTTACAAATGTTCGCTTAAATTTTCACGATTTTTCGAAAATAGCAGATCTACAAGCTCATACCTATGCTATGCTATTTTTTGAATAGCCAAATAAATCTAAAAATGACACACAGATGCGTTCCCGGTCTTAATGGGTTAAATCAGAGGCAGAGTTGGAATAGAAATATCACTCAGTACTTGATAGCATAATAGGTCTGCACAGTGCTGCTGGTGGTACTTGTATCTTTAAACCACAAGGCCACACATATATTATCATGTTTTATCACAGTGAGGCACGCATCCCTGTGCAACTTAATAGCTTGTGAACAAGTAGCCAACATATCTTTGCTGTCGGGTGGAAACCCGACAGCAAAACTTTTTTATTATTGTTTTAAAAACATTTCAAAGTAGTGAAAATAGTGCAATCTACAAGCTCACAAGGCATCATGCCTTGTGAGCTTTTTTCACTACTTTTGTGCGTATAATGAAGTATTAATTTTAAACATTTAAAACATAAAAAAGTTGAAATATGGAGATACAAGGTTTCTACCCAACAGCAACGATATACTGTATCTGCATTGTATAACTAGTATCTATCAAAAGCACACACACACACACACACACACACACACACACACACACACACACACACACACACACACACACACACACACACACACACACACACACACACACACACACACACACACACATATAGATGGTAGATGTGTGGAGATGAAAATGATGATGATGATGATGTTGTTGTTGCAGGAGGAAGGCCTTCGGAGGAACAGCTGGCATGGCCTTCGTCTCCACCGTGTGTTCCAGGAGCCATGGGGGCGGGATCAATGCCGTATGTCACTTCCTGTTCTGTTCCTAAGATCACTTTAATGTGAAAATAAACTCTCCTCTCTCTCTCTCTCTCTCTCTCTCTCTCTCTCTCTCTCTCTCTCTCTCTCTCTCTCTCTCTCTCTCTCTCTATGTTTCTGTCTGCATCTGTCTGTCTGTATGTACATTTTTTTCTGCCCTGCCAAAGAAAACAACTGACAGATCACAACTTGTTCAAAACACATCAGCCAGAGTTTTAACTAAAACTACTAAGATGATAGAACATATTACTCCAGTTCTAGCTTCATTACTTTGGCTCCCGGTTGTTTTTAGGATTGATTTTGAAATTATTTTACTTATTTATTTATTTATAAAGCTCTAAATGGTCTGTCACCTTCCTACATCTATGACTGCCTGCCTAGATATGTTCCAAACCACCCCTACCTATTTCTTCACTCTTGCTTTTAGTTGATTTTTAAATCAGTTTTTATTCATGTCCTCACTGTTTTGTGTGATTCACTGCCCTTTTTGCATTTGTTTTAATGTTTTATGCTTTTGCTTTTCTTTTTGTTTTATTGTTAAATTAGTTGTACTTTTTCTGTAAATGTATTCTTGCTCTGTAAAGCACTTTGAGCTGCATCTCATGTCATGAAAGGTGCTATACAAATAAAGTTTATTATTATTATGTATGTAACTCACTCTCTCTCTCTCCCCCTGTAGTTCACTAATAACAACGTGCCCTCCTTTGCATCCATCGTGTCTCATGAGTTGGGTCATAACCTTGGGATGAATCACGATGACGGCAGAGATTGCACCTGTGCTGTGGAGGCCTGTATCATGAACTCTGGAGCCACGTATGTACACTACACACACACACACACACACACACACACACACACACACACACACACACACACACACACACACACACACACACACACACACACACATTTAAAATATGTATTTATGTACAAGAAGTACAAGAATGCCTTGTACAAAGGACATAAACACTGCCAGTGCAGTCAGATAATGGGAAAACAGCCAGTTACAAAGTGCATATAAGGCAGAACATTGTTACATACAATAATGTTGGCAGACTTGTCAAACACAGCAGACAACAATCATGGGTAAAGGAAACAACGCCTCCTCCAAATTGAGCGGCTTCCTATAATAGCTGATATTGAGCAGTATAACTGTTGGCCCTCCTTTTGGAGAGGCCGGCCATTTGAAGGCCCCTCACAACCAGCAAAGATAAAAACCAAAATTTTACATCTGTAGCCTAGCTGTGAGATGGTCTGCTCTAGCACTTTGGTTAGGAAGGCTTCCTCTAAGCTGTAATCAAAAGTACAGCCGACCTCGAGAATGAACACCTCCCTATGGTTTTCATTAACAACAATGACATCAGGGGTGTTAGCTGAATTGTTAGAGAACACAGAATCATCATTACACAGGCAAAACATGCTCGGCTTCACAGTAGAATGCTTATACAGCATGACAATAGAAGAGATGTTTTTTGGTATCAAATCCACTATTCTGTCATGCCTATTATGTAGAGTCCCCTGTATACATGGCACCCATTTAAGATGTGGGACATGGTTTCTTCACCAATCCAACATTCCTGTACACTAAACCTCTCCTCTCCCTCTTTCTCCCTCCCTCTCTCTCCCTCTCCTCTCTCCCTCTCCAGTGGTTCTAGAAACTTCAGTAGTTGCAGTGCAGATGACTTTGAGAAGTTGACTCTGTCGGGAGCAGCTTCCTGTCTGCTCAACGCTCCGCAGCCTGACGAGGCCTACAGCGCCCCCTTCTGTGGAAACAGACTGGTGGACATGGGAGAGGAGTGTGACTGCGGCTCAGAGAAGGTAGGGATGGATGGATTATTAGAGCTTTTAGAAAAATATGTTTTTCACACTTTTAGAGCATATGTGGTCACAATATGGCCATAACTAACAATAGATGCCAAAGAAATTGAAAGCAAGAAATACAAAACAAAACAAATGTACAGAAAATACAGAATAATCACATACTGGAACTATGGACAACTGACTGTGCAGTGTGTGTGCGTGCTTGCGTGCGTGTGCGTGTGTGTGTGCGTGTGTGTGCGTGTGCGTGTGTGTGCGTGTGTGTGTGTGTGTGTGTGTGTGTGTGTGTGTGTGTGTGTGTGTGTGTGTGTGTGTGTGTGTGTGTGTGTGTGTGTGTGTGTGTGTGTGTGTGTGTGTGTGTGTGTGTGTGTGTGCGTGCGTGCGTGCGTGTGTAGGAGTGTGAGAAGGACCCCTGCTGTGAATATAAGACTTGTAAGCTGAAGAAAGGAGCTCAGTGTGCGTACGGAGTCTGCTGTCACAAGTGTCAGGTAGACAACTATTATTAATATTATATATACTGTATATACAGTGGTGGGAAAAGTACTCACATTTTCTACTTAAGTAAAAGTATCAATACTGCAATGTAGAAATACTCTGTGTCCAGAATTCAACATTTACTTGAGTAAAAGTTCAAAAGTATTGGTATTAAAATGTACTTAAAGTACCAAAAGTAGAAAGCACTCATTATGTTTAGTGTAAGTTTTCAAATGTATAAAAATCTTTAGAAAATAGCAGATATACAAGCTCACAATGCGTCGCATCACGACGCATTGTGAGCTTGTTGATCGGCTATTTTCAAATGGCCAAAATATATATAGGGCTGAAGTGGTTAATTATTGTAATAATAATCATAATCTAAAAAGTAACTAGTAACTAAAGTACAATATTTGCCTCTGAGATGTAGTGGAGTAGAAGTAAACGTATTGAAAATTGGAAATACTCCAGTAAAGTAAAAGTACCTCAACATTGTACTTAAACAGTACTTGAGTAAATGTACTTAGTTACATTACACCACTGTGTATATATATATATACATATTCATATTGATGTATACAGATTATCATCCCGGCCTTTTGTCATCGCCTGAGATGATCCAGCTGAGGGTCGGCGTATCATCGCTGGCCGTAGGCATGCAGCCGTGCATGGCTAATAATTTTGTCGCTGTCGGTCAGAAACCTCTTATATCCATATTCTAACTTTTTGTGTTTTTCCATTAATTAACACCCTACTTGATCATACTACAGCGTCACACAAAAGCATCAAAAGTAGCAGATCCACCTCGCACCGCGTTTTGAGCTTGTAGATCTGATACTTTTTCTATTTTTGAATTTGATTCCTGAAAAGTAACCAAACGTTTTGGACATATGAGGTTTCCACCCGACAGAGACAATATAGTGTATTTAACATTCAGATAAAACAATATGTTATCTGCTGCCTTCTTTGTCAGGTAGAGAAACTAATTGAAGGATATTGACGCTCTCTCTCTCTCTCTCTCTGTGTATCTCTCTCTCTCTGTATCTCTCTCTCTCTGTATCTCTCTCGCTCTCTCTCGCTCTCTCTCTCTCTCTCTCTCTCTCTCTCTCTCTCTCTCTCTCTCTCTCTCTCTCTCTCTAGTTCATACCAGGAGGTACAGTTTGTAGGTCATCTACAGACAAAGAGTGTGATTTACCAGAGTATTGTAATGGTTCCTCAGCACTCTGTCAGTCAGACGTATTTGTGCAGGTAAACACACACATACACACTCTCAGAGAGAGACACACACACACACACACACACACACACACACACACACACACACACACACACACACACACACACACACACGTATACATGCATGTACACGCATGTTAAGTTGTGCGTTGACTTTGTGTTATGTTTTGTGGTGCAGAACGGTCATCCATGTCAGAACCAGCGGGCCGTCTGTTATAATGGAAGATGTCAGAACTACGAGCAGCAGTGCAAAGACATATTTGGACAAAGTAAATATCTGGTTTTCTTTTACTGTAATTTGACATTCAATTAATTTACATTACATTGCATAACATTACGGTCATTTAGCAGACGCTTTTATCCAAAGTGACTTAGGTAGGCAAGAAAACTACTAATCATTGGAAGTCTTAAAGGGACATTTCGCTGATTTTGCATAAAACCCCTATTTTTATCTAGGTCTAGGACCCATAAACATGATCCTGGTGTGTTTTTTGTGTTTTATCTGTATTTTTAGATTTGTATCCATATCCTCAGAGACTATGAGTCATTTGACTCATAGTCTCTTTATCTCACCTTATTTCCCGACTACAATGTAGACCACACCCCCACGCAGCCTCCCCTCCCACAAGGAAGGGCAGTGCCCCAATAGTTAGGGAATTTTAGCAAGATGTTTGGACCATCTGTGAAAAAACTTACTACCAATAGCTTTCTTCACCAATGTGTTCTTATAGGTGTCTAGAATCACCTCTCAATTAATGCAAACCCAAATCCTTGTGGAAAATCCTGGAGAGCCAATCAATGTTAAGGAGCCCAGAGGGCTTTGGTGAAAAATATGAAATAAAATAAAAAATTAACTTGTGAGGTGTCTAACTAGGGTTTTTCAGGGGTGCTGAATCCATTCCAACCATTATTTTTGAGTAAAAATCCCTCCCTGGCCATCTAATATTGGTATATTGGTTATTGTTATTGTTCCCGAAAAAAAAAATATGCTCAGTGGGATACACTGTCTGCATGTGGGGAAGGAGCGGGAGTGTTGCATCCTGGAAAATATGTCATCAAATCATGACACTTGTCTTTTAGTAGGCAACAACATGGAAGAGGATTCTGTAGCTTGTGGTCCTGAGACTGAGATTCAAAAGCTCTCAAAAGTCATCCAAAAAGGCTATGCACAGATTCTGTCTTATTCTGAGAGTGTGGATGATGCAGCATTAATCAGAAGACTTCATGAGGACTGGAAAAACGGAGATGACCCCAAATAAGATACCTCGGTTGTTGCCTAATGCCTACTAAAAGACAGGTGTCATGATTGTTTAACTAATGGTTGTTCAATGTAAGCAATAGGCTAGAGAAAATTGATATTCTAATTTCACAGTAAACAAAGTTTTGCCAGCAGAGGAAAAGAAATGCCAAAAAGTAGATACACTACCATACCTTAAAATCGTCCAGAAATATTTTCCAGGATGCAACACTCCTGCTCCTTCCCCACATGCAGACAGTGTATCCCACTGATCATGTGCACAGTAGGTGTACACTCTTATCAAGCGTTTAGCAATATATATATGTATATTTTTCAGAATAGAATCAATTTCAGAAAACACCCCAATCCCCTACCGTTGATTATACAGTACACTGTGCTTTATATTACAGCTTAACAATAACCAATATACCAATATTAGATGGCCAGGGAGACATTTTTACTCAAAAATTCAGCACCCCTGAAAACCCCTAGTTAGACACCTCACAAGTTAATTTTAGACTTACATTTGTTTTCATATTTTTCACCCAAGCCCTCTGGGCTCCTTAACTTTGATTGGCTCTCCAGGATTTGGGTTTGCATTAATTGAGAGGTGATTCTAGACACCTATAAGAACACATTGGTGAAGAAAGCTATTGGTAGTAATTTTTTTCACAGATGGTCCAAACATCTTGCTAAAATTCCCTAACTACAAAGCATTATGGTCATTGTAGTAATGCAGCAGTCCAGTCAAACCCCAGTCAAACACACAGACTTCTATATTTTTCTGGCCATAGGGTGCAAATTTCAAATGTTGCTACTGTTATCGACTACAAATATTATTAACATTGAGTTACTGTAAGTTCTTCCAGGGGGGAAATGCTCCTTTAAGTGCATTCTCTTCTAAAACAAGCAACTAAGAGTATACCTAGCTCTAAGGTAAAAGGGCAATATATCAGCTACCTACTTTCTTAAACAGATGAGACAAATCAAATAAACAAGATCCAATAAAACAAGAGCTTGTACAAGTAATTGTACGAGCTTTCAGCCCCCTCTGGTGGTTAGATTTGTTAACAACATGTCTTCTCTCTTCTCTTCTCTTCTCTTCTCTTCTCTTCTCTTCTCTTCTCTTCTCTTCTCTTCTCTTCTCTTCTCTTCTCTTCTCTTCTCTTCTCTTCTCTTCTCTTCTCTTCTCTTCTCTTCTCTTCTCTTCTCCTCCCCTCCCCTCCCCCAATCAGAGGCCAGAACAGCTCCAGATGTTTGTTTTAAAGATGTAAACAGTAAAGGAGATCGTTTTGGAAACTGCGGTTATCAGAACTATGGTTACAAGAAGTGCGAGAGCAAGTAGGTACAACACACACCAACAAACACACACACACACACACACACACACACACACACACACACACACACACACACACACACACACACACACACACACACACACACACAAAATCACATATAAACACACTCTGTGATGAGTACCTTTGACTGAGCATGAAGTAAAAAGTGTGTGTGCGTACGTGCGTGTGTTTGTCTTACTTTGTGTGTGTGTTTGTGTCTCCATAGAAACGCTCTGTGTGGCAAGCTGCAGTGTTCTAACGTAGACAGTGGTCCCAACGTGTTTGGAATCGAACCGTCGATCATAACGACACCGATCTCAGGGACCAAGTGTTACGGAGTGGACTTCAAACTTGGCACAGACGTCCCAGACCCCGGGATGGTTGCCGACGGCACCAGGTGTGGAGAGGGAAAGGTACGCAGTTTGTGTGTGTGTGTGTGTGTGTGTGTGGCCAAATGTCCCCACAATAGTAGAATTTGACGAATAGACATTGTGAGGACCATTTTCCTGGTCCTCATAACAGAAACGGCTGATTTATGGTTAAAAAAAAGTTCTACTTCATTCCTACTGACCGCCAGAGGCAGTGTTTTCAACACCTGGATATCCATCACGCGCTCGCGTATGGGTCGAATATTAATACCAACAAAGTCACTCGTGACCTGTGTGCACGCACGCCACCTATATAGGGGCGGGGCACACAGCGTTCATCCTCTTTCATCTTTTCGCCTCCAAGAGCGTAGGTCGATACTTGCAGCTGCGCGTGAAGTTTCGTAACCAACACGGTTGGGGCTACGGACTACGGTCCGTCCTCCAGAGACTGCGTAGCCTGCTACCATGGAATTACGTTACCCCGTTTATAGGGGCTGTCGGAAAGGAACAAGGAAAAAAAGCAAAAAAAAAAAAAGTGCGACGGTGAATGGAGTTAGCGGTTGCTTGCTAGCATTGGAGCTAACGACAATAACACCGTTGACTTTCCCCACTCCACCGTTGTTGTTGAACCTGGCACGGATAAAAAGAAGGGAGCCATAGCTGTGCATTGGCGACGGTGAGTGCATGTATTGTGCTGTTTACAGACAAATAAAGTAAAAGAGGGGAAAGTATTCAGCGTTGAGGATGTATCCCATTCTGCCGCTTTGAGAAGACCGTCTCTCGCCTCGATGACACGACGGCGGTGGAGCCAGATTGACTGGTTAATGTGTCTCATAGAAGGTGTTCTTTCGCCTCGAGGAGACGACCAAGGCGTTAATGCGCGCAGTGGCAGATAACTGGGCTCCATTAAAGTACAAATACCTAAGCGAAATTGTACTTAAGTACAGTACTGAGTACATGTACTTAGTTACTTTACACCACTGTATGAGCGCTCTTCTGTGAATGTTTTTGCTGAAAGTGGTTCTCACTTTGACGCAGACATTCTATCTACCAGACATATGGCGCGTGTTAGCTTGATTGCTATCCGGCTCAGTCAGTACACTGTCTACCTGCAAGTCTGTAGGTCCCTGGTTCAAACCCCAATTTAACCAGTCCAAATATAATTTAGCTGCAGCTAATAAAGGACATCCATAGTGTGCTTCACTCTGTCGTTATTGGACGATATACTGTGTACCTATTACTACATGTACTTGGGCCGCGCTATGAGCTTGTAGATCTGCTATTTTTGAATAGCCCAAAGTGTAAATAATGCTTTTTAGCTCAAATCTAAAAATGACACAGTTCCAGGTCTTAATGGGATAAAAGAGGTCTCGCTGATCAATGACAGCTGACTTAAGCAGCATATATGCCAATACTGCCACTGTGTGTGCTTAACCTCACAGTTTGAGTGTGTATCATAGCTTGAGTGTGACTCGCTGCTGCTATTCAGGTTATACTGCTTTGTGCTTGGTAGTAAAATGGAATTATAATACTGGTATGGTTCAAGTGTGTCTTGCCTGGCCATCACTTGGTTTTCATACTGTGGGTACTTGACACATGACTTGACACTGTGGCTTGAGTGGTTGTCGCTCCTTGCTACGACAAAGTTACATATTAGTAACATTGTACTCTGGGTACTGATAATCAATAAGCTTTGTTTATTGGCAATGGATCCCCATTAGCTGCGGCAAAAAGGGAAACCAGCAGCTATTCTTCCTGGGGTCCAAGACAACATTAATTAACATTAATGTTAATTGTGTTAATTGTGTCCAAGACACAATACATTAACAAGTACATAGGTACTTGACGCTGTAGCTTGAACGATTCTCGCTCTGTTGCTATGGCTACGTTACCAATAGCACAAGTGTATCTCACTCTGCTGCTGTTACCCACTAATACTGTGTGTACCTGGTACTCACTACTGCTATTCAACATATGCAGTATACTGTGAATACTGATATCGTAGCTTGAGTGTATGTCACTCTGCTGCTATCCAGATAATACTATGTGCTTGGTAGTGAAATTTTCTTAAAGAATTCTATATGACGATTGAAGTGTGTTTTGCTTTGCCACTTCTTGACTATCATACTGTGTCCTTGACACTGTAGCCTGAATGATTCTCGCTTTTGCTACGGCTACGTCATCAGTAGTATTGAGTGTCTCACTCTGTTGCTGTTGCCCATGGATTATTGCAACAATTGCTGGTCCCAGAAGGGAAGGTCCATTACTTGTGCCGGTCATGTCCTGACTATGGTGCCTGACACAGGCTATGGCTGTGAATATTTGGCTAATTGCAGCGGCATACTGCTGGCAGAAAGGTCGACTGGGTTGGCCTGGTTGGGGCGGATTTGCCTCCCACAGGGATGCTAGCATTGAGCCCTCTGGATGCTTTCTCAGCTAGAGGAATTGTCAGGATGACGAACTCTTGGCCACTGTATTGAAAGCAGTACATGGAAGTACAAATTCACAGTACAAGGTCTACTAAATTGGAAAACTCATTAAGCATTGAGCTTGTTTAAGATGAGATCCCCATGCACACAAATCATGATGAGGACAGGAAAAAAGGAAACAAGAAATAATGACTGACAGTCATGTTATACCAGCTGCATGCTGTATTTTGCATTTGTAAGCGCCACTGCGGTGTGCCCCCCAATGGAATATACCCCTAGCATTGGGAGTGTGTCTCGGGGACTGCTTGTCAATCGACGAAAGAAGGGAAAAGGATTAGCGTTGAGAGTGCATCTCGCTCTGCCGCTTTGAGAAACCATGACGGGCGGCCCACCGCCATATAGCGTAAGCATTAGGAGTGTGTCTCGCTCCGCTACTGCTTGTCGCTGGAAGAAAGGAGTGGAAAGTATTAGCGTTGAGAGTGTGTCTCGCTCTGCCGCTTTTGGAGGGACCACGCCACTGCGGCGTGCGCCCACTGGAATATACCGCTGGCATTGGGAGTGTGTAGCTCCGCTACTGCTTGTCGCTGGACGAAAGCGTTGAGAGTACATAGCCCAGCTGGCCATATAACGGCTTGGCCTAAATGGATGCGTCCAACAACTATCGTCGTTGTACACCCTCGGTGCCGTACATCATGAGATTTGGCATGTGGGCCAGTTCCAGAACCTCTTACCAAGGACTGGTCAGCCATGGGGAGTACAGCCCAATATGGCCTAGACCTAAGGCTAGTGGTTGATGCCAACATTGCTTACTTTACTTGCATTACCTTACTGTAAGTCGATCCGGATTAAGAGCGCCTGCTAAACGCCTAAACTATGAACATTGCTTCTCTGGTGGTGTCACTAGATGAAGCTGTTGAGCTGGATGACCGTTGCTCATGGCCACAGTTTTAGCTGGTCTGCTAACTAGAGCCATGCCACAGCGGCTGGAATGTGACGTATTGGACATTCCCTTGACTACCTCGCCCTGGCCCTCCGGCATGCGAGTGTTGATGCGCAGACACAGCGCCTATCCAGCGCCTATCCAGCGCCTATCCAGCGCCTATCCAGCGCCTATCCAGCGCCTACCCAGCGCCTATACAGTGCCTATCACTCTAGGCGGTTGCTTGCATGATTAGAGAATTGGCACTGTCTACTTTGGTAATGAGCCAGAGCCTCTGGGTGTCCCGGGTTTGACGCCAGGCCAGAAGTGGGTCAATGTGTGTCCCTGTCTGAGCCCCTAATTGCCCCATGAGCGCCGGAGAATGGCTGCTCACTGCTCCTAGTAGTTCTAGGATGGGTAAATAAATACAGCGGACAAATTTCACGCTTGTACAAATGTGCATATATATTTTGTGGCTTGGGCTTCGAACCCCAAGACTGCAACAGAATGGTGAGGGTCTCCAGCCAGTGTCGCTAATGCACTGGACCTGCGTGCAGTGCACCTGGCCCTCAGGATGTTATGGCGTGTTCAATAACACAATATGTCAACAGTCTGCCTTCTGGGGCGCTTGACCCAGTCAGTCTCTGCAGGAGGCTTGGAAGCTCCTTTCGTGGACCTTGCCTCATCTTGCAAATTTCATAGCAATGAGCTTGTTGGGTGTACAGTCCAGGCTGCGGACATGTTTCCCACTGGTAGCCTCTTGGATCCGATAGCAGTTCGGATCACGGGCATAGGTATGGCAGAGCGGTAGTACCGTTAGCCTTGAGGGCATAACGCGTTGTTGACTGTAGGTCTCCCTTCCGGGGCAGACCAGTCCGTTAGGGCAAGATGCTCTGGCCTACTGCAGCTTCTCAATGAAGTGCCTTGGCCTCTCCACAGAGACAAGATCTCCTGTCACAGTTAGGGGGGGAGGTGCATGTGGCATCCTCACTCCTAACCTTCGGCTGCGTCATTGACCACTGAAATTCAAAACTATTGTCCAAAAATTACTGGATTTTTGTGCATCGTACACCAGGGCGTTGCACGCCAGCGAGTGTAGACTGTGCTCTAGTCGGGACAAGGGCCACTGCATAGGTTGGAGCGTTGCTCTGTGCTTATGCTGCCCTAGATATCTGCGGATGATGTTAGATAGAGGGTTCAGCCTCTCTACCATTGAGATGCTCTCCGCGTGTGGCCCCCACAGGTGGCATGGGTGCCTTCATGATGCTTGCCTGGGGTATTGGAAGCTTTGTCCCCAGCCGGTACATCGGGCTGCTCTCAGATGACTATCTGCTAGTACTCTTTGTCCTCACTGCTTCATCTGCAAAAGTGAGTAGATGGGCTTCATGCCCTGGCCATTGCCAGAGACTGTTAAAGTGGGATTCCGATGGGTCTGGGTTTACCATATGGCCGACCCCTCCTCACGTCCTCAGAGGCTTTCTGCATTTCACGTCAGCTAGCCTGTTGATTTGTTAGTTTGCTCCTCAACCAGAGAGGTGGAGCAACTGCATTCTAGTACCTGCCTATTGTGTCCCGTCCGGGCTCTGTGGCAGGACATAGCCGTGATGGCTGGAGTTTGGTTGTATTTGTCTGTGAGGAAGGGCACAGCTGTGCCTTGGCTTAATGGAGACTTTCATTGCTGCGTTCAGGCAAATGTACGTCTTCAGGGGGCCTCTAGGTTCCCCCAAGGCCTTTCTTGACTGTGGGTGTTGCCAGAGCCTCTCCCTCAGTGATACAGGCTTGGAGCAGGCCAGGAGATGCAGCCGATTGGGCTTCATCTTTCATGGGCTTTTGCCCGCTCCTATATATAGTCAACCTGGCCGTCTCGCATCCTGTGGCGACGGCTGTGGTGTTTATTCTATCTGCAAACCGACTTCGGTAAGCACAGATTCCTCGTGACTATGTTGGTATTAGTCATCCAGGTGTTGAAAACACTGCCTCTGGCGGTCAGTAGGAATGAAGTAGAACGAGAGTTATGCATATAACTAAGGTTCTACGAATTCCGGATGACCGCCAGAGTTGACTGTCACTCGGAATCTCATTCTCGACGAAAAGATTTCATGAGGATGAACGCTGTGTGCCCCGCCCCTATATAGGTGGCGTGCGTGCACACAGGTCACGAGTGACTTTGTTGGTATTAATATTCGACCCATACGCGAGCGCGTGATGGATATCCAGGTGTTGAAAACACTGCCTCTGGCGGTCATCCGGAATTCGTAGAACCTTAGTTATATGCATAACTCTCGATTTGTAGAGTTAAGACATACAATTAGGAAAAGATTCAGGCTGAGGTCTGGGTGAGGATTAGACTTACCTATAGGGCCCTATCTTCTAGAGTTCTCAAATTCTGCCCGAAGCCTCAGGTTCCATGAGTTTTTCGGGTTTTCGGGCCTAACATTATGGTAATTGTTCGGGCCGGGCCCAGTTAGGGCTGGGCCTTAATTTTCAGGCCCGTTGAGAACTCTACTATCTTGCCCCTTATGCCTAAACTTTTTTGCCATTTTTTACTATTTTGAAAAAAAATATTAAATAGTTCAAATAGCCCCGATCTACATCGACAGGTTGTGAGCTTGTAGATCGACTATTTGAACTATTTAAAAATGTTTTTCAAAATAGCAAAAAAACGTTTCGGCATATAATGGGTAAGGAGGCACGCAAGACAGGGCCCTTAACAGTAATGTTTTTAGGAGTTTAGCGTTAAGAGTTATACCTGATTTATATTTAGTTGCACCAGTGTTGTGCACCGAAAAATAGCCGCTCTACAAGCTCATAACACGTCGCAGAGAGAGATCTGCTATTTTTCGTCTATTTTTGGCAATTTTTATGTCCTCACAAACATAGTAATACCATTCTCTCTTCTTCAGGTGTGCATAAACTTTGAGTGTCGAAGTGAAGCAGAAGTCCTCAAGTACGACTGTGACCTGCAGAGCAAATGCACCGGACACGGGGTAACTCTGTCTGTCTGTCTGTCTGTCTGTCTGTCTGTCTGTCTGTCTGTCTGTCTGTCTGTCTGTCTGTCTGTCTGTCTGTCTGTCTGTCTGTCTGTCTGTCTTTCTGTCTTTCTCAACCTTTCCTTATGTAATTCTACTTTTCTGATCAAGAATTCTATGTATAGAAGTGCCATTATTATTATTATTGTTATTATTTGTTATTATATTTTTCCTGTGTCTTTCAGATATGTAACAACAATAAGAACTGTCACTGCGAGTACGGCTGGGCTCCGCCCCTTTGTGAAGTCACTGGCTATGGAGGCAGTGTGGACAGTGGACCCACGTGGAATGGTATGTACACACACACACACACACACACGCGCGCACACACGCACACACAAAACTAGGTGCGTGATCCTTCTTTCGTCTGACCAAGACACTGACACTCTCTCCTGATAAGCAGGTGTGTGTGTGTGTGTGTGTGTGTGTGTGTGTGTGTGTGTGTGTGTGTGTGTGTGTGTGTGTGTGTGTGTGTGTGTGTGTGTGTGTGTGTGTGTGTGTGTGTGTGTGTGTGTGTGTGTGTGTGCATGTGAAGCAAACAATGTACAGCCCTTTGAGTGGTCATAACACAAGTAAAGTAAAATGCAATGCCATCACCATGTCTTTCTCTGTCCTGTGTGTGTCTTTCTCTAGATAAGGACACATCTTTAAGAGACTTCCTGTTGGTCTTCTTCTTCCTCATCCTCCCTCTCCTGGCTTTGGGTGCGTTCGTTTTCCTGCGCAGGAACGAGCTGCTGAAGCGACTGGGGCTGAGCCGCAGGAAACGCTCGCAGGCATACGAGTGAGTCAGACATCACACACATACTCACTCTCTCTCTCTCTCTCTCTCTCACTCTCACTCTGACTCTCACTCTCACTCTCACACACTCACTCACACACTCTCACACACACACACACACACACACACACACACACTCTCTCACACACACACACACACACACACACACACACACACACACACACACACACACACACACACACACACACACACACACACACAGCAGTGGTGGAAAGTAACTAAGTACTGTACTTAAGTAAAATCTTGAGGTATTTGTACTTTACTGGAGTATTTCCAATTTCCAATACTGTTACTTCTACTCCACTACATCTCGGATCCAAATATTGTACTTTTATTCTACACTACAATTATTTGAAAACTTTATTACTAAACATACATTAACCACTTAAGCTCTATATATATTTTGGCTATTTGAAAATAGCCAATCTACAAGCTCACAACGCGTCGTGATGCGACGCATTGTGAGCTTGTAGATCTGCTATTTTCAAAAGATTTTTATATATTTAGAAAACTTGAAATGGGATATTCTGTATAATGAGTACTTCTACTTTCAGTACTTTAAGTATATTTTGATCCCAAATACTTTTGTACTTTTACTGAAGTAAATTTTGAATTCCTGACTTTTACTTGTAACAGAGTATTTCTACATTGCAGTATTGATACTTTTACTTAAGCACAAAATGTTAGTACTTTTCCACCATTGCAAAACAGTAAACAGCTGAGCACACGTCACCTATGCTCAACTGTCACCTGTCATCCTGAAATACAGTACAGCAGGAAGTGACCATAAAGACACCTTTATATAATACTCACTGTTCACTCCCATGCAGTGATGGAAGTACTAACATTTTGTAGTTAAGTGAAATTATCAATACTGCTATGTAGATATACTCTGTTGCAAGTAGAAGTCCTGTATTCAAAATGTACTTATAGTACCAAAAGTAAAAGTACTCCTTACGCAGAATTTCCCATTTCAGAAGTTTTCAAAACGTTTTCAAAATCTTTTGAAAATAGCAGATCTACAAGCTCACAACGTGTCGCGTGAGCTTGTAGATTGGCTATTTTCAATTAGCCAAAGAATATATAGGGCTGAAGTGGTTAATGTATGTTTTCTAATAATAATCAAAACCTACAAAGTAAATAGTAACTAAAGCTTTCAAATAATTGTAGTACAATATTTGCCTCTGAGATGTAGTGGTAATTATACTTAAGTACAGTACTTGAGTAAATGTACTTTCTAGTTACTATCCACAATATATACGGTAAGTGTGCCCTAAAATGTGTTGAAAGACTTGTTCTGCCTGTCACGATGTAAGACTGACTATTTGATGAGAAGCGCCTATTAAATGGTGGTTTGATTGATCCAGATGTATCTCACTCATTTTCCGAATGCCTTTAAGCAACTCTGAATATTCCCTTCACATAACCACAGGTCCTATTCAGATAGGGTTAGATAGATACATCATAAACATTATTTAACATATAGGAATTTTTGAATTTTGGGGGGTAAAATAATTGTGATGCCTATAGATAGGGCCTGCCCTGCTCTGTGATAAAACATACATTTTAAATCAGTCAATCTCTCAATTAAAACAGTTCTCTCCCTTGTTTTATCTTCAATTCCTCTCCAATTTTTTTTTACTTCCTGTTTTCAGAGCTGAGAGCAGCGCTCCAGCCAATACCAGCAGAGTGCCGCCGCCCAGAGCCCAGCCCCCCTCTGTTGCCCGGGGCAACGCCAGCAACATGGTGAGTGAGCCTTGAACGAACGCCAACATACACCACACTGAGATTATGATGAAGATGTAGCAACAGCCACTCACTGACTGCCGTTTGATGGTTGCTTAAAACAAGGTGACCTTCTTCTAGGGCTGGCCAATGCATCAATATTATGATGATATTGTTATATTATATGAGACTAGATATCATCTGGGATTTTGGATAGCATATCGTAGTGATGTGGCAAAATTGTTGTCTTTTCCTGGTTTTAATCACCTTATACTATATTTTTTTTAAATAACAAAATCTCATGTTTGATCGTGTCCGTATCACACAGCCCTACCTTGTTACCATTGTGATGTGATGTTCTGAGATGTTGTAGTTCCCATCAATAGTTCTCTAAAACCCGCTGAAATGGGTTGATCATTCATTTTAAAGCTACAATCCAGGACTTATTTGAATGAATACATTTATATTTTAACCAATCTGTATTGGTAGAATATACTATTAATACACTATAACTACCAGCACATCTGCAGTGGCTGGAGGTGATCTCCCTACTCTTCCTTTAGTAGGACAGTGGTTCTCAACCTGTGGGTCAGGATCCCCAGGGGGGGTCCCCGCATGATTTTTGAGGGAATTATGGACTTTTAAGACCTTTTTAATAGCTAAAAAGAAATGTAATCAACAAACTATACTATGAAAACTGGTCGAACATTGGCCAAATTGTCAAATAATATAAGAAAGAGTGAAAGTGAAAATAGCCGATCTACAAGCTCACAACACCTTGCGTTACGAGGCGTTGTGAGCTTGTAGTTCGGCTATTTTCACAATACGTATTTCAGTCAGGCAACTCTTAGATGATTTTAGACTATATTTTTATTGAGCATAATTGAGCATAGATATATGAAGCATAGTTTGGTGTCAGGGCTCTGTATCTATGCATTCCCTGTAAGCATTAACATTTTAATTAATGTTACATGCCAAATAGAATTACAGGGAATGAATTAACCCATTAAGACCTGGAACGCATCTGTGTCACTTTAGATATCTTTGGCTATTCAAAAATAGCAGATATACAAGCTACGAGCTTGTAGATCTGCTATTTTTGAAAATTCTTCAAAAAA